>NC_069665.1:32282861-32584128 GCF_027244095.1 Hemicordylus capensis | reverse complement strand
CCAAACCCCTAAAAGGAAAAAACCAAACCCTAAAAGGAAAAAACCAAACCCTAAAAGGAAAAAACCAAACCCTAAAAGGAAAAACCAAACCCTAAAAGGAAAAAACCAAACCCTAAAAGGAAAAAACCAAACCCTAAAAGGAAAAAACCAAACCCTAAAAGGAAAAAACCAAACCCTAAAAGGAAAAAACCAAACCCTAAAAGGAAAAAACCAAACCTAAAAGGAAAAACCAAACCCTAAAAGGAAAAAACCAAACCCTAAAAGGAAAAAACCAAACCCTAAAAGGAAAAAACCAAACCCTAAAAGGAAAAAACCAAACCCTAAAAGGAAAAAACCAAACCCTAAAAGGAAAAAACCAAACCCTAAAAGGAAAAAACCAAACCCTAAAAGGAAAAAACCAAACCCTAAAAGGAAAAAACCAAACCCTAAAAGGAAAAAACCAAACCCTAAAAGGAAAAAAACCAAACCCTAAAAGGAAAAAACCAAACCCTAAAAGGAAAAAACCAAACCCTAAAAGGAAAAAACCAAACCCTAAAAGGAAAAAACCAAACCCTAAAAGGAAAAAACCAAACCCTAAAAGGAAAAAACCAAACCCTAAAAGGAAAAAACCAAACCCTAAAAGGAAAAAACCAAACCCTAAAAGGAAAAAACCAAACCCTAAAAGGAAAAAACCAAACCCTAAAAGGAAAAAACCAAACCCTAAAAGGAAAAAACCAAACCCTAAAAGGAAAAAACCAAACCCTAAAAGGAAAAAACCAAACCCTAAAAGGAAAAAACCAAACCCTAAAAGGAAAAAACCAAACCCTAAAAGGAAAAAACCAAACCCTAAAAGGAAAAAACCAAACCCTAAAAGGAAAAAACCAAACCCTAAAAGGAAAAAACCAAACCCTAAAAGGAAAAAACCAAACCCTAAAAGGAAAAAACCAAACCCTAAAAGGAAAAAACCAAACCCTAAAAGGAAAAAACCAAACCCTAAAAGGAAAAAACCAAACCCTAAAAGGAAAAAACCAAACCCTAAAAGGAAAAAACCAAACCCTAAAAGGAAAAAACCAAACCCTAAAAGGAAAAAACCAAACCCTAAAAGGAAAAAAACCAAACCCTAAAAGGAAAAAACCAAACCCTAAAAGGAAAAAACCAAACCCTAAAAGGAAAAAACCAAACCCTAAAAGGAAAAAACCAAACCCTAAAAGGAAAAAACCAAACCCTAAAAGGAAAAAACCAAACCCTAAAAGGAAAAAACCAAACCCTAAAAGGAAAAAACCAAACCCTAAAAGGAAAAAACCAAACCCTAAAAGGAAAAAACCAAACCCTAAAAGGAAAAAACCAAACCCTAAAAGGAAAAAACCAAACCCTAAAAGGAAAAAACCAAACCCTAAAAGGAAAAAACCAAACCCTAAAAGGAAAAAACCAAACCCTAAAAGGAAAAAACCAAACCCTAAAAGGAAAAAACCAAACCCTAAAAGGAAAAAACCAAACCCTAAAAGGAAAAAACCAAACCCTAAAAGGAAAAAACCAAACCCTAAAAGGAAAAAACCAAACCCTAAAAGGAAAAAACCAAACCCTAAAAGGAAAAAACCAAACCCTAAAAGGAAAAAACCAAACCCTAAAAGGAAAAAACCAAACCCTAAAAGGAAAAAACCAAACCCTAAAAGGAAAAAACCAAACCCTAAAAGGAAAAAACCAAACCCTAAAAGGAAAAAACCAAACCCTAAAAGGAAAAAACCAAACCCTAAAAGGAAAAAACCAAACCCTAAAAGGAAAAAACCAAACCCTAAAAGGAAAAAACCAAACCCTAAAAGGAAAAAACCAAACCCTAAAAGGAAAAAACCAAACCCTAAAAGGAAAAAACCAAACCCTAAAAGGAAAAAACCAAACCCTAAAAGGAAAAAACCAAACCCTAAAAGGAAAAAACCAAACCCTAAAAGGAAAAAACCAAACCCTAAAAGGAAAAAACCAAACCCTAAAAGGAAAAAACCAAACCCTAAAAGGAAAAAACCAAACCCTAAAAGGAAAAAACCAAACCCTAAAAGGAAAAAACCAAACCCTAAAAGGAAAAAACCAAACCCTAAAAGGAAAAAACCAAACCCTAAAAGGAAAAAACCAAACCCTAAAAGGAAAAAACCAAACCCTAAAAGGAAAAAACCAAACCCTAAAAGGAAAAAACCAAACCCTAAAAGGAAAAAACCAAACCCTAAAAGGAAAAAACCAAACCCTAAAAGGAAAAAACCAAACCCTAAAAGGAAAAAACCAAACCCTAAAAGGAAAAAACCAAACCCTAAAAGGAAAAAACCAAACCCTAAAAGGAAAAAACCAAACCCTAAAAGGAAAAAACCAAACCCTAAAAGGAAAAAACCAAACCCTAAAAGGAAAAAACCAAACCCTAAAAGGAAAAAACCAAACCCTAAAAGGAAAAAACCAAACCCTAAAAGGAAAAAACCAAACCCTAAAAGGAAAAAACCAAACCCTAAAAGGAAAAAACCAAACCCTAAAAGGAAAAAACCAAACCCTAAAAGGAAAAAACCAAACCCTAAAAGGAAAAAACCAAACCCTAAAAGGAAAAAACCAAACCCTAAAAGGAAAAAACCAAACCCTAAAAGGAAAAAACCAAACCCTAAAAGGAAAAACCAAACCCTAAAAGGAAAAAACCAAACCCTAAAAGGAAAAAACCAAACCCTAAAAGGAAAAAACCAAACCCTAAAAGGAAAAAACCAAACCCTAAAAGGAAAAAACCAAACCCTAAAAGGAAAAAACCAAACCCTAAAAGGAAAAAACCAAACCCTAAAAGGAAAAAACCAAACCCTAAAAGGAAAAAACCAAACCCTAAAAGGAAAAAACCAAACCCTAAAAGGAAAAAACCAAACCCTAAAAGGAAAAAACCAAACCCTAAAAGGAAAAAACCAAACCCTAAAAGGAAAAAACCAAACCCTAAAAGGAAAAAACCAAACCCTAAAAGGAAAAAACCAAACCCTAAAAGGAAAAAACCAAACCCTAAAAGGAAAAAACCAAACCCTAAAAGGAAAAAACCAAACCCTAAAAGGAAAAAACCAAACCCTAAAAGGAAAAAACCAAACCCTAAAAGGAAAAAACCAAACCCTAAAAGGAAAAAACCAAACCCTAAAAGGAAAAAACCAAACCCTAAAAGGAAAAAACCAAACCCTAAAAGGAAAAAACCAAACCCTAAAAGGAAAAAACCAAACCCTAAAGGAAAAAACCAAACCCTAAAAGGAAAAAACCAAACCCTAAAAGGAAAAAACCAAACCCTAAAAGGAAAAAACCAAACCCTAAAAGGAAAAAACCAAACCCTAAAAGGAAAAAACCAAACCCTAAAAGGAAAAAACCAAACCCTAAAAGGAAAAAACCAAACCCTAAAAGGAAAAAACCAAACCCTAAAAGGAAAAAACCAAACCCTAAAAGGAAAAAACCAAACCCTAAAAGGAAAAAACCAAACCCTAAAAGGAAAAAACCAAACCCTAAAAGGAAAAAACCAAACCCTAAAAGGAAAAAACCAAACCCTAAAAGGAAAAAACCAAACCCTAAAAGGAAAAAACCAAACCCTAAAAGGAAAAAACCAAACCCTAAAAGGAAAAAACCAAACCCTAAAAGGAAAAAACCAAACCCTAAAAGGAAAAAACCAAACCCTAAAAGGAAAAAACCAAACCCTAAAAGGAAAAAACCAAACCCTAAAAGGAAAAAACCAAACCCTAAAAGGAAAAAACCAAACCCTAAAAGGAAAAAACCAAACCCTAAAAGGAAAAAACCAAACCCTAAAAGGAAAAAACCAAACCCTAAAAGGAAAAAACCAAACCCTAAAAGGAAAAAACCAAACCCTAAAAGGAAAAAACCAAACCCTAAAAGGAAAAAACCAAACCCTAAAAGGAAAAAACCAAACCCTAAAAGGAAAAAACCAAACCCTAAAAGGAAAAAACCAAACCCTAAAAGGAAAAAACCAAACCCTAAAAGGAAAAAACCAAACCCTAAAAGGAAAAAACCAAACCCTAAAAGGAAAAAACCAAACCCTAAAAGGAAAAAACCAAACCCTAAAAGGAAAAAACCAAACCCTAAAAGGAAAAAACCAAACCCTAAAAGGAAAAAACCAAACCCTAAAAGGAAAAAACCAAACCCTAAAAGGAAAAAACCAAACCCTAAAAGGAAAAAACCAAACCCTAAAAGGAAAAAACCAAACCCTAAAAGGAAAAAACCAAACCCTAAAAGGAAAAAACCAAACCCTAAAAGGAAAAAACCAAACCCTAAAAGGAAAAAACCAAACCCTAAAAGGAAAAAACCAAACCCTAAAAGGAAAAAACCAAACCCTAAAAGGAAAAAACCAAACCCTAAAAGGAAAAAACCAAACCCTAAAAGGAAAAAACCAAACCCTAAAAGGAAAAAACCAAACCCTAAAAGGAAAAAACCAAACCCTAAAAGGAAAAAACCAAACCCTAAAAGGAAAAAACCAAACCCTAAAAGGAAAAAACCAAACCCTAAAAGGAAAAAACCAAACCCTAAAAGGAAAAAAACCAAACCCTAAAAGGAAAAAACCAAACCCTAAAAGGAAAAAACCAAACCCTAAAAGGAAAAAACCAAACCCTAAAAGGAAAAAACCAAACCCTAAAAGGAAAAAACCAAACCCTAAAAGGAAAAAACCAAACCCTAAAAGGAAAAAACCAAACCCTAAAAGGAAAAAACCAAACCCTAAAAGGAAAAAACCAAACCCTAAAAGGAAAAAACCAAACCCTAAAAGGAAAAAACCAAACCCTAAAAGGAAAAAACCAAACCCTAAAAGGAAAAAACCAAACCCTAAAAGGAAAAAACCAAACCCTAAAAGGAAAAAACCAAACCCTAAAAGGAAAAAACCAAACCCTAAAAGGAAAAAACCAAACCCTAAAAGGAAAAAACCAAACCCTAAAAGGAAAAAACCAAACCCTAAAAGGAAAAAACCAAACCCTAAAAGGAAAAAACCAAACCCTAAAAGGAAAAAACCAAACCCTAAAAGGAAAAAACCAAACCCTAAAAGGAAAAAACCAAACCCTAAAAGGAAAAAACCAAACCCTAAAAGGAAAAAACCAAACCCTAAAAGGAAAAAACCAAACCCTAAAAGGAAAAAACCAAACCCTAAAAGGAAAAAACCAAACCCTAAAAGGAAAAAACCAAACCCTAAAAGGAAAAAACCAAACCCTAAAAGGAAAAAACCAAACCCTAAAAGGAAAAAACCAAACCCTAAAAGGAAAAAACCAAACCCTAAAAGGAAAAAACCAAACCCTAAAAGGAAAAAACCAAACCCTAAAAGGAAAAAACCAAACCCTAAAAGGAAAAAACCAAACCCTAAAAGGAAAAAACCAAACCCTAAAAGGAAAAAACCAAACCCTAAAAGGAAAAAACCAAACCCTAAAAGGAAAAAACCAAACCCTAAAAGGAAAAAACCAACCCTAAAAGGAAAAAACCAAACCCTAAAAGGAAAAAACCAAACCCTAAAAGGAAAAAACCAAACCCTAAAAGGAAAAAACCAAACCCTAAAAGGAAAAAACCAAACCCTAAAAGGAAAAAACCAAACCCTAAAAGGAAAAAACCAAACCCTAAAAGGAAAAAACCAAACCCTAAAAGGAAAAAACCAAACCCTAAAAGGAAAAAACCAAACCCTAAAAGGAAAAAACCAAACCCTAAAAGGAAAAAACCAAACCCTAAAAGGAAAAAAACCAAACCCTAAAAGGAAAAAACCAAACCCTAAAAGGAAAAAACCAAACCCTAAAAGGAAAAAACCAAACCCTAAAAGGAAAAAACCAAACCCTAAAAGGAAAAAACCAAACCCTAAAAGGAAAAAACCAAACCCTAAAAGGAAAAAACCAAACCCTAAAAGGAAAAAACCAAACCCTAAAAGGAAAAAACCAAACCCTAAAAGGAAAAAACCAAACCCTAAAAGGAAAAAACCAAACCCTAAAAGGAAAAAACCAAACCCTAAAAGGAAAAAACCAAACCCTAAAAGGAAAAAACCAAACCCTAAAAGGAAAAAACCAAACCCTAAAAGGAAAAAACCAACCCTAAAAGGAAAAAACCAAACCCTAAAAGGAAAAAACCAAACCCTAAAAGGAAAAAACCAAACCCTAAAAGGAAAAAACCAAACCCTAAAAGGAAAAAACCAAACCCTAAAAGGAAAAAACCAAACCCTAAAAGGAAAAAACCAAACCCTAAAAGGAAAAAACCAAACCCTAAAAGGAAAAAACCAAACCCTAAAAGGAAAAAACCAAACCCTAAAAGGAAAAAACCAAACCCTAAAAGGAAAAAACCAAACCCTAAAAGGAAAAAACCAAACCCTAAAAGGAAAAAACCAAACCCTAAAAGGAAAAAACCAAACCCTAAAAGGAAAAAACCAAACCCTAAAAGGAAAAAACCAAACCCTAAAAGGAAAAAACCAAACCCTAAAAGGAAAAAACCAAACCCTAAAAGGAAAAAACCAAACCCTAAAAGGAAAAAACCAAACCCTAAAAGGAAAAAACCAAACCCTAAAAGGAAAAAACCAAACCCTAAAAGGAAAAAACCAAACCCTAAAAGGAAAAAACCAAACCCTAAAAGGAAAAAACCAAACCCTAAAAGGAAAAAACCAAACCCTAAAAGGAAAAAACCAAACCCTAAAAGGAAAAAACCAAACCCTAAAAGGAAAAAACCAAACCCTAAAAGGAAAAAACCAAACCCTAAAAGGAAAAAACCAAACCCTAAAAGGAAAAAACCAAACCCTAAAAGGAAAAAACCAAACCCTAAAAGGAAAAAACCAAACCCTAAAAGGAAAAAACCAAACCCTAAAAGGAAAAAACCAAACCCTAAAAGGAAAAAACCAAACCCTAAAAGGAAAAAACCAAACCCTAAAAGGAAAAAACCAAACCCTAAAAGGAAAAAACCAAACCCTAAAAGGAAAAAACCAAACCCTAAAAGGAAAAAACCAAACCCTAAAAGGAAAAAACCAAACCCTAAAAGGAAAAAACCAAACCCTAAAAGGAAAAAACCAAACCCTAAAAGGAAAAAACCAAACCCTAAAAGGAAAAAACCAAACCCTAAAAGGAAAAAACCAAACCCTAAAAGGAAAAAACCAAACCCTAAAAGGAAAAAACCAAACCCTAAAAGGAAAAAACCAAACCCTAAAAGGAAAAAACCAAACCCTAAAAGGAAAAAACCAAACCCTAAAAGGAAAAAACCAAACCCTAAAAGGAAAAAACCAAACCCTAAAAGGAAAAAACCAAACCCTAAAAGGAAAAAACCAAACCCTAAAAGGAAAAAACCAAACCCTAAAAGGAAAAAACCAAACCCTAAAAGGAAAAAACCAAACCCTAAAAGGAAAAAACCAAACCCTAAAAGGAAAAAACCAAACCCTAAAAGGAAAAAACCAAACCCTAAAAGGAAAAAACCAAACCCTAAAAGGAAAAAACCAAACCCTAAAAGGAAAAAACCAAACCCTAAAAGGAAAAAACCAAACCCTAAAAGGAAAAAACCAAACCCTAAAAGGAAAAAACCAAACCCTAAAAGGAAAAAACCAAACCCTAAAAGGAAAAAACCAAACCCTAAAAGGAAAAAACCAAACCCTAAAAGGAAAAAACCAAACCCTAAAAGGAAAAAACCAAACCCTAAAAGGAAAAAACCAAACCCTAAAAGGAAAAAACCAAACCCTAAAAGGAAAAAACCAAACCCTAAAAGGAAAAAACCAAACCCTAAAAGGAAAAAACCAAACCCTAAAAGGAAAAAACCAAACCCTAAAAGGAAAAAACCAAACCCTAAAAGGAAAAAACCAAACCCTAAAAGGAAAAAACCAAACCCTAAAAGGAAAAAACCAAACCCTAAAAGGAAAAAACCAAACCCTAAAAGGAAAAAACCAAACCCTAAAAGGAAAAAACCAAACCCTAAAAGGAAAAAACCAAACCCTAAAAGGAAAAAACCAAACCCTAAAAGGAAAAAACCAAACCCTAAAAGGAAAAAACCAAACCCTAAAAGGAAAAAACCAAACCCTAAAAGGAAAAAACCAAACCCTAAAAGGAAAAAACCAAACCCTAAAAGGAAAAAACCAAACCCTAAAAGGAAAAAACCAAACCCTAAAAGGAAAAAACCAAACCCTAAAAGGAAAAAACCAAACCCTAAAAGGAAAAAACCAAACCCTAAAAGGAAAAAACCAAACCCTAAAAGGAAAAAACCAAACCCTAAAAGGAAAAAACCAAACCCTAAAAGGAAAAAACCAAACCCTAAAAGGAAAAAACCAAACCCTAAAAGGAAAAAACCAAACCCTAAAAGGAAAAAACCAAACCCTAAAAGGAAAAAACCAAACCCTAAAAGGAAAAAACCAAACCCTAAAAGGAAAAAACCAAACCCTAAAAGGAAAAAACCAAACCCTAAAAGGAAAAAACCAAACCCTAAAAGGAAAAAACCAAACCCTAAAAGGAAAAAACCAAACCCTAAAAGGAAAAAACCAAACCCTAAAAGGAAAAAACCAAACCCTAAAAGGAAAAAACCAAACCCTAAAAGGAAAAAACCAAACCCTAAAAGGAAAAAACCAAACCCTAAAAGGAAAAAACCAAACCCTAAAAGGAAAAAACCAAACCCTAAAAGGAAAAAACCAAACCCTAAAAGGAAAAAACCAAACCCTAAAAGGAAAAAACCAAACCCTAAAAGGAAAAAACCAAACCCTAAAAGGAAAAAACCAAACCCTAAAAGGAAAAAACCAAACCCTAAAAGGAAAAAACCAAACCCTAAAAGGAAAAAACCAAACCCTAAAAGGAAAAAACCAAACCCTAAAAGGAAAAAACCAAACCCTAAAAGGAAAAAACCAAACCCTAAAAGGAAAAAACCAAACCCTAAAAGGAAAAAACCAAACCCTAAAAGGAAAAAACCAAACCCTAAAAGGAAAAAACCAAACCCTAAAAGGAAAAAACCAAACCCTAAAAGGAAAAAACCAAACCCTAAAAGGAAAAAACCAAACCCTAAAAGGAAAAAACCAAACCCTAAAAGGAAAAAACCAAACCCTAAAAGGAAAAAACCAAACCCTAAAAGGAAAAAACCAAACCCTAAAAGGAAAAAACCAAACCCTAAAAGGAAAAAACCAAACCCTAAAAGGAAAAAACCAAACCCTAAAAGGAAAAAACCAAACCCTAAAAGGAAAAAACCAAACCCTAAAAGGAAAAAACCAAACCCTAAAAGGAAAAAACCAAACCCTAAAAGGAAAAAACCAAACCCTAAAAGGAAAAAACCAAACCCTAAAAGGAAAAAACCAAACCCTAAAAGGAAAAAACCAAACCCTAAAAGGAAAAAACCAAACCCTAAAAGGAAAAAACCAAACCCTAAAAGGAAAAAACCAAACCCTAAAAGGAAAAAACCAAACCCTAAAAGGAAAAAACCAAACCCTAAAAGGAAAAAACCAAACCCTAAAAGGAAAAAACCAAACCCTAAAAGGAAAAAACCAAACCCTAAAAGGAAAAAACCAAACCCTAAAAGGAAAAAACCAAACCCTAAAAGGAAAAAACCAAACCCTAAAAGGAAAAAACCAAACCCTAAAAGGAAAAAACCAAACCCTAAAAGGAAAAAACCAAACCCTAAAAGGAAAAAACCAAACCCTAAAAGGAAAAAACCAAACCCTAAAAGGAAAAAACCAAACCCTAAAAGGAAAAAACCAAACCCTAAAAGGAAAAAACCAAACCCTAAAAGGAAAAAACCAAACCCTAAAAGGAAAAAACCAAACCCTAAAAGGAAAAAACCAAACCCTAAAAGGAAAAAACCAAACCCTAAAAGGAAAAAACCATCTCTTCGAGATAGGTTCTGCACCACCATTCCCTACCGCTGGAATTGGAAAACCCTTGATCCCAACACCCACTCCTCAACCATCCATGACAGATGATTGAGCTGTGGGTGCTGGGATCAAGGATTTTCCAATTCCAGTGGTAGGAGACAGTGGAGTCAGTAGAATAGCAGCCATACCTGGTTTTTCACTCCTATCTGTGGAGGAGGGCCTTTGTGCAGTCCTTGTTTTCACCTCCCAAGACTCCAGACATTGATCTTTTCTTTTGAAGTTCAGGGGAAAGGTTCTTGACACACATGCATGTTTAAGTTACAGTATCTTTGCAGCTCCATTTTAGCAGTACAACTTCAATCCTTGGCCAGAGAATGAACTGCAAGGCATAGTCCTGTCAGTTAATACATGAACCCCCCACTATCCAAGAGGGAAAACCTAACCAAGCAATGAAGTATTGTCACAACTGTCAGTGTGCTGATTATCTTAGCTCACAGCACATTCCACTGGATGGCTTCATGTGTTGCAACTGCAACAACCTTCCTTCTGCTTTGCACAGGAATGAGAGTCCACTGGCAGATCTTCTAATGTGACAGTGAAAACTTACCTCACTCCTACAGGATTTGGTCCAGCTATGTACTTCTCTGAAGCTGCAGAATACTGCTGGAAAATCAACATGGCATTGCACATTTCCAAGCAACAATATTTCTCACCCACTTTAGGAAAATGCAGGAGCAACATTATTTGAAAGTTTTTATATGACAACTTTTCCTTTGAGCACACTTCAAAAGATCTCCAACAGTAAAGCTCAGCAGCTTTGGAGTAGGTGTCAAACAAGGGTAAAGCTGAAATACAGTGAGCTCTTTCCATTTCAAAATCATACACCTCTGGCAGAGGAGATACTTTGCTATGGATCCCTAGAAGACACACATTCAAGCAGTGAGAGTTGCATTCCAGGGCACACCCTTGGCTGGGAAGCTCTCATTAGCATTCTGAAAGATACACAAGGTGGAACCGGTGGATCAACTCCCATCTTCTAATTGAGAGATATGCTACCTTCCAGCACTCTCAGTCTGTCAGGAATTGCACAAGATACTTTAACAGAATCTATAATGTTTAAGACTCCAGAGTCCTGACATCTCCCTCTGGAAGCAGGAGGCTGAACTTTCTTCCTGCCCTAGATATTTATAGAAACTCACCAGCCAAGACTCTGACAGCAGACAAGGGAAATTGATCACCTGTTTAACAAGCAAGGATCCACTGTTAGGAAGTGACAAAGCAGCTGAGGACCGTGAACATTTTGACAGGAGGCTCTGGAGCATGCCAGAGTGAAGATAACCATCTTGACTGCAAGTCAACCAACCACTCCTCCCTTGCCTCCACCCTAAAAACAAAAACATTTCCCTCCCCAAGAATCCAGCCAATCAAGCGAGAGTCGGGAGACTGAGTGGATAGACAAGAACCTCAGAGCACACCGCTGCTGTCAGAGGCAGGTGAGGAGCAGTGAGACGGCAGGTAGGCTTTGACAACTGTCAAGCCACCATGACTGGCTTGTCAGTCGCAGAGGAGGCCACACTAAGCAACAGCAGCCACCGTAGTGCGAGGCAGAGGACACCAGTCAGAATAGAAACAGACTCAATAGGACAGGTAAAGAGGGAGGAGGAGCAACAGTGACCGGGACCATGCTCCCAAATAAGGAAGAACAGTATCCAAGTGATGGTTGTAACATGTAGAGACAGAAGAGAGAAGAGAAATGAAGCATCAGATACATCAGCAAGAACACCAAAGGAAAGCCAATGAATAGACCGACAGAGGCAGTCAGCAGGAGCCGGTAGGGTAAATGAAGCCATTTCTAAAAAGGGTGGAAGAAGGCAAAGAAACAAATTCCAGGAACAATTCAAACCAACTAAAACCTTCAGATACACATCTTTATTACAGTCAAAGACCAGGAAGTTAAAGCCACATCTACTTTAAAAGCTTGGGTGAAGAAATGTGTCCAATGTCTTAAGTAGTCTGAGATGGGGAGGCTCTGATTTCTGCAGGGAATGGATTCCAGAGTCTCAGCGTAGCCCCAGACAAGGCCCATCCCTCAGTGGCAGCTGGTGCTTCCTCAGACGGGGGGGGGGGATGCTAGGCAGGGCAGGTGATGGATAGAGTCACAGGTAGTCTCACTTGGTGGAAGACTAGATCCAGTGTGCCTCTTGGGGGCACGCCCTCCCTCTTTATAAGCCCCAGGGGCACAGCGTCTCTCCTCTCACAGGAGACTCCAAGACAACACTGATGTAGTTAGTGGCCGGAGATGCAGATTATTAGGTACTTAGGAAATGAAGACCACAATGCTGACCAAGGCAGCAGAGCCAAGGCTGAGCAGTGTCCGTCTTCTGGCTGTCCCAGCTGGGCAAGAGCGGTGCGAGGCTGAAGGAAAGTGTCAGTCCATTCGAAGCAGGCAAAGTCAGAGTTTGAGTGTCAGGAGCGGAGACATCCAAGAGCAGAGCACAGGAATGAGAAGCAAGACATCCTGCAAGGTGCTTCTGCCAACAGTGCAGGCGAAGAGAAGCCTCAATACAGAGCCAGCTACAACACAGACAAGGGGTTTTTGAGGGCGCCCATGCTGGCCTGCGAGTCATGTCGGTCAGAGCTGGGTTCGTGACAAGATCCAAACGTCAAGCATGTCTGCCACCAGTCACAGAGGTTTCTTGTGTCCGAGAATCGTGTTGCACCTGAGGCTGAGGCTGTGGCTGCACCGATCGTTTCTGCCACTTCTGCAGCTGCTCCTCTGCAACTAAGAAGCAATGGACACAGAGGGTACATCTGTCAGATGGCAATGAATACTTGTCTCTTCTCAAGAGTGCCCCAAACCATTTAGATTGAGAAATAAAGTTTTTAAAAATGGATTCCTGTCCCCATAGGGCCCACAATCTAAACACTCAGGAGTTCCAAACCATGTCAATCATACCTACCATCGGGCACAGAGAAGATGCCCCTACTGATTGAGACCCTGGTACTGCTTCTTTCCACACCTTCAGAGCCTGCTCCTGCAAAACAGATGTCTACAATGCTCATGTCACAACAGTGAAGACCAAACACTACCTGTAGAAATCCTTACCATCACCACCAGCAGGGAGGAGCTTTCCAGCAGTCTAGCTGATCTTGCTGCTCCCACGGATTCCATCACATCTTCTTTCTGCTCAGACTCAGAAAGCAAAGCATATAGAGGCTTAGACAAAGACATGTGGCTTTACAGCTCCCAACTAGAAACCCAAGGGGTGGAGCATTGTGTTGTTCACACTGTTCTCTCAGTCTGATGCCACCTGTGGGCCTCCTGGATGTAGCACCAAAACAGAAATGCAATATCAGAAACATCGTCCATACTGTAGTGGGAAATCATATTAGCAGTAGCAAAGACAGCTGCAGAACCACCACAATAAATTTGATACCATGAGGGGGAAAAGTAGAGCTTGCCCTTCTTAGGGGTAATGTATCTGGTCCAGCCATAAGCAGAGCTCCCTTTTTCTTCAGGGGAGGCCCACAAAGAAGGAGGCCCCTCATCCAGTGCCTCAGTTGGCCACCCAAGGCACTGCTGAGAAGCCCCTGCTGTTGCTGAGGCCATAACTAATTTAGTAGCCCAATTATGTGGTATGTCCACAGATAATTGTGAATAATGGTGTTCAATTTGCAGAGCAAGTCCTTTCCCAAAAGGTTTACAGAAGTGCTGTCACATTACAAACACATTTTCACATACAAGAGCCCAACCTACGCAGAGGCGGGTTGTGAAACTGTGAGGCACTATGGCCCTTTCTCACTGCATTGTCAGTAACATTCAGTCAAACATACTGTGCCAATATTTACTGGAGAATCAACAACATTTCCCTTTACAGAACAAGACACAGACAACCAACAAGAAGCCAGTTCCAAAAGTGCTCAGCTGAGTTAACATGTTGGGGCCCTGGGAGTTTTCATCACGGCTGGCCACTGCACCAAGGCCCCATGGCTGATGGACATCATGGGCACTCCTCTTCCTCTCCTTTGTTTCCCCTGTGAACTGGCTGGTCACAATAATGGCAACCGTTTGAGCTCATGGCTGGTTAGCCTGGGGACAGAACTTTGCCTTCGCCGCCTCACTCCGTTCTTGGCCTGCTTCTTTGTCCGACTGAAGTTCCTCCCAAGCTGCATGGATGTGCCCCCTGATGTAAGCTGTGAGCTGGTGCTCACCACTACCCCAGTTGTTCTGACTGGCTGAGTTTTTTCTTGGTATGCGCTGGTATCCAATTACAGAGCTGGGCTCCCGGATCCAAAGAGAGGGGCTGGAGCAGTTTTTTCACTAAGAAAGAGTGTCTCACTTTGGAAGACACAGATTTTTCTTTGAGGAAAAAGATGAGCTTATAGCCATATTCTTCAGAGGGAGTCTTCAAAGTCAAAGAGGGGGAGACCCAGCATGAGGGTCAAGGCAGATGGCAGCAGGGTGGCCTTATGCTTCACTCCTGGCTGAGGGAGTCCAAGGGGCTGGCTGAACAAGCTGCCTAGACTGAACAGGCTGAAGTTGCAGGTTAGGATTTATTGGTTTGCTGTGGTGGTGGTGGTGGTGGTGGTGGTGGTAACGTGCCACCCATCCAACAAATCTGGCGGGGAGAGGCAAACCTTTGCTACCAATTCCCTAGCCAGCTGCAGCCCCATGACAGAAGGAAAAGAGTGCACCAGCGTGGGCAAAGAGGGCAGGGCCGGTGCAGAGAGAAGCTGAGTCACCAAGAGCTGTGGCGTAGCAAGTGCGGTTGCCATCCTGATCACCCCCTTCACCGCTGCCCACCTCCTCATCCGACAGGTACCAGACATCCATTTGTCTTGGGAAATTCAGGTGCAGATAGCTCCTGAGGTGCAACGGCATCTTAGGATCAAAGCTTCCAGTGCTAGGAAACTAAACCATCTGGCTCCACTTCTGCATGTACTGGGTAGATCAAGTGCCATAGCATTGGCACACAAATCCAACTGGAGAGTCTGTCCCTGGACACTTTGATTTCCACCTATCGTCACTCTGTGGTGTTCCCCAAGACTGACAAGTAGGCCGAGGCTCCATGCGGTTCACCAGCCGGAAACAACCAGACACTTAGCCTATCAGCTGGCAGATCGGGCTGTGATGGTGTGAAGTGTCCCTCAACCCAGAAACACAAGTGATAATTTGTGTTTGGCATCAGTGGCCATTCAGAGAACTAGTTCACCATCTTACTCGATACAGCAGCATACTAACTGTGTGCAAAAGGCATAACCCAAAAATGGTTATTACATTCATAACAGCACTTACATTTATTGCCAACTATCGACGTGCACAGGCCTGGACCAGCCAGAACCTGGTTTTCCTTCATCATGGACCACACGAATTCTTCCCATCACTTCCAAGGCTGCCCTGCAGAACTGACAGGCAAATGGAGACAGATGAGCCTAGTATGCCCATGCTACAAGAGCAAGCGCCAAGCGTTACAAAGAAGAACAAGACATACCACCAGGAGCCGACTGCCAGAGAGAGAGAGAGAGTGCTGCTGAGGGAGGCACCGTGGTCTTGCTTCTTTCAACCCCTTCAAAGCCTGCTCCTGCAAAAGAGACCAAGGTTACGTCCATGGTATGTGTGCCACAAGAGAGAGATCTAAACACTTCCAGTCAAAATACATATTACCAGTGGCAGGGAGGAGCAGAGCTGGTTTCTGGCATTCTAGATGATCGTGCTGCTGCCAGGGCTGGGCCTGTGCTAGTTCTTCTCTCTGCCCCTTCCAGGGCTCCTCCTGAAAAACAGAGGCTGTTGTGTCCATCATGGATGCTGCACAAACCAAATTCAGGACACTGTCAGTAAAAGTCTCTACCACAAGCTGCATCATGAGCATTTCACTTTATTGGCTGGGCAGTGGGTTTGTTTATCGGGGCTTTGGGTTAGTTGGTTTATCGGGGCTTTGGGTTTATTGGTTGTGGTGGTTTATTTGGGAGGCTTCAGGTTTATAAGTTGGTTTATTGGTTGTGGTGGTTTATTTGGGAGGCTTCAGGTTTATAAGTTGGTTTATTGGGGCTTTAGGTTTATTTATAGTGGCTTGGGTCTCTTGGTTGAATTATTTATTGGGTGTATTGGTTGTGGCAGTTTCTTGGGGCATGTTGGAGCATTTCCTTATAACCTTCCATGGATACTTACATCAACAAGTGCAGCATATCCAATCTCTTCAATACATACAATGCAGAGAGTTGAAGACATTCATGGCAGCATTCTAGAGCCAGGTGCTGCTCCCGAGAGGGGACTGCGGTACTGCTTCTTTGCTCACCATCGAAGGCTGCTCCTGCCAAAGAGATGGAGGTTACAGCTATGAAACACATGCAGACTTAACAGGCATAAACCGTGCTGGGGCACAAGTAACCACTTGCACACTAAAGACTACTGGGACCAAGAATGGCCACTCCCCTTTTGAATTACCAAAATGCAAGCAGTTACTCACATCTGCCTATAGTGCTCATCTGAACACCAGTTCTGGCAAGGCTGGAGGGGGTGGTGCACCACACAGAGAGGCAACAGTATGGCCTGAGGGTTGGGGCGGTAATAGCTAACTTGGTTATGGAACTCTGCTTATGGGGATTACTGGAGAGCCAGGGTGGTATAGTGGTTAGGGTTGTTGTGAGGAGAAACTTAAGTATGCAGTACACTGTTCTGGGCTCCTTGGAGGAAGAGCAGGATATGAAATGTAAAAATAAAATAAAAAATTCTGGCCCTTGCCTACCCACAGGGCCATAGACAAGGAAAGGCTTTTAGTGCTGCTAAGCTATCTTCTCCCTAGTCCACAACAGAGAATTGTCTTGCTTCACCCACTGCCAGAAGTTGACCTTGCTCTCAAGATCAGGAAGCATGCACACACCCCTTACCTCTCTGCAGAACAGCACAGGAGGCCATCCTTGTCCTCCAAGGTTCTCATGGATGGAACTTCCAGTCTTTCAAGGCAAAATACTACAGCCACCTATGCAGGGAGAAGCACTTTGTCCCTTTGGGTCATTGGAGCTTCTCTGCAGAAGGAATAAAGGCTCCTGATCTGGTTTTTGGCAGCAGCACTCTAAGTGAAGGCAAGTCTGGGACATAAATTACAAACTGAAAAGTGGGGAGCCTTTAAAAGCTACACAGGAAGGCACCTGCAGTACAGTTATTATTATTATTTGATTTCTATACCACCCTTCCAAAAATGGCTCAGGGCGGTTTACACAGAGAAATAACAAACAAATAAGATGGAACCCTGTCCCCAAAGGGCTCACATTCTAAAAAGAAACATAAGATAGACCCCAGCTACAGTCACTGGAAGTACTGTGCTGGGGGTGGATAGGGACAGTTACTCTCCCCCTGCTAAATAAAAAGAATCACCACGGTAAGAGGTGCCTCTTTGCCCAGTTAGCAGGGGTCAGTACTCCTTCCCTGCATCCCAACATACATTTATTCCAATGCTTGTATAGGCAAAGAAGGACAGTTGTCCTCTGCAGAACTCACTCATGAGACCCTCATCTCTGCTGCAAGCCTTGGGGCCATCTGAAGGATCCCAAGCCACTGTGGGCACCACTTGGAAAAGCAGAACACTTGGCTACCAGCCTAGGGCCCCATCCCCAGAACTCCCTGAAAAGAGACAAGCTTTTTTGAACTGGGTAACTCCCAATTCTAACCTGACATACAAAGTGAAGGCCTATGAGCATGTAGACTGTGCTTTAGTACACAGTACAGTTGAAAGCTTTTTAGTGTTGGGACTTTTTAGTGCAGGGTTACAGCCCTACGTTCTGACCTTGGCCAATAAGGATTTAACATGGGGGGAGCACGAGAAAGACCTGGTTTGTTCTAGCTTTAAGTACTAGATTCAAGAGATCAGCAGTATGACCACCAACACCCCTTCAATGGAAAATGCTACAAAGGGAGCAACAAATCAGTGTTAGCTGCTGATTTGGGGGCAAACTAGAAAGATTGTCCTCTTGCTAGATCAGAGTCCTACATTTGAGACATGCTGGCCAAGAGTTACTGGCCCAGGGTAGCTTAGTAAATCCCATGCCTGAATTGGTATATTGGCCCAGTGCTGTACAGTTATCAAGATATTGTGCCACGCTGGTCCAGCATCCACAAACCCCTGAAAGCAAAGACAAGGCAGAGCTTCATTAAGCACCCAGAAAACTGAGCTAGACGTCTTAACCCAATTACCCAGCCTTTCAGAATTTAGGACAGGCACCAATCCCCAGAGCAATACGCAGACATCCACACCTTTGTGG
Source organism: Hemicordylus capensis (assembly GCF_027244095.1). Classification (NCBI taxonomy): domain Eukaryota; kingdom Metazoa; phylum Chordata; class Lepidosauria; order Squamata; family Cordylidae; genus Hemicordylus; species Hemicordylus capensis. The sequence goes on along the minus strand of NC_069665.1, from coordinate 32,566,115 downwards.
CTTTTGCAGTGAACATTGCACTGCTTCATGGCCAAGCTCTGGTGCTACCAGGCTGCCAGTGGATTTTGACTCTCACAAACTGGGATGGGAGAAGAGTTGCCCTGCACCTTGTCCCTTGATGTTAGGAGCAGCAGAGACAACCAGAGGACTAGCAGACTGCAGCATTTCTGAGCTTAGACTGACAAGCTGCTGAACACACACACCTACTGCAAACCAGCTTCAGCTGCACTGCCCTCCCTCCCTCTGAGGCCAAGACTTTTGTCTGCCTTACAGCAACAGGTTCTGCTATGTCCTGATGCTAATTGAGCACCCAGTCAATGTAGGAGGACTAAGTCATTCCAGTCGAAAGAGTGTTGGGAGCATGGTATGAAAATGCACTACTGGTCTCAGGCATCCCAAGTTCACAAGACAGGATAAAGAGAGCTATGCAGACCTGGCTATCCTGTCCTTCCTCTAGGCAGTCCACAATCCTCACAAGATCCCTGTTAAGCGGGCTGGGCAGGAGCCACTGGCCCAGGTTAACCCAGTGAGTGTCATGGCTGAAGGGGTCTCCCCACTCCTACGCCACCACCAAGCAGCTGCCTCAATCCCATCCATTAACTGGTTAAAGTTAAGCCAACACCACAAGCCAAACCACCAAGCAGCTCTTTGGAAAAAGCCACTGAAAAAACAGAGGAAAGGAAGGAGCACATAACTATGTTTGCCAACAGAAGCAAACCCAAGATGGCCAAACGGCACTGACCACCCGAGCCACACCACCACACTTGCAAACACACCCAGACTGGAGCTGCACTGGGCTCCTCCCCACTTCCCCATCCCATCTCCACCTGAACGCTTCTTGCTAGAGGCCCTCTGCAGCTTAAAGCCGCAGTCACCTATTCTGCAGCTGGAGTGACATCCAGACTATGAGACTCTATAGGACTACTCTAGAACAGCAGTCTGGGGGTGTAGCTAGACACTGGGCAAGATGGCTGCTTAGCCCAAAAGTTCTTTCCCATGCCAGGATTTATATAAGAACTCAGCAGGCCCAACCGTTAGCAGCAATACTAAAACAGAACAAGCTGTGTGATAAACAAGTCACATGGTTACTAAAATGGAACTTAAACGTTTACGTTGAAAGCAAAACAGCAGCAGCAGCAAAGAGCCTGCCAAGCAGCATGATGGCCTCCAAAATGGCAACAGCGGGAAAATCACAATTGAACAAGGATACAGCTGATCACAATGCTGTGCAAGATCCTGACTTAGCAATCCTTGGGGCAATGAGGAAAAAAAACTATCAGCACTGTGGGCCACGGCACTGAAACCCTTAGAAGAATAATGCATCAGGAAAAGGATCACCAGTTTAGCTAAGTGAGTCAGTGATGCATTAGATTCCAGTTATGCATCTATAAAATTAAAGGGGATAACTCCCAGCAGTGGGTGGGAATGGAAACATCTCCTGAACAGACAATGCTGCCATCAGAATAGTAGAGAGTTATAAGGCAATCAATCAATCCTTAGCTCAAAGGCACAATGTGTATGGGGGAAATGGCTTAACAACCCAGTGCCACCTTTACCACCTCTATCACACAGCATCTTCTGATCCCTCAAAATAGATCAATTTAAAGTAGGGGGGAAATTAGAACTCTACATAGCTAAGGACAAAGGTGAACAGACTCATTCACAGCTGAAAAATAATGCAGGTGAGGTTAACTGTAACCAATTCAGTTTATGTCCAATCAATCTGTAGGATCACAAGCACTCAGGCATCCGATTTTACAGATCACACAAAACCAAGAAGATGATTGCTAGTATTTATGGTTTACTTAAATACTCCTTTAATTGGGCTGAAAGCTGTAAAGGAATTAGACTTAAGACAAGTTTATCCTTGTTTGTCTCTGGTTCAACATTTATCATGCAAAATCAACCTCTGCCACAGTGACAGAAAATACTTTAACATTAACTCATCATTGGCATTTGCCACTTTGCAGCTCAGTAGAATATACCAATACTGGGATACAACTTACAGCCAGATCCCCAACTAGCTTTACTAGGGGTACAGTCAGAAGATGATGCAGTTAATTATGAAGTCTTCTTGGCCTATAGCTCAACACTGGCCAGAACAGAAGAGCCCTATCACTGGAAAGATCCAGTATTGCCCTCCACAGAGCAACAGTACATATGTCTGGGATATTGCACTGACATACAAGTTAATAAAGCTTCAACTTTCTCGAGGGCCTTCCACCTCAGATTATTGCATTAGCCACTGGTATCCTCTTGCAACATACAGAATCATGCATATGTCCTTCATGGTTCTACTAGACATTTCACATTTTGGAAAGCTGAAATAGGAATATTTTGGAGCAGGAAAGGCCTAATTTCTCTGGCTTCTGGGAGAACTCAAAGCAAGTGGATGCAAACCTGAACATCAGACTCATTTCTCTGCTGATTCTTGGGCTGAAGTGATCAGATCCTCTACTTCACACAACCCTTGCAGCTAAACTCAAGAGTGAAACTCCTGGCTTCCTAACAGCAAGTCTCCCTGTTGGCTGAAGCTAATGAGCAGGCACCTGGAATTGACCCTTCAAGAGCAAGTGCCAACTCCAAGTGGGAGCCCTGTGAGCACAGGCAGAGGGGAGATAGTTCTCCGAGGCACTTTTTCCTTGACAAGCACAGAGGACTTCAGTACTGTCCTGCACAAGCAAGACAAATCCTTACATGCTCTCTCAACCAACGTTAGGCAAAGAAGCAAGGCAGCTGAGATCACAGACTCTTGGAGCAGTTCAGGCCTGGTGTGAAGTGAGCCCATGGCTCTTCAATTCAGCCATACTCCTGAGAAGACATCACAGCCGGCCTCCCCTTCTCCTGCACAGGCCCATCAGGAAAGATACCCCAAGGACCCAAGCAAGCTCTTTACCTTGAGATCTACCCTGATGTGTTAAGACAAGATCTGGCCAGTCTGGACCAGAGACCGAGGTGGGGAAGCTGCCCGCTCCATTCCTGCAAGTCACTGTGACTGAAGATGGAAGGTCGGCTTCCCTTTCAGAATCGATGGCCCTGCAGCAACACTCGGCCAGCCCACCAGGTACGACAAGCCTTTCCCCCTTACTGTAGGAGGAGATTTACTCAGACGAAGGGGAAGGGAGCTGGCAGGCTAGGAAGTTCTTCTCTTGACTTGGCTGGGGAGGGCAGGCCCGCTCCTGCTGATCCTGGGGCGTCTTCTCATGGCTAGACCCAGGTAGGGCTGCCCTACTGGCATAGAGCCAGTCATGAGAATGACCTTTGGGGCTGGACTAAAGAGGGGGGGGGGACTGAAGAAACACCAGCACTTCAGTTTTACTTGTTAGAACTTCTAGGATAGAAGCTTTAAAGACTAAACTCAGTCAGAGAAGTTTAGCATTGGAGCTTCTAAGTAGGCAACAATGTTCTACTCCAGTATCATGCCATGTCCAATAAAGACAACAGGGAGCGTGCCAGTCAACGTAAAACCAGCAACCCCTTCAACAGGGTGGAGGAACCAGATAAAGCAGAGACTCAATAGGATCAGCCCTTTTAAAAGTAACTTAGAAATATAATTACCTTGCAGGATCAGTGGAGAGATCTTGTGTTCTCTGTCTTGCAATAAAAGTCAGCTAGTCAGCTGCTTCAGAAGAATCCTCAAGCCAGACTCCAACCCTCCCTGAGCTGGCTCAGGCTCACCACTGCCCACCACAAGCTCTGTGGCAGAACTGCTGAAGTTGTGATGCACCACTGTGGAGGGAGAGCTTATGTGCTCATGGAAAGGCCCGCCCCTTCCTCAGTTTAGCCCTACTCCCGAGGAGGCCTCAGCAGACAGGAAGGGGCGGGGCTATGACTCTTTATAAGCCCTCAGTCAGTTCACAGGCTCCCTTTGCTGCTCCAGCAACTAGACCTGTTAGGAGGAAAGCTGGCCTTGACCAACCAGGTAAGGTCTCTGTGTTTGCTCTGATCTGCTGTGTTGATCCTTTTGCTGCCAGGGCTGATGGGGAAGGAAGAGGGAGCAGAAGCCCTGCTGAGTGTGTGGAGTCCCCGGGCTCCTCTGAGGGGCGGTATTGGGGATCTGGTGTCTAACTAGAGGGTGGACTTACCTTCTAATAGGCTTCCAAAGGTAGTCTGCCACCCGTCAATGGAAAAGTCTGCGGCCCTTTTTTTAATGACTCTGTATAAGGCAGCATCCTGTGTTCCATTCCCATTCCTGTAGATGACTGAAGGTCTAGCTCTTCTTGGGAGAACAGAAACTGCAGGCTGCTGTTGGTGCTAACACTGAAAGGGCCTGATCATTCCCCTCTTTATGCCACTCCAAACCAAAGGAGACTCATTGACTCATTGATGTACAAGGCACAATCGCTTCTACTGCCTACTATTTGCAACAAGTTTAAGGGGGGAAAGAGGACCACATCAGGCAGTGGCTCAGAACTTAAAACAACCAGCAATCAAACTAAGGCTGAAAAATGCAGCATGAGAGACTGTTTACATTGCATGTTTTTCCAGAGTGTACAGGTCAACCTCATTATCCAAAGATCCCATATCCACAGCTTTGCGTATCTGCATTTGGGGAACTGACACCTGACCCTCGGCATATGCGCAAAATGGAAAAGGGGGTTAAAACCTTGTATCACCGGGTGGCTAGAAATAATCTCTGAGGTCATTTCTGGCAGCCACATTGTCAAATGGAGCCATTTTGAGTTTCAAAACCCCTTTTTTCAGTGAAAAATCATGCAGTGGCAACATTTGGTCTTCTGGGGGGGGCATTGCTCGACTGCTGGAGACCTGCAGAGCTCAGTAGGGCACTTTAAGAGTGTTTTGCCCCTTTGGGGAAGATTTCCTGGTCTCCAGGAATTAATCTCCCGTGATCCCATAGCACTTAACACCTCGGGGTCTGCCATTTTAGCATCTGCGGTATTATCGCCGAATGGAACCCCTGCGGATAATGAGGTCCACCTGTATTATACTTATAGTGTGTAGCACTGTTACAAGTGTCTCAGCATAACTACATAGCTTTCAGTCATTCTGGTCCATGATTATTAAATAATAAAAAGGGAAGCCTGTGCTCCTGGAAGTAATCTTTCTGTGAGGAACTCAAGCTACCCCTGTTTTGCTTATTTAACTCAATTTTAGTCAATTATTGTTATAAAATTTAATTTAAAAAGAGAAAACTATTACAACAAACAGGTAAACATGCCCAAGAGTCTTATTTTGTACACTAAGGTCTAATCGGAACCACAATAACAGATTTGAGTGTGCTGCCCTTCATTCGTGATGAGATGTTGTCAAACTGCCTCTTTATACATAGTAGTGCGATTCAAGTGAGGAAGAAAGAAAATAATTAGACGTTTAACTTAGTATTCAAACCAAGGAAAGCAGGGATTCATTGTTTGGCTGACTATCTCAAATTCTGCAATGGGTTCAAATTTATCTAAAAGCATGTAACATTTGGAGAGGCCTGCTTTCCTTCAGGAAAGGAAGGAATTGGCTTCATCCCCAGTGGGAAAAATTCTTGCCCAAGAAATGTGGACAAGGAGAATGTCCAGAGTAAACAGGAGAATGTGTTGGGGCCACCACCTTTCCTTAGCCAAAAAAAAAATCCCTCTTCAACCCTAACTGGCTCTATTTGCCCAAGGATGAGTGCAAAATGAAAGCCATAATTTAGGCAGAAAAGATAATGCAGCCTCATAATAAAGTTGAATATTAGTATATTTAAAACTGCCTTGTGCTGTTATAAAACCATGTTCTGGACTCTTGGTTTTTAAAAATTCCATTATAAAAAATGTAATGTTTGTTGCCACTGTTGGTTGGAAATCATCACAGGGATTGGTAGAAAAAGTTTTGGGCAATATAATCATTTTAATGAGTTGAACCTTCTGTAACCCAGAGATTAAGTGTTTTCCAACTAATAAAGTATTCTTGCTTTTGAAATAATGGCATGTAGTTTATATTAAAGATTGGTGTGACATCTGTTGGAATCCATACACCTAATGATTTGCATTTAGAGTCTGCTTGTTGAAACTGGATCGCCTCGCCATTGCTGGTTAGGGTGAGGAGGACAGGGGCCCTTTCCACTAAGACCTCCTCTGCCCCACACCGAAGGCGACACAGGCACTTTCCACCACCACACAAGTGCTGCTCCAGGGTAGGGGAAGGGCCAGCGATTTCCCCATACGCCTGCCCCTGCAAACTGCCAGCAGACCTCCCTTCAGGCACCAGCTGTGACCCCCCCCACCAAAAGAGCAAGTGGCTATTCAGAGAAACTGCCTCTGCACAGGGAGTATCAGCTGTAAGCCCTCCTGATAAGTCACCCTGTGGGGTCAGGCCAAGGCAGTTTCCTCTCACTCAGCAGCAAAAAAGTTCCTCAAACAAGCATAGACTATGTCTGCACATGGAGGCTCTATGAAGGAGCTGCCACCCAAGCAGGAGGAAGTGCGTCCCTGCACTGTGGCCATAGGGCTAGGAGACGCTTATTTGATGGGGAAAGTTAGACTGAACTACAGTCTGAACAGCCTTTGCCCATCTTCAGGAGGGAGGAGGAAGAGCCAGAAATGCCAGGATGCCCATGGTAAAACAAAGTCCTCCTCCATTTCAGCCAACTCTAAGGGAGACCATTGTCCATCAGCAAAGAGTTCCACCCTCCTGCCACAACAGGTGCCCAAGGTAGACTGCCTCCACACATGGAGGCTCCACTGCAGCCCCAGAAGGGGCTCACCTACCTGACACAGAGCAAAGAGACTCTTCCAATTGATATACTCAGAAAACCAATTTCTTACTGAGAGGTTTAAAACACACTATATGCTAAGAACTTAATTAAAGGTTATCTCTGGAATTTCCTCTCTAGCCCCAACTGTTATCTCTGAGACTTCCTCTGTAGCTCAACCGTTATCATTGGAATCTCCTCAGCAATTTCTATTGTTATTATTTACCTACAAGTGAGATAATGTAATCATTATGTAGTTATTTGCCTACGTGATCTGTAAAGTATAAAAGTCTGTTGTAAATGATGCTCGGGGTTCTGGAATTTAGGCAATAGACGACCAGAACCTTTGCTTCTGCAGAGCAAATAATAAAGCCTTTTAAACTTCTCCGCTGGTGATGTTCTTTGGCTCGCTGACCCAGTAAAAGAACCATTTGGATGGTATAGCAAATTGGTGCCGTGACTCAGATAGGGGCCACGTTCCTTACACGAGCGTAGGCAACCCCCACTGGGTGGAGAGGCCCCCGGCGACGGATAGACTAACCAGCCCGGCCGGCACCTCACCTTTGTTGAGTGGTGGGCAAGGCTCTACCGTCGCGCCAGGACCTTCCACAACTAGGGGCCAGAAATCGGAGAACTAAGGCAAAAGAGGGGTTAGAGTCCCCAGAAAGCGCGCTGAGAGGAAGGACGCTGGATGCTCCGGAGCGGGTAAGTAGACTTAAACAAGAAGAGTTAGAGCCCCCTGGTGTGGGTTAGAGTCCCCAATTACAGTTTTGTGGGTTAGAGTCCCCAATTACTAAGCTACATACCAGGAAAGAATGGGTACTGCTCAGAGCAAGAAGAAAGGAGAAAACTGTACTCCGTTACAATGTGTGTTAAAGAATTGGATAGCTCTAACGGGAGGAAATCCCCTTAGAAAAAGAAAATGATCAATTTCTGTCAAAATTGTTGGCCATATTACGAATTAGAAAATGGATTAAAATGGCCGGAAGAGGGTTCTGTTGATTACCAAACTATTTTGCAGTTATTACTGTTTTGCACGAGAACCTCAAAATTTGAAGAACATAGCTATGTGCAGGCTTTTATGGAGCTTTGGAGAGAGGAGGATATGTTAAAAGCAAGCGGGCTACGGAAGACTTCTTTGATCGCCGTAGGGAAGACGTTCCCTGCAGCCCCACCACTAAGGAAACCTCCTCCATATGTGCACCCATGCGAGTCTTATCCCTTCCCTGCACCCGTATATTCTCCACATGCAAGCACGTCGTCCCAGTCCAGACCCGGGGGGAGGGGATAGGTTTGGTTCAGAGGGGGGAAACGGACAGGGTGGGGGAGGGCATAGGTTGTGGGCCGTGCGGTTTAGGGGATACGGGACACCGGGAGGGGGAGGGCATAGGTTTGGTTGATACTGGGAAACAGGAGCGGTGTGATTTACTCTCCTCATCTCAGGGCTTGCCACAAAATCTACCCCCTTCCCAAACCCCGGCTCAATATTCCCCAATAGCAACACATACTAGGGCTCAGACACAAAGCCTAGCCTTGCAATGCCTATTGCGGAAGCAAATAACGGCAGAAGGGGAGGTGGCTTTGATACATGTGCCTTTCACCTCAGCAGATTTATTAAATTGGAAAAATAACTACCCCACCCTTAGGGAAGATCCAACAAAAATGGCTGGATTATGGGAATCCATTTTTGAGACTCACAACCCCACATGGTCAGACATCAGAGAGATGTCTCGCAGTCTTCTAACAAGTGAGGAGAGGCGATTAGTGGAAGCCCGCGGCCACCAGTTGGCCCTTGAGGGGACTGATAAGAATGAGCTACAAGCTCAACTTCTGTTCCCATCAGAAAAGCCCGCATGGGATCACGGAACTAGAGGACAAGAAGCTTTAAAGAAATATTGGGACATTTATTTAGAGGCTCTAAAAACTTGTATTCCCAAACCAATTAATATGGCTAAAGTGCACCAAATTACACAAAAGCCTGAGGAAAACCCTGGCGAATTCCTGGAAAGATTGGAAAAAGCCTTTGGGCAATATACTCAAATAGACATTCGCAAGAATGAAGGGGAGTACATTCTTAAAATGGCTTTTGTAAGCCAAAGCGCCCCGGATATAAGAAAAAAATTGCAGAAGATGGAAGGTGGACTTACTCTCCCATTAGCACAATTAATGGAACAGCCAAGAATGACTGTGATTTAGCTCAGATGGGGGAGGAAAATGTATATAAATATGTACAAGGTATTGCTGCGTCTGTACTTTCTCTCTCTGCCTTTATTAGTTTCTGCAACTGCACTAGCATTTCCAATCTATGAGAAACCCTTTTGCTTGTTTGTAAAAGAGGACAAAGGATGTATGGCTGCAGTTGTGACCCAATATTTGGGTCCAGCATCACGACCAGTAGCCTACCTTTCGGAAAATTGGAAGGAAAAGGGATCACCATGTTTCTTCTTATTGCAGCTAAATATAAAAAGTGTAATTCCTGCATTTTAACCATAGTATGTGGGTCTTGGGGAGAATTGGAGCCTTTTCCTCTCCTCCTGCTTCAGTAAAATCTTTTGGAAACCCAAACCAGCCAAACTTTTAGTTAGATGCCAACCAGTCAGAGGAATAGCTAGTTGAGAACTCCAGCAACCTATTGGAATTCATTGAACTTTTATCAAGAGATTTAAAGCATATTTCACCATTCTCATATATATATACACACACACACACACACACACACACACACACGATAACTAGCTGCAGGAAATAGTTTAATACTGTGCCAAGTGTGTTATGTTTGTAGCTTCTTTGTACATTCTCTTATGGGAAGGTTGGGTGAATTTGGTGGATGGAGTTGTTGTTTGGAAACACTTTCATGAGGAAGCAAAAGGGAGCTGTTATGCTCTGAAAGAGAGACTTTTAGCCACATGCACTCCAATCCTAAGCAGGTAAACTCAGAAGCAAATTCAAATAGCATTTTTACACCTATCACAGCAGCAAGCAATCCAGTTTGATCTCTTCTATTGACTACATTTCATCTAAACAAAAATAATATGACTCCCTCCCTCCTCCAAGTGAAAAGGAGATTATGGAGGGTAGGCTGGGAAGGTGCAGAGGGTGGGGGCTCTCTCTCTCTGTGTCTAGAGTGGGAAAAGGAGAATCAATGATTGTTGGGTGGGAGAATAAACTTCCCATGGATCTGCCTCATCCACCTCACACACACACAGCACTCTAGCCCCTGCCCCCCAACACAGGCCCCCTCCTTCCCCTTCATGGAGATGGTGCTAGTGGACACAGAGACCCCTCCCCCAAGCCCCCCCACCACAAACCTTCCAAAGTTTCCACTTCCGCTTCCCAGCAATCTCCCAGCCAGCACTTCTTAATCAACAATCAAAGGAGCATTTTGCTGTGCGTGGACTTTAACTCCCATAATTCCCAGGCAGAGTGGCCAATAGCCAGGGATTATGGGGGCTGTAGTCCACCCACACGGCCTCAGGGGAGGCCAGCCCTGCTCTAACCACTACACCACACTGGCTGCAGCTGGGAAGCACAGCAAGGCCCAACAGAAACTAGGGAGCCAGACAGCCGCCCCAGGGAGACCCGAGTTCAAATCCCCGTGCTGCCATATAACACACTGGGTGACTTGGGGCCACTCACTACTCTCTCAGTTGAACCTACCTCACAAGGGTATGGTAGGATACCCCTGTACAGCCCTCTGGGTTCTTCAGGGGAAGAGCAGAATATAAATGTAATTAAATACATGCATGGCTCTGGGCTAAAACCCTTCTGAACGTACTGACCACAGCTACTAGGAAAGGAAACCTTTCTCCAGAAGTATCTGGAAGTGCCTCCCTCTTCCCAAAAGGACTCCATCTCTGTGTCCTGGGCCAGCTGCTCCAGCGCTGCCTGGCTGTGGAGGAGGATCTCTGGGCTGTTGGGGAGAACAGAGGCTTGTACTGAAGCAGGAAGTCGAGGCTAACCCTCACCGGGCCTCTGCCTGTAAGAAGGCAGATGGGGAGTGTGTACAAGAGCTGCAGCTACTCCTGGACTAGCAGCACCCCATTCGGCTCCTCCCAGGCACCCGATTCTAGGCTGCTCTTTGATGCACTGGGCTCATCCATCAGCAAAGACTGGTGCCCTCAGTTAGTTCCCCTGCTAACTGATCAAAGAGGCACCTTTTTAAAGTGGTGATTCTCTTGATTAAGCAGGGGGAGAGCAGCTGGTCTTCTCCAGCCCCAGCACAGCATCCCTCCAGGGATTTTTTAAAATTATTATTGTAAACACTTTGGGGACAGGGATCCATCTTATTTATTATTTCTCTATGTAAATTGCTTTAGAACATAAGAACAGCCCTGCTGGATCAGGCCCAAGGTCCATCCATTCCAGCATCCTGTTTCCCACAATGGCCCACCAGATGCCGCTGGAAGCCACAAGCAGTTGTTGAGGGCAGGCCCTCCCTCCTGCTGTAACTCCCCTGCAACTGGTACTCAAGAGGCATCCTACCTACTCAGTAGCCCTCCGACTAGTAGCCAGTGATAAACCTCTCCTCCATAAAGTTATCCAAACCCCTCTTAAAGCTTTGGGAACTTTTGTTGAAAAGCAATATAGAAATTTCTGTTGCTGTTGTTGTTGTGTTTAGATTGTGAGCCCTATAGGGACAGGAAACCACCTTATTTATTTATAATTTCTTAATGTAAACCATGTTGGGGGCTTTTGTCGTGGTGGGGGGTGTGCATAAACACCACCACCCCACACAGGGCAAGGTCTGGCCTGCCTGCTGTTCCTAAGGGGGAAGGATGCATTGGGGGGGGGAGGTGTAGGGGAGTGGAAAGGGAGAGGGAGAAGGAAGAGGGGAGGGGGGAGAGGGGGGAGGGGCTCACTCAGAACACTTAAAATTTTGTCTCTGGGCCCGCTCCAGCCTTGTTATGCCCCTGATTGAGAAGCCAGCTTGCTTGTGTATTCAACCAGGGAGGACCCTGCTTAGCTAAGGGGACCAGTCATGCTTGCTACCACCAAACCAGCTCCCTCTCTTGTGCACATTTTAAAAGGTAATTTTGGAGAAAGTTTAAGAACTTTCCCTCAGTCCCTTCTCCCTTACCCATCAGAATTGGCCGCTCCTACAAATTTGCTGCCCTTACTTTGCCTGTGTATTTATTAATTCACCCCTGTGGGGATGATGGGAGTTGTAGTTCAGCAACCTCTGGAGAGCTACAGGTTGGGAACCCTGCCCTGGTCTACACTGACTGACAGGAGCTTCTCCAAGGTGACAGGAAGGAGTCTTTCCCAGCCCTACCTGGAACTTTAGTCACACCTGGCTCTTAGCTCGCATCTCCTCCAGAATGGAGAGTGCGAGTACACATATCAGTCAGATTTACCCTGAAGTTGCTGCCAGCTATTGGGGAGCACTTCACACGCGATTCTGGTTCCCCCCAAATGAGGGCCATTCTTCATTCTAGATCATCATCATCATCTAGCGTCATTCTAGATCATCCTGGAGAGAATCTATCTATGTGGACACTAAAAGGCGACGCTGATTTGACGGCACTTAATCAATCCATCCTAGCTTAGCACGAATTATCTCCAGGGTTAAAAAATCCTCTATTTGCAGTAGCTTTAAAAACACACACCAAGGTTTGGGGTATGCCCCGATGCTTCTCTTGTGGTGTGTGGAGGGGCTATTGCCAATAAATAATTCTTCATTGTTCAAAATTTGCACTTTCGTTGCCTCCCCCTCCATGAACTAGTGGAATGCCAAGTGTCAGCAGAGGACGCTGCTTGGCAACTCGTCTCATCGATCGTCCACAAGGCTCAATAAAGGGGAGTTTGACAGTTGTGTTCCGTATGGTCTGCTGTTCTTTGAGTGATTTGTAATTGCAAGCGTGGGGGTGTGTGGGTTGTGACAGATTAATAGAAACCACCACCCCTTGATCTATTTTGCTGTCTCCCATAGCCAAGATGGGTCACGCCACTGCTGTAGCCCACCAGAATGGCATGCAAGCAACCCACTCCCCTCAGACATGCACAGGCTCCTTTAAAACCAAAACCCGCTCTTTGCTGGGGGAGAGGAAAGCGTGTGGGCGGGAGGGGAGGTTCCCCGGTGCTTGCATCCCAGACAAGGGAGCCCCACCCCCAAGCCTCAGGAAGCACCTCTCGACCTGCCTTAGCACCCCATTTGCCCTCTCCCACTCCTCCAATTCACACACCTGCCATCGCCTTGCACCCCACTTCCCAGGCACGATTTCATTTAGGAACTGTCTCCTTGAGATCCCTCTGTGTTGCGGAAAGGGCACCTACTTACAGGCACTGCCATTCACAGAACCCCAAGGGCAGTCTGTGATCTGCCTGCCTGCATTTTGCATTCCCTGCCATACATCTGGCCACGGCTAGATCAGTTTTATCCTTTTGGAGCCATCTGTTGCCACAAGGAATCCCAGTGGCTAAGAATCCCACAGGCTGTTTTTATAGTGTGTGAAGAATAACTTCCTTTTTCTGCTTCCAGCTTTGCTGCTCATTCTGTCTGAAGAGCAGGAATCACCATTTCTCCTGCCTACCCTGCTTTTTGTACCATATAGGACTATAGACATCTCCACTGTGTCTCTCCCACCCACTCCTTAAGCCCCAACTGGTGGCGTTTCTCTGTCATAAGGATGAGCCTGTCACTCTGCTCCTCTCTAGCACATCCTTCTTCATGGGAATGCAGCACATTCCTTCACATACCAAACACACACACACAGGAGGATAAGGATTCTGGTTCAGAGCCACACACCAAGCAGGAGCTGAAGAGCAGCCCCCCCAAGCCTGTCCTCAGTGCCAAGGTTCAGGTGGGACAGGTATGAATTAATAAATACCTCAGAGTGCATGCACACGCAGACACACACACCCAGCAGGCCCATAGCCAGCTGGTGGCATGATGTGTACCTGCCACCCCCAAAATTCTCTTTCCTCCCTAGCCTCACTGACTGTTTTCACTGAACATTTTATAACTTCCCTCCCCTGAGTTCTGCAATCCCACCCGCAAAATTTTGAGGCTGGCCAGGTCTGACGCCCAGTCTTTTCCTTGACACAACCCCCCACCCACCCACCCACCCCCACACACACCCAGGCTGGGTTTTGGATGGATGATTGTCAAGGGTGTGTGGGTGTCTTTTAGGTGTGCACCACATTCCCGGCACTTGACTCTTTTTGACTTTATCCACAGCTTTTTTTCTGCTTCTGGAGCCTGGAAAATAAACAAACAACAGAAACCCCAACCCCAGGGCCAGCTTGGCAAAGAGGCCGCTTTCAAGTGGTTCCGGGGGAACAGCAACCTTCTCAGCACATCAGCCAGTCTCTCAATTGTGTGTTTAAAGACTGGGAGCCCTTTACAGACAGAGAACCACTTTTTAATTGATCTGTTTTGTGAACTTCTTGTTGAAAAGTGTTATATAAATCCTATAAGCAAACCAACAGTGAGAAGTAGTTGCATCTCTGAACTGAACACCAGCCTCTGAGTAGTAAAGGCTCCTCTACACCAGTGCAGATGCAAAAGGATAAGGAAAGGAGTAAAAACACTTCCCCTCACTACCGCTCTGTGGCAGTCTGACACATTATGTACACATGTGCCTGCTCTATGCAACAGGGGCAATGGAGCCTGGGCAAAAGGCGACCAGCAGTTGCCTGGGGAAAAGGTGTGATGCGGGGGGGGGGGGGGCAGCCCTACTAACACACGTCTTAAATCTTGCAACACATTGCCTCTTCCCAGTTTGACAGGATGTTCTTTGGATGATGACAGGGGCAGAGTGCCTGTCCCAAGCTCCCCATGGGTGTTTGTGGTGGAACAGGACCTCAACAGGGCCCTTTTCTTCTAGTGGCTGAATTTTATTTTAGCAGTTATTTTATTTTATTTTATTTATGCAGACAGAGAAACTGTCGAAGGGCACAAACACATATTCATGCCTATGTTCACTAGCAATGAGCACTCTGTTTTACAGAGATTCCCTCCACATGTACTTCAGAAACCAATATTTTTATTTGACTTTGATTTGAAGGACAAGCTGCCAATCAGCCCATCTGCAGAGTAACACTCCCAGGCTTCTCCCCTGAGCAAGTTAGCCCCACAATGCATCACTTCAAGTGGACAGTTTGAAGGAACAAGGGAAGCACAGTGGCACAACTTTGCTCTGTCTCCGTCACCTAACAAGTCTGGTTTGCCAAAACATCAAGAACAACTTTAAAAACAACATTCAGGAACAGCACGTAAGATTGCAGACGACCACAACAATTTCATTCAGTTTCTTCTCACAGCGGAAGGGAAAAATTATTGTATGTGAAACACTATGTTGAACATGACGGCTGGTTTAGGATGCTACAAATTGTTGTTCAATAAGAAACAATTGATCCAAGTATTACACCTGCAAATGAAGGATCCCTTCACTTGAAGGTCCCATCTGCTCCAGTCTGTGTAAAGGGCAGCACGTTAGCAGCGGCTACAAGAACTGGATTCAACCATTCAAATCAATCCTTGCTCATTACCAATGAAGGCACTGCAAAGCTTCACCTAGGTGTGACTGAATGAGGCCCAGCTGAATTGGTTCCGTCGATATGGCAACACTAAATCCAATGACAGATCTTTTTGCTGCTTCTCAGAATCCACAAGTTGATAGCCAAGGATATTTAAGGCACCTTTACAAACTTCTTGCACTTTCTTGACTTTCTGAAAGGAAAGAATATTTCTCCACGCCTGAGAGACGTTAACTGCATCTCGAGACGTTATTTTGAAGGCTTCTCTCTTCCTACTTGGCCCTTGTCCATGTGTGATGTTATAAATCCAGTGTTCAAGTTTGCTAGTCAGCTGAAGATTGGCAAATTTGTACATTGCTGTAATTTCTGCCAAGGGATCTTGAACAAGATCTTCAAATCGAATCATCAAGTAGCGATCTTGTAGAAAACGTGGAGGCTTCAGACTAGCGGTTTCATAAATCTGAACGTGGCTTCGGCAGATTTCCTGCAAGACTTTGTACTGGTTGTCTTCCACTTTAGTGCCATTCATGCTCAGAACAATCCCATTGTCCCTGGCAAGGGCTTTCGCAGATTGTTCTCGGGACTTTACTACTGCCCTGGGGTCACGGACCAAGTGGATGATTTTGAGGTTCAAGGAGGGATCATTGAGGAGAGGATAGAGCACTTTCAGGTCAAAGAACCGGACTTCTTTCAGGACAATGTGGCTGTAAGTCTTACAGGCTTCTTCCACCTTGCTGAAGGGGTACTTGCCACAGAGGGTTTTGCAGGCACTTTCACTGGTGATCTCTGTGCGCTGGAAGTATTCACAAGCAGGATCTGTGCATAATGCCCGACTCACTGCCCACTGAAAGAGATCTGACACGTTTCTCTTCCGAGGCATGTAGGCATCAAAGACAGACATGTCACATTGGAAGATGGACCGGACGAGGTCCCGCACCGCCATGTGCAAGACCTTGGCACTGTTTTGGTACATGGTTACCCACACATGCCAGGCGGGCTCCATCAAGTAGAAGACGTCAGGGTGCTGGCTGAAGAGCTGCCCCACAAAGGAGGAGCCTGATCTCCAGGTCGAGAGGATGAGGATGTGCACCTGGGCTGGCTTCTCTTCAGCCCGAGACATTAAGCCACCATGTTGAGCATACAAAAACAGTAGAAATCCGGTCTGAATCACAGCAAGGATTGCCACGGTGGTGCTGGCAAAGCGAAGCCTCATCATGATAACGGAAGTAGACCACCACCACCACCACTGATAGTGCTGAAAAGGAGAGAGAGGGGGGAGCTGTTTAGTTTAGCACCAGCTGGGGGCAGGAACACAGTAAAACGGTCTTACAATGCAGACCAGTAACTGACTTGGTTGCTGTTCATATTATGTTGATAATGCCCAGAAATAGCTCACCAGTCCAAACCTGCAAGTACCCAAAAAAGACTGCAGAGAGAGGCAGAGAAAGAGCAGCAACGATACTTGTGGAGCACAGCAGAATTTGGAACAGATGTTTTCCATTGGAATTCATGATGCCTAAGAGCCTAACAGAGTGGGGGGAACGGGAAGGGGCCCTGAAATGGCAGGAACCCAGAATACAAGACCTGGGACTTGAATGTGGAGTCCTCCTGAGAGTGAGGTTTTGTTTGAAAAACCAAGTCTGCACCATAGAGAAGTGCGTGAACACTGTCCAAAGACAATGTTAAGGAGGGGGTGGAGGGAAGCGCTGCAGCTCTCTCCCAGGCGTTCTGTCTTGGCCCTCCAGGCTACAGAACCATCCCTCACTCTCACTCCCAGCCCTTGGCAGAACCACCTAACCCACCTACACCTGATCAGACATCCTGTGGTTTGGGGGCAGTTATGGCTATGGGAAACACCTATATCGGGCAGCAGCGATACAGGAAGATGCATCATCTCATACTCTGCCGGGAGAGTCAATGGTCAACTCCTCCTCCATTCTCCCAAAGACAGTCGCAGGACTCTGTGGGCGCCAAGAGTCGAGGCGCAGATCAGCCTCACTCACCTGCAGAGTTTGTTGAAGGTCCGGGATTCTCTCTCGCGCACAGCCCCCTTCCCTTTATACGGGCGTGCGGAAAGCAATGCATGACCTACGCAGCAGGGAGACCAGCTACCACCACCGCAGCAGAAGGGGAGCATTCCTGCGCAGCCCAGCTCGGAGGCATCGTCGTCTCCCCGACTGGCGGCGAAGAGGCAGCCCGGACCGCAGGAATGCAGGTGTGAGGGCGGCTGCTCGCAAGCCTGACGACTAGGCGCTTCGCCTCGAGGCTGCGCCCGCCGAAGCCCTGCTAGCAGGAGTCCCGGCAAGCGGCCAGGAGGAGGAGCTGCCAGCCGGTCGGCGGCTGCACCCCAAGCGAGGCTACTGCGCCACGGGAGGAGGCAGGATGCCGCACACGTGGCCAGAGACCGTCCCCCTCTCCAGCCCCCGCCTCAGTCCCGGGCTCTGCCCACGCCGCGCAGCAGGACCGCAGGCCTGGCAGTGGGCCAGGGGCCCCGGGCGCATCTCGGGCCGCCTCCTTCCCGCGAGAGAGCGCAGGCTGCCCACCCGCCAGGGCCGGTCCCCGAGGCAGCCATGGCCCAGCCGCGTCCGTCCCCTCCTGGCTCCTCACCTCCGCAGACGTCCGCCGGCGCTTCTGCGGGAGGGACGTCGGAATTTCGGAAGGAAGTTGGGCAGGGGAGCCGGGGAGGGGCTGGTGCGGAGGGGGCGCGTTGTCGGCCTGTTTGCTGCCTGCTCTCTCCAGCTGCCGCGGCTCCCAGACAATGAGCTGCTTTCAGACGTGGCTGCCGCACCCGCCGCTGATCCCCGGAGCGGCTACCGGTGGGGAGGTGCCAAGGCCGGGCTGGACCAGAGCGGGCGGGCAGCCCCTGGAGGAGGAGGGGGACGGGCAGGAGCCGCCCAGGCCGGCATCTCCAGCCGGCCGACCCGCCCCAGGCGCTCTGCTGACCCAGCCCGCGCCGCTGTCGAGGCGCTTCCATCCCTCCCGCAGCCCAAAGAGCCGAATCAAGCAAGCCCTGCTGCTGCTGCTGCTGCCGCCGCCGCCGCCGGGGATGGTCGCGCCGCGGGGCTGCTGCAGTAGTCATGTAGGCCCGCGGAACTCCTCTCCACCACAGACGGCTTGGGGGACATTTCCCTTCTCCCCCTCTCGTGGGACAGCCCTTCCCGAGCCAGGGCTGCTTCTGCCCCCCAGCCAAGTTATCACGAGCCTGGCAGAGGGACTCTTACCCCTGGACTTGGGGCCGAAGTCCAGGGCCTCCACAGTCCCTGGTCCCCCAAAAGCCTCTTTGGTCTGTCCCAGGTGGTGTGGTCACCGGCAGAGCATGATGATTCTTAATCTGCGGGGGCGGGGGGAGGCTCCAAAGGCCTTTAGGTCCAGGCTCCAAAATTATCTAGGTGCACTTTTGCCTGGAAGCGTCTCCCCTCGGCCGGCCGGCCTGCCTGGGGATGTGACCAGCTTGCGACCTTTCCAAGCGTATGCTGATGGACGGACGCCTCTCGGAGCAGCTTCGGGCCGCCTCGGAGAACATCCCCGCGGTACAGAGGAGCGATTTCAGACCCGTTTCGTCCCGCGAAGCACTGTCAGGCGCCAACCTCCCTCCCCAAGCCCAGGGCTGGGCCCCAACGAAGCGCAGCGCGGCCGCCCGCCCCGGCAATCCCTCTCCGGCTCCCTCGGGGCCTCCGCCGGGCACCTTGCCCCCCACCCCCCCGCGCCTTGGCGGCGCAGTAGCGGGCTGCAGCGGGAGACTGCAGGCAGGAGGGCGCAGCACCAGCAAACTCCCTCCGCCCACTTCTCGGAGACACCTTCCAGGCGGTGGGGCGGTGACAGCGCAGAGATGTGTTGCGGGGGGCGACGAATCCCGCGCTCCAGGGGGGCACTGGGCGACTGTGCAGCCGCCGTCTCCCCCTCTGGCTGGTGGACGCGCCTTTGAAGTCCTGCAATCAGAGGAGGCCTGGAAGGAGCAAGTCGGCTGCGCACAAGCCCCCGCCCCCCCCCCCCGCGCGCCCAGAAGGTGCTAGCCGGCTCCCTGAAGAGCGGCCTGGCGGCAGCTGCACATCCCAAACCAACTCCGAGGCGGAGGACGACGCGGGTCAGGCCCCGTCCGGCCGCCCCCACCACTCCCCGCCCGGTGCTGCTCCCGGCCTCTGCCCAGCAGTGCCTTTGAGGTCTGCCCTTCCCTACAGACCGGGTGGGGGGCCGGACTGGCAGCATAACGCAGCCCCCCTCCCTGCTCTGGGCTTCCAGCCGCCTGCTCTTGCTCCCTGCTGTCTTCAACCTGGCAGCTAGAAAAGCTGAGCGCCCCTCCCGCCAGCAGCTCCGCTCTGTCTCCTCGGAGTGCCACAGCCCAGATCCAGGGAAAAGGCCAGCCGAGGGTCCTTGGAATGCTGCCCCCCCCCATGCAAGGGAGGTTCTGCCCCCCAGCAGAGCTCTGCTCTCTTGTCCCAAGCAGCTTGTAGGGGCTGCCAGAGGGTGGGAAGGAAAGGCAAACCTGGGCTCCAGCAGGCTCTCAGCCCCCTCAATGCTGCCCCAGCCCAGCCAGTTGTGCAAGCCAGCCTGGAGTCTAAGGGGCATGGGAGAGGCAGAGTGGAGGTGGCAACAGGTGGCACCTCCTCCCCCCCTCCTGCCCAATAAGCAGGAGAGGAGACTCGACCCAGCCCATTCCTGCCCCCCAACCCCACCTGGCTGAGCACTGGGGAGGGCCCCCCTTCTTCTCATGAGCAAGGAGAGGAGAAGCAGCAGCAGCCCCCACAGCCCCTCCCTAGCAGAGGGGCACTGAAAACTGTTTGGAAGAAACGGGTCAGGGGCCTCCCTCCCCACAAAGCCCTGCTGCTGCCGCTCTTCTTTGCCCTTGTCAACACCCCAGACACAGCAGAGCCCGGTGGCAGCAGGCCATGTAGAGATCACAGGGGTGACATGCCAAGCACCAATTAAGACAACACGTTTTATTACCACAGCTTTCATAAGAAAAACGTTCCTCTTACCAGCTAAACATACATCAGCAGGTATGTGAGTATTCATGTGTGACTTGTGTCTGAAATATACCTGATAGCCAAAAGCAGCTACTGAGAGCTTTCTGAAACCAGGACTGAGGAGCTCCCACAAAACCAAATCCCTGGCAGAGAGAGGCTGAGATACAGAGTCTGTTCAGCTCTTGCCATCCCAATACCTTCCTCATCTTCCAAGTGCAAAGCATGTGAAGAAAGCGACCAGGAGGTAGATTTGTTCGTGCTGGAGCAGACGGGAATCTCCTCAGGACTGGTGCTCTTTGTATGACAACATGGGAGGAACGGGTGGCAGGGGTGCTGTAGTCAGCACTTGATTCTGGAAGAGGAAGAGCTTGATCCTTTCAAAAACCCAAAGAAAGATCAGCAGGATACCAACATACTGGATCCAGGCAAACTTGATAATCTCCCAGAAGCCTGGCTGATATGTATCAAGAGTCAAGGAATATTTGGAATTGCAAGAGTTTTGACATCAGATCAAAAAAACACACCTCCATTACACCTGGCCTGTGCAGTGAGAGCATGGGAGTAGATCCTGAGTAAAAGGGTGCTGAGGACATTCAAGCAACAGAGGGAAAGGGAGGTTCTTTTCTCAGAGAGATGCAAAGATGACCCCAAACAGTCTGTTCCACTGGGCTGCCTTTGGCAGTCTCCCCACTGGAGTTCACAGAGAACTCCATCAAGCAGCCCCTTCTGTCCTTGCATTTGTCCAAGACACGTTTGCCTTTGGGACCAACACAGCCACTGCTGCCTGTCCTAGATGGCAGAGAGTGCTACCCACCTAGTGGGTAGGAACAACTGTCCATCAGGAACAATTCAGAACTGCTCCCTCTGATTCCATGCAACAACAGAGACCCAATGGGGCACACCCCGCCCCAGGCCACGAGAGCTCAAGGATATACAATCACCTCCACTGGATAACGAATGATGGCCTCGACTACAAAGGGCTCCCTGGAGGCTCTTCCAGCCACCCAGACAGGGCTGGGACCAGACAAGACTGTTGTGACTGTAAAGGAGAAAACAGACGTCTCAGGAGCACTTGGCCATTGTCCGCCCAAATGTCCCAAGAACAGCAGGCAACACCACCAACCAGTAAAAGCTTGTCTAGAGAGGACTGTGTAGAACGCAGGCTTACCATTTCTTTCCTGATAGGCTGCAATGATATTCACAAGGTCATAGTCCTGTGCGAAAGGGCTTGTGCCATTGATCACAGAGACCTATTACAGTGAGATACTTTTGATTAGGAAAGAAGAACCATCATCGTGAGGCAGATCACCTGAAGGAACACCTCAAGCAGCAGCAGCTGCCGCCGCCGCCACAGCAATGGGAGGTAACTGCAGAGGGTTCCATGCTGTGCAGACATTTCTGAGCTTCCAGCTGCATCATATCCAAGGACACTCTCAAGGCGATGGGTTCCAGCATTTCTGGACACCTCACTTGACCAAGGGGTTCTCAAACACTGGGTCTCCCGTTCCCTAGCCACAATGGCATTTGGCCATTGTAGCTGGGGGTGGGGAGGTAATGGGAGTTGTAGTCCAAGAACATCTGAGGAACCAAGTTTGAGAACCTCTAGGCTAGTTCTCTGTAAAACACAGTTATGCCTGTTGGGAGAGTTTTACAGGTGAGCTGGATGCTATATTTTAAAATTGATCATCTTCATTTCATTGAGTACTTCCAAATTCTTTAACCACCTGAAGTGGGAACACAATATTTAAACTTCACCAATTCCACAGAGACTAGTTGGTGCAGCTGAAACTCCTGCAATGTGTTTGTGCATTTATGAACACAGGAAGCTGCTTTATATCAAATCAAACTCACAAGCACATTGAAAGAGTTCTAAAGCTGCTCTCTTTCTCTTGAAGTTTTGCAGTTTGCTTTCTGAATGGATGAGACTGGAGAATAGAGCACAGGAGGGTCACAGTGAGTGTGATATGAAATGGACTGTGCAGCCCTTTGCTTAGCACTGGGGGGGGGGAGGGCTGGTTGCACCAGAAGCGTGGAAGAGTTTTTAGTACATCAGTGTCTCCTGCTTTTCACCAAGTACTCCTGTGCAGCCCCGGCACTCCGAGTCACTGACTGCCTTGCATGAGACCAAAGCCTGCTCAAATTCCCACTCCCCACAGTTGACCAGCCCACCATGGCTGTGAGTCTCATGGTGGCCTTCGGTGCTTTGTCATCAGGTACACAGCAACATCCTGGCAAACACCCAGGCTACAGTGGTGACCACGGAGAGGTGGGACCCTCTGGCTGGGTCAGAAGAAGCAGGCAAGCTTGGTGGAAACACAACGGGAGATGCTCTTCTGGGCACTCCGAGTCTGTCCAGACAGTGCTCTCACAGTGAATCCTCAAAAATAAACCTTTTGCTGGCATGGCCACTTTGAGTTCAGGATGTTCCTCCTGCCACATCAGCTGCAGCTGGAAAAAGACAATGGAAAAAGACAACAGTGACTGAAGAACCAGGAACAGGGAGATGCCACTCACATTGTATCTGTTGTCCAGCCCGCAATGGCTGAGGGGTTGCCTTTGCTGAAGCTTCAGGTCTCCGCTCACAAAGACTCGTGACCCTGGCACAGGGGAGGAGGACTGCAGGAAGGCCATGCTCTGCATCACAAATGTGGACATTCTCTGAAATGGCAACAGAGGAGGGAGGAAGGAAAGGGTTAATGCAGGCAGCAGTGGCAGGCCATACCACTTTTCAACAACTGTTCTCAAAGCACAGAACACACAGAAAACAACAACAAACATGGCTTCCTATCACCAAAGGGCTCACAATCTAAAAAGAAATCTACTGGACAGACGCTGTGGTTGGATAAGGACAGTTGTTCTTCCCCTCCCAAACATGAGAGAATTACTACTTTAATAGGTTCCCCTTTGTTCAGGTAACCAGCTATCTTCATTCATGGAGTTGCTCAGGCTCAGTGGCATTTCTTTTATTTGCCATCTCAGAGTTGGCATCTCACAAGCTATAGAGATGGGCTTGGGATACTCACATGCAAATGGTAAGAAAAGGTCAGCAGTAACTGGATTCCAACTACTTGCTCAGTAGATTGCAACGGAAGTTCCAGGCGGAAGTTCAGCCGGTCCATTATACCATCCTGATTTGAGTCTTCCTCTCTAGCCTAATGAGAAAAACAGGACTTTTTATTACAGCCTTTCCCTTGGCAATAATTTCCATCATGATCATAAATAAATATCCCTCCCTGCTACTGTGGCCAGATCCAAATACAGCCTGGGGCATGCCCATGCCCATCAAACTGTCATTGATCTATTTCTCATATCTAGATATCATCTAATACATATATTCCCCAAGTTGTATGCATAACACTGTAAAATACAGAAGAATTAAAAACAAATTTAAAATTTAACTAAGAGCTTGATTAAATAGGAAGAGCTTTTTCTAAAGGTAGCCAGAGATGCCATCTAAGCTCTTATTTTGACAGAGAGCACATTCCAGAGTCCTAAGGAGGCTAGAGAGAAATCTCGATTCCAAGTTGGCATCAAAGGAGCAGATGGCAACTATAAATGGACCTCTGGTGATTATTTCAATAGGTGGCGGGGCTTATGACAAAGAAGGTGCTCCTTTAAATGCCCTAGACCCAAGCCATTCAAGGCTTTGTAGGCAACAACCAACACTGAGTACTTTGCTTGGAAACATACTAGGAGCCAATATAGTTCTTTTAAAACAGGAGTGATATGACCTATTTGGGTTACCCCAGACAGCAATTTGGTCGCCACGTTCGACACGAATGACAGTTTCTGGACTATGTAAAAAGGCAGCCCAATGCAGAGTGTGTTACAGTAGCTGAGCCTGTAATTCATCCATTTTAGAATGAAGGAAGATAGTTTGGTGTAGGTTTGGGGAAAAGCAGAACACGAGAAAAGCGGACCTCCAAGGCAGCCTTGCAACCACTCACAGTGTGGGATTTGGGGCCATTCTCTCCCAGCCCTCTCTTGGAGATGCGGCCAAGGAGAGAACTTGGGACTTTCTGCATGTAAGCAGCAGGTGCTGGTCCCAGAGAATATCTTGCACTGTTCACATGTGTCTACCATGCAAATACAAACCAGGGTGGACCCTGCTTAGCAAAGAGGACAATTCATGCTTGCTACCACAAGACTAGCTCTTCTCCAGTTGGAAAACCAAAGTTGTGCAGCCCTGATCCACAGCCTGGTTAACCTGTGGAACTGAAGGCTGTCTGCAGCCAGGGACATGGCTGCTCCTGGGTGCTTGCTAGCCCCTGCTAGGCAGGAAGAGAGTGGAGCACAGGCAGTTCTCCCCAACTCCTGGCCATGCCCCGCCTAGACAGGTAACCAGGGCCCCAGAGGATGGACCTGCAGCCTGTCTTGCCTCAGTCTTCGACGTCGGAGGCACCACCAGAAGCTCAACCTCCGCCCCCTGGCGCAGCCCCCCCTTCCAATGGGTCAGGCCTGCCCCCCACCCCCACCCCCTGTGCAGCATCGGGCCTGGCCCGGAGAGGCGGAAAAGTGCCCTGGGCAGCAACTGCTCGGAAGGGGATGGGGGAGGAGTGCCCGCCAGAGCCCTCCTTGCGCAAGGGCAGCCCTCTCGCCCCCCCCCCCCCCGCAGCAGCGGGCCTACCGAGAGGAGCGGGGGGCGCAGGCGGGCACCCAGGAGGCGGTTGCAGGCCGGGAAGGAGCTCCAGCCCACTGCTGCCCCGCCGCCGCCGTCCAGCAGCGCCTCCAGCAGCACCTCGTGCCGGAAGTGGACCCTCGGCTGCTCCGCATAGCTGCTCCGCTTCAGCCAAAACCCTGCGGGGGGGGCGGGGGCGGGGCAGGAAGAGGAAAAGGGGGGAGAAGAGGAGGGAGGGGGAGGAGGGAGCGCCCGTCAGCCTCGGGGGTGGGAGGGGGGACCCCCGCCCCTCCGCTCCCCCGCCCCCTCCCTCCCACCCACCGTGGCTCCGGTAGGCCACCAGCAGGGGCGGCAGGTAAGTGAGAGCGCCGAGCAGCAGCAGGGCCAGCGCCGTCAGCGAGCACAGCCCGGCCCGAGAGCGCTGCCCGCCGCCGCCGCCGCCGCCGCCTTGGACCAGCACCTCCAGCCGGGCCATGGCGCCGCCCGTCTCCCTAGCAACGCCCGCGGGCCGCGCCAGCCAATCGGGGCCGCGCCCAGCCATAGACTCGGAGCTTCTAGACTCACACGGGCCTTCTGAGGTCCCTCCTCTGGGGCCGCCCCTCGCGGGCCGAGGTGGCTCGTGTCCTGCAGGCCACCGGGGTCGGGCTTGCGGCGGGGCGGCCGGTTCCTGAGGGAGAGGCGGCGTCCGGACTCCGGAGGGCAGGGGCCGGCCCTTCCTGGAACGAGCGCCAGGACAGCGGCCCACACTCCAGGAACCGGAAATGACGGTTCCAGAAACCCATGACGTATCCGGTTGGGTCGCCGGGCCCCGCGACGTCACCACTGCCCCCTTGCTTGCCCCACTCTCAGCTGGCCGGTTGCCGGGAGACCCGCTGGCCGGAAGTCCCGCCTTTCCGGCGGTCGCCCAGGCACTCCGAGCCGGAAGTCCCTCCCGTTGTGCCGTAGTGCGGGGGGGGGGCGCCGCTGTTGTTGTTGCCGCCGCTGACCCCGCCCGCTCGCCCGCCCGAGCCGAGCCCCGCCGGCCGCCATGAAGTGGATGTTCAAGGAGGATCACGCGCTCGGTGAGGCCGCGGGAGGGGGGTGGGAGTGGCCTAAGCAGCGGGGGGCCGGGGGGGCCGGCTGGCTCGCCCGCTGACGCCCCCCTTTTCCTCTCCCCCCCCCCCCGCAGAGCACCGCTGCGTGGAGTCCGCCAAGATCCGCGCCAAGTACCCGGACCGCGTCCCGGTGAGTGAGCGAGTGAGTGAGTCAGCGCCCCCCGCGCGGAGGGGAGCGAGCCGGGGGGGGAGGAGGAGGGGGCCCCGCGGCCTGCCTCGCCGCCCCTCCCACCCCATCCTCTCTCTGGGCGGCCTGGCGGGGGGGGCTCCTCTGGCCCCCTCTAGCTGCGGGGGGGGTCTGGCTCTGGCTCTGAGGCCGCCCCTTTGCCTGCCCCGCGCTGAGCAGGTGATCGTGGAGAAGGTCTCCGGCTCCCAGATCGTGGACATCGACAAGAGGAAGTACCTGGTTCCCTCCGACATCACTGTGGCCCAGTTCATGTGGATCATCCGGAAGAGGATCCAGCTGCCCTCCGAGAAGGCCATCTTCCTCTTCGTAGACAAGACCGTCCCCCAGTCCAGGTATGTGCGCCCGCAGGAGCTGTGCCGCAGGGCCCCCCGTGGGGTTCGTCTCTGCACTGGCTGGGCGGAGGAGCAGCTCCCCTCGGAAGGGCTGCTGTTTGTTTCTCTCAGCAAGGGATGCAGCCTCCTCCTTTTTCCAGCTTCGCCTTAGAGAGCCGCCTTTAGAATTGGGCCCTTGATGATGGTACTACTATGACGTCTCTGTATAGACTCTTGTCACAGTAGCCAGTCCTCTAATGTAGGAAAACTGTAGTAGAGAGTAGCGGGTGCCATCGAGGCCGTGTCGACTCCTGGTGCCCACAGAGCCCTGTGGTTGTCTTTGGTAGAATACAGGAGGGGTTGCCCATTGCTTCCTCCCATGTAGTAGGAGACGATGCCTTTCAGCATCTTCCTATATCGCTGCTGCCCAGTAGGTGTACCGGCAGGGATTCACACTGGCAACCTTCTGCTTGTCCAGCATTTCCTCGCTGCAAAAACTATATTCACCCCATATTGCAGTGGAGTGGCTGAGAGCCAGTGGCTCCCTCGGGAGTTCATAGCAGAGCCGAGATCTGAACTGGGGGTCTCCTGGCTTGTAGCTCATTTGTTTTGCGCTCTGCTGTGTCAGCTCTCTTGCCAAATCTATCATAGCTCCTGGGCCATTTTTACATATTTATTTATTAAATTTGTAAACCACCTCAAACTTGTCTCTGGGTAGCTTACAACAAACAAATTAAAAATTGACCTTAAAACAGTTTAAAACCAGTTCTATCTCAGATATTTTCCCCCTCATAGTTCTTTACTTATAAAGAAAAGTAGCTTTTAACTCCATTGTGCTTGGGAATTGATTTAACTTTAAGAGCTTTATACATGTGGATTTAAGGTGTTTAGTGTGATTTTAACTAAGCTGTTAAGATTTATTTCAAAATTTGGATTTTTAGTTTCATTAAAAAAAAAACAAAAAACCACACATCAGTTATTCATGACTTGCTCAAAATTCAAGACATCTTGATGAAAGCATTAACCTTGGTAACATGCATGTGTGTAACAGCAGAGATTTGACTGGAAACCCAGCACTTGGTTTGTTCTCAAGATTCTTCAGCAGCGAGCCAGCATCTTGGGGTGGGGCACTGCAGTTGTGTTGCTCAGTTCCTCGGCCGCTTTCTCACGGCTGGCTTGTCTTGCTTCTTCCAGCCTGACTATGGGGCAGCTGTACGAAAAGGAGAAGGATGAGGATGGCTTCTTGTATGTAGCCTACAGTGGCGAGAACACGTTTGGGGTCTGACGGAAGCTTCTGTCCACCACATCATGTAAATAGCCTCTTGTTTGTGATTGTGACCCTGAGGCATACCCCTGCATCTGTCACTGCATTGACTTAATATATGGATAGATTTTGGTTTATTAGCCTGGTAATTTATAAGAATTTTATTTCCCTGTTGCGCGTTGTACTCATAGCTGTAAATTCCATAAGCTCATTCTTCTGGGACACCTCTAATGGCATTGTTCAAATACTGAAGCAAAGTAGTCAAGCGACTAAAATGAAGGTGGGTGGGATTTTGAAATGTATGTCTGACTAATTATTAATTACAGTTTCATAGTAATGGGAGCTTCTAGGTTATTCTAAACAGTCTCAAGCTGCTGATTTGTTGATCTTGGCTAAAGCATTCCTCTGGATGAAGTTTTCTAGAGGAAGCCCCAATTAAAATTCCTCACAAATATTTCACCATTCCTTCAGCTTCTCTTTCTAATGAGTACTAGGTGGAAGCTAAGCTTGCTGTGAGTAATGCTTCCTAGCACTCTTTGCCAGTCAATGCGACTCCTAAAGGGGGTAAGCAGTGAAGCAGCCCCACCTGCAGATGGTGGCAAATGATCCACTGCTCAGGAAGACGGGGAAGAGCTCTGAGAGGATCTCCCCAACCCGTCTTAGTCTACAGCTACTAAATTTCCTTACGAGCCTTTCACAAAAGACTTAGGCTACGAGCATCTCCTTGCTCCCTGGACTATTGGCACCTTCAACGAATTCTGTAAGAGTGACACGCCTGTTATGCCAGTTCTTCCTTGGCAAGGCTTGTTCTTTGGTCCATTTTACTGTAACCATATTTTTCTAGCTCTTGGCTGCCAGCGCTGTAACTTCTTGGATTCTTCCTCCCTGTAACCTTTTTTAAAAATTGGTGCTCTGTTGCTGATCTTCTAATTCTGTGATGCTGTTATATTATAAACTCTCAGTGCTTTCACATTTGAGTTTTAAAGGCTGACAGGTAAAGGCTACCCTAACCAGTGACTTGTTAGTGTATAAATCTCTCCAAGTCACAGGCCTCCAGAACCACTACCTGAAAGCAACAGCCTACATGTGGGCATTTCTCCTATGTATGCAACAGAAACAGGCAAAATCATTTATCCTTGTGGCTTCCCTGTCTTCCTGCAGCAGCTCAAGGTAACCCTGAAAAATAGAAAAACCTTAGAAGGATCAAAGGCCAAAAAGGTATCTCACCCCTTGCCCATGTAGGACCAGTAGTATGCAATTTGAGCAGAGAGAGTCTGTTCTAATGTCTCTCAGTAATATTGTGCAAGTGGCACACAGATCTTAGTAACTCCTCCCTCTTTAAGGGAGGGGCTTTGCAGCAGCTGCCCTAGAATTTGGTATAAACTATTTCTCCAAACTGAAGCTATTGCTACCTATTACCACCAATAACATGGGGCAGGTAAATTGTGTTCTATTACACAATTTGGATATGTGAAGTGGTTTGAAGAACAGCAGGTTCACTCAGTAGCCTTTCTGAAGAGTTTCACATAGTTATGCAAAACAGATGTCATATAACCATTCAGAAGCAGAATACTTCATTTAGGAGCCCACCCAACTCAGGACAGGAGATCTGGAGCAGATCATCAGAGGCCTTTGGCTGGAGTCTTCTGTATGGTCAAGGCCCAGCTTCCACTGGGTGACTATACTACATCACACACCATTTACCGCACCTTTACCCCCATGCCCTGCACCAGTTTTATGTCTAACTGCAACCAAGCACATCTTAAAAGATGGCAAGAGAACTAGTTTTATCAGCTTGTGAATAATTAACGAAGCAGCCCCCGCCACGCATGACAGGCTGGTCTGATCACATGGCTTCCTACATGTTTTCTACAGGCAAGCAGGAAGAGCCCCAGAGAGTTTACTAGCCCTGTGATTTTGCATCCTCTGTCCAAAAGGCTCCCAGAGAGGGGTGGCTCACCTGGGAACAGAGACACACCACAGCAGGCAACCATCCTTATGTCCCTGTGGACAGTGCTCTCCCTCCTAGGGCAGCAAGAGCCACCTTCCCCTCAGGGTCCCCCCAACCCTTCTTACAGATCATAAGAGATGCAGGGCTGGACAAACAAAGAGGCACATAACACCGGTGCCTAACGACAGATGCTCCTACTACCATCATTTGGTCTCCATTCAGTGTTACAAAGGATCTTGAGATTACAGCCTGTCAGAACCAAGTGTGGTGCAGCTACAATTTCAGGCTGAATTACCAGGTCGTGAGGAAGAGTAGTTCCACTTTATGCCACAGACCTCACACCTCACCTGGAGTCTTGTGTCCCATTCTGGGCAACATACATTACTAGTCAGATTTGGAGGGGGACAATACCCATGGTCAGAAGTCTGGAAAACAAGCCCTCTGGAGGAAGTGTTGAAGGAACTGGATGTATTTGGCCTGGAAAAGAGAAGACTAAAGGCAGGGGTGGGATAGGACACTACTCTTCAAATACTTGAAGGCTGTTGCACAGAAGAGGGGACGGGGTATGTCTCTGGGCTAGATCTAGTGGTCTTATGTTACAAGGGAGTCAAATTTGATTGAGCACTAGAAAAAAATGTCTTAACAGGGAGCAGTGTGATGGACCTGGTAGGGTAGGCTCTCCCGGACTAGAGTTCTCTAAGTAGAGGCTGGATCCACTGGGGATGCTCTAGTTTTGAATCTCTTGCACTGAGCAGAGAGTAGGACGGTGGCCATAAAGGCCCCCCTAACCAGGGTCCAACAGATAAACTGCCCATGATGTTTAAGGCAGTTTGAACTCTATATTGTACTGTAACAATTACAGTATTCTCTGAAACAGAGTAAAAAGGGACCCCAACAGAGAGCAAAATTCAGTTACTGCTCCAGGAAAGCCTAGTCTGGACTAGCAGAGTAACTCCCAAATGGTCCTGCTCAGACCACGCCTGCTTGCTCTTAGAGTTGTGCTTGCTGCAGTTTCTGTGCTCTGAGGCAGGCTGGACCCTTCACCTGACGCTTCTGCTTCAACCATTGCGCCTCCTCACTCAATAGCAGCAATAACATCATACCTAAATCAAGCAGATGAAGAACATCACGTCACTTCCAGTCTGTCCACTAGCCAAATGCGGACAGCCAGATATACTGAAAGGTTTTAGAAACATAACATCTAAGGAGTACCTTCTTAAAATGTGTATACAATAAACATGGCTTGTACTGAGTAACAGAATTACTGAATCCTCACATAAAGAAATCAAATGTGCATGTCCCTGCTTTTGTCTGGTTGCCTTTTATTAGTAAACGGATTCACAAGTAGCCAGCTCAGCTTTACTCAATTTGGTGACAGGCAGCCTGATAAAACATGAAAGGAATCACACCCAAGTTGCACAAGGAAGACAGAGGGGACACCACAATCCTGCAGTGTCGAGTTCTGGCTTTTCTGGCCCTGTGCCCCTGCGTCCACTTCCACACTGCAGCCCACCATTTGGGATGGCGGGGGAAGAGGCAGCATCCAACAGAAGGAGAAGGCAGGCATGCTGCCCATTCTGCTGCCCTGGCAGGGTTTAGGTCTGTCCCTTTGTCAAGACGTGGAGGACTGAACCTCGAGGCCCAGCAGGTCCGATGGGATGCCCACCCTGCTGCACAAGGATCCCAGCCTGGGGCAGCCAAGTGCGGCTGCTCCCCTTCCTCACGTGAAGAGCAGGTAGTCCCGGCTGTTCCTCACCCAGGGGCCAAAGGCCTGGCTCCGCAGCGCCTCCCAGGCCTCTTGGTAAGCGGCAGCTGCTTCCTTGTACCCCCAGTAAGTCTGCAGGCCTTTAGCTCTGAGGAAGGAGGCGGCGGAAGAGAGAGGCATGGGCCGACCAGGGCCTCCCAGCGGGCCTTGCCCAACCCCTTTAGCTCAGGCCTCGCTGGACAAAGCAGCCCACTCCCACCCGGTGCCTTGCGGCCAGGGGCTGGGAGAAGCCCTCACTGGACTGAGAAGGCAGCCAGACTGCTGGCGGAGGCGCTGTGGAAGGCCCACCCCAGTGTGGATGGAGCCCAGCCATGGGAGCTGCCGGAGCCCTAGACTGGCCTCCAGTGTATTCTGGGCAGAGGGTCCCCGGCCATCTTTGAAAGGCTGTGAGGCAGCCGGGGCTTGAACCCCAAGTCAGCAGCTGCTGCTTCCCCCCCCCCCCGGTCACTGGCTGACACATGCTGGGTGCAGCCCTGCCCCCAAAGCCCCCTTCACCCTCCCTGACACTCCGAGTCTGCCCTGAGGTGGGCAAACGATGCCCAAGAAGCAGGGCTGGGGGAGGGAGCCCCAACAGCAGCCAGGAGGTCTGTGGAAAGCAGGGCGGGGGGGGGGGGCGGCGGAGGTGGTGGTGGCCAGTGGCAACCTCAAGGGCGGCTCCCCCATGCTGTGACCCGAGTCCACCTTCCTCAGCAGTTCATGCTCGAGTTTCATCCAAATGCCCGGCAGGCAGGCAGGCAGGCAAGCGACCTGAATGCAGCATGAGCAGACCCTCAACCTGCCCAAAGGGAGAGACGGCCACTGCTGATCAGAACCAGCTGCCTAATCCTGAGCTCCTGCCCCAGAGACACAGACAGGGAATGGGCCAAGGACAAGCAGCTGTGGCAGGAAATTGCAGATCCAAAGGAAGCCTGGGGCGGGGGGGGGGTGTGTTACACAAGGCGCACGTGGCCAGCATTCCCTTGGGACTCAGGCCAAGCCAGACTTCTCCCAAGGCTAGCTGTCCAGGGCCGGCATATCCCTCCCTCCGCAAGAAGCCATTCCTGAGCAGAGCACCGCCAGCCACTGTTGTGCAGCAGGGTTGAGCCTTGAGAGCATGAAGGAGCCAGACCAGCACGAAGCACCGGAGAATTCGGCTTGGCCAGGGTTGTGGGCACCTGAAGATGCCAGGCTGAACCCAGAACCTTCTGCGGGCAGAGCAAAGGCTCACTCCCATGACTGCTGCGAGGGAGACAGGGCAAAGTCGAGGTCCCCTCCGATGCCCCGTCAGTCAGGTCCGCCACAAGAGGGCCTGGGTCTCAGACTGTGCCCAGCAGTGACAGATAGATGGGGAAATCCTCACCTGAGAGTCGCTGGCAAATTCTCCTGGGGAATCCTGGCCACTAGTTTCAGGAACGCATGGAAGAGCTCCACCTTGCAGAGCCGAGACCTGTGGCCACAGGAAGAGACCCAATTCTGAACAGAAGCCCCACTGCAGAAGGGGAGGAAGGCAACAGCCTGCAAGGTGGGGCTCTGGCGAGCTTCCATGGGGTCCTTTCCCCAAGAGGAAAATCACGTCAGCGATCCCAAACAGCCGGTCTCCAAAGCAGACGGGTGCAGCTGGCAGGCTGCAGAGAATCTAGCAAGTCTCAAGGTTTCAAAAGGAAAAAGGCTCCATCACAAATGGCACGGAGGCGGCATCAGTGCCCAGCAGCAGCCAGCAGTCCTGTCACCACTGGAAGCCATGTATGAGTCTAATCCAGGGCTACACAACTTTAGCCATCCCCACAGTAGCTGGGGGTGATGGGAGTTGTAGTCTAGCAACAGCTGGAGGCCCAAAGTTGTGCACCTCTAATCATTTTTAGGTATGATTTTTAATAGTTGCCAGTGCAACCTCCAGTGGCAATGAGTTCCATAGCTACCCAAGGGTTGCAAGGCACACTTGCTTTCATATCTTAAACTCACTGTGTGTCAACTGCAGCAGATGGCCCCAAGCTGGTGTTTTGAGGTTCACCAGACAATTTTGATTGTAAAAGTTGGGGTTTTTTCTTACATTTATGTCCCACCTTTTCCTCCAAGGAGCTCAGAGCAGTGTACATGGTTATTTTTGTCCTCACAACTACCCTGTGAGGTAGGTTAGGCTGAGAGATAGTTGCCAGCTAACCTTTCCCCACTAACTTTCCCCGAAGCTATAAAACCTCAGATGTTCAGACCCCTTTTGTCGAGTGAAGAAGCACTCCCATCTCCTCGTGGCCACGTTATTCCCACTCCTTTGCGAACCTTCTCCAATGCTGCTCTGCTACTCGGACCTGAACAGCCCTTCCTCACCTGGATGGCTCCACAGACCGACAGGGACTTCCCGCTGCTCTGGCTGCACCACTGAGGTGGCTTTTCAGGCAGCTGCCTACTCGGGCCAAGAAGTCTCCCTGGGGTGATGGCAGCCATTCTGGCCCGGCCGGTGTGTGTGCAGGGCTCAGAGGGCTGCTGCTTGGTCTTGCGGGTTATTTATCTTCCAGATGCACATCCTGCCTTCCCCCGCCGAGGCCTCCAAGGGGCTCCCAGACCCTTGGGCTTCTGCCCTCCACCTCAGATGCCTGGCGGCTACCGCCGGCCCAGGGGCCTCTGCCTCAGAAGCAGCTGCCCTCGGGAAGGGGGCTCCTGCCAGCACTTCTTCCCGCAGAAAGTGGCTGGCTTGATGGCCGCCAGGAGAGGAGAGGCTGGAGGGAGCTGCCCACCTCCCCTGCCAAGGGCAATTGCTTTCGGTTTCCTGTGCAACACAGACACCGTCATGCTGCCCGGTGGGTGGCTGTCCTCGAGGGCCCCGTTAGGCTGTTCCTGCCCTGGAGCAGGGTGTACAAAACAGCACTCCCTCGCTATGCCAGCCAGCCGGAAGACTGTTTTCACTGGAGGCCTGCAGTCGGGTTTCTCTCCTCCCTCCACAAAGAGTCTTTGTTTCTGGGAGGTTGTAAAGGGATCCTCAGCAGCGCCAGTGCCAGCACCTGAGCTGCTAGCCCAGCTCCCAGCTGCCCGGAGAGCAGCGCAGGCATCAAGGCTGCCATTGTTGGCCAGGCGGTGGCATCAGCCTGCAGAGAGGAAGTGTCCGGCACAGCCCAAGCCGAGCCAGAGGCGGCTGAGACAAGGCCAGGCGGCCGACCTGCCCTCACTGCACTGCACTGCACACAAGGAACCCCCGAGAGAAAAGGCAGGCCTGCCGTCAAGCAAGCCAGGGCACCCGCGGGCCACTCGTTCAGAAGCCCGGGTTGGAGAATGGAGACAAAGCGCCACTGCAGAGACATCAGCAGCATTCCTGCTTAGCGAGGGGAGCCAGCAGCCACATTTCTTCTCCAACAGTCAGAGACCTTGTATGCAGTGGGCTGCCGAAAGCTCTCGAGTCAATCTGGGGCCACATGCAGAAATGCCAATCAGCCCCCCTTGGGCTCTTTGGTCCCAGAACGCCCCTCCCAGCAGGGCTTTCCAAGAAGCGTGTGTGTGAGAAGCATCCCATTCAAGGCTAGCACAGAGAGGTAGTCCCCCAGCAACCCTCAGGAGGGGCAGAGTTTGAATCGACCTCTGTGGCAAAGCCAGGCCAACCAAGGGACCTGGAAGCAGACTGCGGGGCCAGCAACGAGCCTCTTCTCTGGGCTGAAATGAAGCTGCTCCTGGTGTTGTGCGCACACACAGACTGGGGGTGTCTCTCTCTCTCAGCACCCCACCCGCTGGGACCACTGGGACCCCCAGAGGCCAAGAGAGGCTAGGCAAGAGCCCATTAGGAGCAGCCCAGAAGCTGCGGTCCCAAGGAGATGCAGCCACGGCCCTCACTCACCTGGACTTCGGGCTCCCAAGTGCTCTCTGGGTGGTCCCTTGCCTGAATCCGTGTGCCGTGACATCAAGCGGGTGCTCCGGAACCGCACTCCACCCAATTGCTGGAAAACAGGGCGGGAGGGAGGAGTTGGCCTGGGCAGGCAGCCCCCCGCGCTCCTCCACGGCCACAGTGGCTTTTGCGCCCACCGCCCAGCTGGCCAGGGATCTCCTGCTCTGCCCTTTACAACCCCTGGAGCCTGCAGTGCCCTCCCCCACGGTGCCACCTCCAGCCCAGAAACTGATGCCTTGGCCAGGACTTTTGCTCCGTCCCTGACTGAAGCAGCAGCCAGGGCCCCGCATGCCTGGCTTTGCGCAAATCCATCCTGGCTTCTCCTTTGTCCACGCTCAGATTGTAAGCTGCTCAGGTCAGAGCCCTGTGTGATATCATCCTGCAAAGTGCCAGTTCCCAAGGCAAGCGGACAACAGATCGCACATGCAGCCCTCCCTCCGGCTCAAGCAAGATGCCCACCTGTGCCCTCGGTGGCCCTGGCACTCACCTGCACCACACGGCCCAACTTTCCCTTGGCTCAGAGCACAGCTGGTCTCCACGGTGTGGCGGCTGTGCCTAAAACACAGCTGAGACTGCAGGATTTTTATCTCCTGGACCCGGAAACCGTCTGGTAAACGCAGAACGTGCCGGCACCTGTGGGGTGGAGAGCAAGGGACAACCTCCATGGAGCAGCACAACCAGTCAATCCTGAAGGGAGGAAGAGGCTCTCCTCACTGCAGTCCAGAAGGCACTGCAACAGACTGACCCTTTTCCAAATCCACCCAGCTCCAGCAGCCTAAAGTCCTTCCCAAAGTATTGCCAAGGCAGCAGTGGCATGGGGCAAGCCAAGAGGTGGCCCTGGGTGCAGCATTCGGCACCCTGGAGACCAGAGTTTTCTCTTTGCAGTTAGCCAATTCCCAGCCCTGGATATGGGAGCAGCCAGGCAATGCCCGATGAAAACTCAGAAGACCAAAGGGAGCTGAGCAGGGGTGGGTGAGCCTAAGCAGTGGGCCCACGGAGTCGCCTCTTCTTTGTTTTGGATGAGAGGAACCGAGCAGAGGTCGGTGGTGGTTTGCAGGAAGACTCATTCTGGACAAGGGGAAGCCCTGTGGAGGCGACAGCACATCCTCGGGAGTCCCGCCCGGCTGCACTCCAAAGGCCTTCCTGACACCATCTACGGCAAGCAGCCAAGCTGTGAGCACGTACACACACACAGAGCACGCATTTATAACCAGCTGCACTCTTGCAGTCCCGAAGGTTTCCTTGTTTGCTCACAAAGCAGGCTCCAAAAGCCCTCTCGGCCCAAGGGGGTGCCAGCTCCCAGCTCAGATGTTGAGGGGGCTCCCCACAAGGCAAGCAGCAGGGTCCACTCACCTTGCTACAAGGGCCCGCTGCATGGCCTCCTGGCTGTAGGGACAGTGGCCCACCACCACAGCCACCAGGTAGACGGGCCGCTCCAGGAAGTGCATCAGGAGGGCCCCCTGACAGCCCAGCACATTCCAGCGCGCCAGCTTGTCACTGCAAGACATGGAGGCCGTCCGGGCCCCACGGCCTGGCTTGGTCCGCAGAAGGCCCACAGTGTGGTACGCACAGCCTGGCTGCAGGGGGTCGCTTGCCTCTCCCGGGGCACACTTGGCCCCAGTCCGATGGACGTCCACCCCTTGGGCTCCTGGGAGCTCAGCACCACCCACTTTCCTTCTCTTGGGCCAGGGGGCAGCGGCTGTCTCTGCAGCTCCCCGTTTGGCCCCCTGCAGCCAGCAGCTGCCAGTGTCCCTGGGTGCCTCCATGGGGCTCAGTGGCTGACAAGGCTGGGCCTCCACTTCTGTTACTGGGATAATGGAGGCATCTCCACCTAGAAGGAATAGGAAGTGGGAAGTTCAGAGGGAGGAACTCTCCCTGCTGGAGGAAGACCCTGCCTAGGAAGGAAACATCTGCCTTTAAGGGTGTGCACCCAGGAGCAGCCTTGGGATTGCTCCCCCCCCACCACTTCCAGAAAGGGGAGATGGCAGCACCTCCCCTGCCTCAGCCGAATCAACTCCAGACGCTCCCCGCAGCCACCCTC
The DNA here is from genome assembly GCF_027244095.1 of Hemicordylus capensis. Classification (NCBI taxonomy): domain Eukaryota; kingdom Metazoa; phylum Chordata; class Lepidosauria; order Squamata; family Cordylidae; genus Hemicordylus; species Hemicordylus capensis. The sequence goes on along the minus strand of NC_069665.1, from coordinate 32,528,910 downwards.
TCCCTGAAGGGGCAGCCCCAGGAATGCACAGCCGCTTGGGAGGCCTTGCCCCACCAAACAGCAGCTCTGCTGAGAGAGATTATAGGGGAGCACCCAAAGTGGCAGCAGGGCCATCTTGGAGGCATTGTACATACACCTGCACACACACCCTGCTATCACCACGGACCAGAACGGGCCTCCAGCCTCCCATGGAGAAGTTATCCTGCAATGCATCCCACTCACAAGTCAGAGGGAGGCTCTGACTCACGCTGCTGGTTCTGACGTGTAGAGCCATTTCTCCTTTCAAGGGGCTCAGGCACATGCGCGCACACACTCGTCCTGTAGTGTCCACCCACTGACTCTTCCCATGACGCTGGGAGAGGGGGAGGCTCAAAGTGTAAGCCTGGCACAGGGCCACCCCGGGAATTGTGTGGCCTTCCCAAGTGCTTTCCAGTCTGCCAACTCATCCAGGTCCCAGGCACTTCTGGAGATTCTTTCCTGGGGAGGGGTCTACGGGTGCCCAGGGCACCCTGCCGCTACGAAGGAACCCCTTGAGGGCTGGCACAACTCACAGGGGGTGTGGCTGGAGAAGAAAACAAAGCTGACGTGTGGCTTGAGGATCCACTTCCCGTTCTCAGTTCCTGGGCAGAAAATGCTGGGCTCCTCTTGGGCAGCTGCCAGCTGCAGCTGATGAAGGAGGTACCTGGCGGACAAGAAGATGGCTGCCTAGCAAGACGCAGCAGCAGCAGCATGGAGCTCCTCTCCCCTCTAGAGCCCCCGAGCGAACCTCGGACAGTCCCTGGGCCTCCCTCCCTGAGGGGCGGAGACGCACCACCTCTACTCCCCTGGAGAAAGCACATGTTTCATTCTCCATGAGAGAGAGAGAGAGAGCGGCGGCGGCGGCTAACTAGAGGGCGCCCCTGGCAGGGAGCCTTCCTGGGCCTGCAGGAGCTCTGGATCCCAACACGGTTCAAGCAAGGAGTTGCCCTCGAAGGAAACACCTTGGTTTCTCCCAAGGAAACAAGGGAGAAGGGCGCCCCTCCACCCTCAGCCACAATCTTGGCTGCCCACCCCGGAACCAGAGATCTGTTCCAAGCCCTGCAGAGCTGCATCCTCCGCACCCCACATATCCTTCCTTTGTGCCTCTCTCACCTCTGGAAGCTCCTCTTGGCCAGCACTTCCGCGTGGCTGTCGTTGAGAGCATCTCCTGCAGCAGCAGCACCAAAAGCAAGTCAGCCCGGTTTGGTCCCTATCCAGGAGGGAGCCGAGTACCCAAGCAGCAGCTCCAGCTCTGCTCTGACAGGCCAAGACGGGAGGGATGGGGGAGGGAGCCCACGGGGCAAACACGGGCTGTTCAGAAGCAGTGCTCACCAGTCTTCCTCATTTCGGATTCTCCAATGCACTTTGTTCCCGTCCCCATGGCAACGACTTCTTTAACTGTTGAAAAAGAAACTCACATTTCCAAGAAGAAATGGGCAAGGGATGGGCAAGCTGCAAGCCTGTTGCACGGGGGAGGAGGTAGTCAGCCTTGGGTCCCGTCCTCCCCGCCAGAGGCACAACTTAGAAGCAGCACAGCCAGCCCCTGGACCGCCTCTGCTTCCCCTTGGAAGGAGTGGCTGGCACAAGACACAGCTGGGCAGCGCACGTGCTGCTTCCCACAACCCACGGCACCAGGAGCCAGAGGCCTGGTCCCCCCCATTGCACACAAGAGCGACAGTTGGCTGGATCTCCTGTGCAGCTCGGCTAAAAGCACATGTTGTGTTTTCGGCCTCTGTCAAAAGCACCCTCATATCTGGGGACCCCAGAGGAACTGGAGGCAGGCAACACGGCTTCACTCTTGGCTTCCCAGTGCACTCCGCACCCCTGCCTCTGAATCATTCTCTTTTTTGGTGAGTTGTTCCAAATCCCACCACTGTAAGTCAACTTGAGTGGCTTTCCACAGGAAAAGAGAACATTCACGCTTTAATCAATACAACAGCCCAGCTCGGTTTCTCTCTGCAACCCTAGAACACGAACACACACACACACACACTCGGGTTTCCCTCCCAAGCACCCAGCCCTGGCCAGGATCAGACACAGGGATGGATGCCCCAGTACAGTGCAGGTGCCACCTTCCATGGCCCAAGCAGCACCAAGCAGGGAGGAACAGGATCAAAGCTGCTGAGCAGGGCAGAAGGCAGCAGGCTTGCCAGTGACATCCCACCATGTTGCTATCAAGACACAAGGAATTTCAGCAAGTGGCAGCCCCCGCAGATTTAGTCAATGTAGAGAAAAACACCAGCTGTGGCTTCCTTAGGGAGGCCCACTTTACAACTTGCTCCCCTCCTCAGATAACTGGCCCCCTCACCTTGCCGGCAGCCTTCCCCACACGGGGCCTCTCTCTCCACTTTCAGCACAGCTGCCAGTAGAGTCCACTCGCGACCAGAAGCCGGTTTTCCTTGCTTAGGAAGCCAAGTGTCGTAATGGCTATAACACAGCGCAGCCACCTCATCAGCCGTCCACATTGTGGGGTCTGAGTAACCAGAAGAGGGAACACCTCTGAGCATCCTTCCCTACCCGTCAAAGCAACCCTGCCACCCCACAGAGCACACACCCCACCCCACACTCTTCTGCAAGCCTTGCCCCCGCCTAGTGCTGCAAGGGCTGATGCAGAAGTGAGGATTCACCAGGAAGGTCTGCCAAGTCAGACCACAGGTCCATCTGGCTCAGTATTGTCTACACAGACTGGCAGCGGCTTCTCTCTCAGCCCTCTTTTGGAGATGCTGCGGGGGGGACGGAACATGGGACTTGGAGCCTTCTGCTCTTCCCAGAGCGGCCCCATCATCCCCGGAGGGGAATCTCTTCCAGGGCTCACACTCCTAGTCTCCCATTCATATCCCACCAGGGCAGACCCTGCTTAGCTAAGGGGACAAGTCAATGACTCAAACTCAGAACCCACAACAAGTGCACATGGCATGAAGAAGGGGACTGCAAGGCAGGCAGGCAGGCAGGCAAGACGTCAGAGAAGGGCCCTTCAAGAGCCTCTTCGGACTGTTCAAAGGGCCCAGCAAGAAGAGCCTAGGAGTGGAGACCCGCCCACGGCTGGACGGAGCCTGTGCCCGCCGTCGGCTTGGAAGAAGCCCCACTTTGCCCAGCGGAACTTGTGGCCCATTAAGGGAGCCCCGGACGACAACCTTTGCTCCCAGAGAGCCGCTACTCCGTATTACTCCCGGCCTGAAATGATGTCGCATTGAAGGCAGCCAGCTGGTGGGACCTGAGGAGGCCGGAGCGGAGCCTCAGGCAAGGGCCAGGAACCGCTCCGTGCCCCGAGGCCACGTCTGGGGATACTCGCAGCGGGAACCCCAAGGCGGCGGCGAAGGCGGCACCACCACCGGGGGCTCCTTCCCACGCACCCGGCTGCCTGTCCAGCCGGCGCCAGCCAGCAGCGACCTGAGGAGGCGGCGGCGGCAGCAGGCGAGGCAGCGGCAGCGGCAGCGCCACCTGGCGGGGGAGAAGCGCAGAGGCGGCCCGCCGGGCTCTCGGCACAACCGCCTGGTGAACGCGGGGGAGGCCCGGCCAGCCGACGGAGGCCGCGAAGGGGCAACGCGCAGCGACCAGCCTGGGCGGGCGCCTGAGGGGCCGACGACTCGGGCAGGGGGCGCTCCTGTTGCCGCCGCCGCCAGAGGCTAACCCGGGTCCCGCCAGAGGAGAGGGAGCGGGGGGGGAGCAGCAGGCGGGGCGCCCCGCAGTCGCCTTCCGATTAGGCCGCACCTTTCCCGGGCTCGAAACGCGCCGAAAGAAAAGCCGCTCTTCGAGGGGCGGGAGGGGGCCACGCAGCTCCCCTGGGGCGCGAGAGCCGCCGCCGCCGCCGCCGCGCTCTGGCCCCACTCCCCTCCCCCGTGACGGGGACACTCTGGACGCGCTCAGGGGCACTGTGTGGCCCAGGCGGGGCCCCCAGTCCAACAAGCGGCACTTCCGGCTCCTCGGTCCGCTTTGGGGCGGGCCCTGACGGCGTTCAAATGCGAGCCGGAAGTGAAGACCGCTCCGTGAGGAAGCCCCTAGATCTGAGAAAGCACTAGAGCGACCGCCCCTTAGCTAGCGGCGCGCGCTTCCTGCCCTCCCTGCAGCCGCAGATTTCCCCATTGTGGCCGGCGCAACCCTCCCGCCTGACCTATAGCAGAAGGGCGTCTAGTTGCCTGCCTTCGGGCCTGCCAGGCCTCCTGCTGCGCCTCACTCCACCCCGGGCAAGCAAGAGGCCTGCACGGCCCAGCAGGCCTTTCAGCGGAGTGAGCCAGGGAGGTCCCTGCACAGGTGGAGGGGTGGGGAGCAGCTGGAGAGCTCCGGGGGCGGCAGGATGCGATCCCACCCCAGCCGGCACAGCAACGTCCTGGTGTGCAAGAGGGGCAGATGCTGGCCGGCCTCTCTTGGACGCAGGCAGGAGAGCCCTCCAGAAGCCAGGCTATTTCCGTGGCAAGCTGCAGAAAGGCCAGTGAAGCAGCAGGCCTGAGAACTGAGGAAGGATTAATGAGGGGCCAAGCAGAGAACAAACCAATCCAGGATTTTCACTCGAGGCACAAATGACCAGGCTCAACCTATCCTACTTTGGACACATTATGCGAAGAAAACCCAGCTCTCTCTCCAGGCCATAATGCTGGGAAACACTGAAGGCAAGAGAAGAGGACGACCAGCAGCAAGGTGGACGGACAGCAATGAAGGCACGACTGAGAGACCTGAAAGGCAAAGCTGAAGGCAGATCATCCTGGAGAGAATCTTCTTATGTGCTCACTAAGAGCCTACACTAACTTGATGGCCCTTAATCAATCAGGGAGGAAGGGAAGGAAACCATCTTTTCTTACTGGTGTCACAACTGCTGCCTCAATGTGGTTACTTATTTATTATTTCCATCTTATAGCACTTACATTTATATACCGCTCTATAGCTGGAAGCTCTCTAAGTGGTTTACAATGATTTAGCATATTGCCCCCCAACATTCTTATATCCCGCTCTTCTTCCAAGCAGCCCAGAGTGGTGTACTACATACTTAAGTTTCTCCTCACAACAACCCAGGAAAGGAGAGCTGGTCTGGTGGTATGCAGCATGACTTGTCCCCATAGCTAAGCAGGGCCTGCCCTGGTTGCATATGGATGGGAGACTTGATGTGTGAGCTCTGCAAGATATTCCCCTCGGGATGGAGCCGCTCTGGGAAGAGCAGAAGGTTTCAGGTAGGGATGTGCACGAAGTTTCTTCGGCACCGGCGGGGGTAGTCCTTTAAGGGCGGGGGAGGGTGCACTTACCCCTCCCGCCGCATATCCCCCACCGGCACTCCGTCACTGTTAAGCCCCTCGGGGCAGCAGCGTTCCTCCCTGCCGCCCCGTTTCTGTCATCGGTCGGAAGTGGCTGGAAGAAGCCAGCGCACGTCGTGGGTGCATGGCAGACGGGCGGGTGCACGCCCGCAATGGGCGCACGTGCGCTTGCTTCTTCCGGCCACTTCCGACCGATGACAGAAACGGGGCGGCAGGGAGGAACGCTGCCGCCCCGAGGGGCTTAACAGTGACAGAGCGCCGGTGGGGGATATGCGGCGGGAGGGGTAAGTGCACCCTCCCCCGCCCTTAAAGGACTACCCCCGCCGGTGCTGAAGCACCGAAACGGCCCCCAGAGCCGAAACGTTTCGGAGGCCTCCATAATGGCCTCTGAAACGTTTCGGGCACAAGCCTAGTTTCAGGTTCCCTCCCTGGCAGCAGCATCTCCAAGATAGGGCTGAGAGAGATTCCTGCCTGCAACCTTGGAGAAGCTGCTGCCAGTCTGTGAAGACAATACTGAGCTAGATAGACCAGTGGTCTGACTCAGTATATGGCAGTTTCCTATGTTTCCTAAGTAGGTTAGGCTGAGAGAGAAGTGACTGGCCCAGAGTCACCCAGCAAGTATGGCTGAATGAGGATTTGAACTCAGGCCTCCCCAGTCCTAGTTCAGCACTCTAACGACTACACCACGCTGGCTCTCAAGGTGCTGGACTTGGGTTCAAATATGAGCAAATTGCCAAGCCTCAGTCCCTACACTCTAAAAAGAGCTTGCATTTTGGCTAAAAAGCACTATGAAAACTCCAGCGCTTGCAGAGGACAAGAGGCTGAGAGGACTCTGAAAGTCAAACTGGCCCAGCCCTCAGGCAACAGCGAGTCCTGTGGCATCCACAGGGATTGGGGGCTTCTGTGTTCTCACCTCCTACCAGAAACCACAACAGACAACTCTGTAGTAAAAGAACAGAAGAACAACTTCTTTATTTGCAATTAGGAAAATAAGCTGCAGACAGGCCAACTTGCCCTGGCCTGTCTGCAGCCACAAGAGCCTCTCTCCCCACCCACTTTTCCTTCTCTGCAATCTTCTTGGGTCACACTGAGGTACCTTCAGTGGGGGAGTTAGGCTGTGCCTCCTTCTTCTTGTCTTCAGGTTTCATGGCGGGAAACAGAAGCACCTCCTGGAAGACAGAGGACCGTTCCCAATACTAACACAGTCATTTGCCCTCTCATTGCCTGGAGGTCACAGGTTCTTAAACTGAAGATACCAAGCTTAAGTTCTCAAGTCCGGCTAGTGTGTGGGATGCACCTCACACCTGCTATCGCATCCATCTCACAGGTGCCAGAGAAGCAAGACTGGCCAAAGCTCCCTCTCATGGGGGGTACTGTAGTGAAGTCTTGTATTTGGGCTGCCTGTATTCTGCAGAAGCAGGCAGGGCTTTGTCGAAGGCCCTCTGGACCCTCCACACCCTCCCTGCACAGTGGGAAGAAGACTGTGCTTACCTTAATGTTGTGGGAGTCAGTCAGGAACATGGTGAGGCGGTCTATGCCCATGCCCCAGCCGGCTGTTGGAGGGAGCCCATATTCTAGAGCCGTGCAGAAGTTCTCATCAATGAACATGGCTTCGTCATCACCAGCAGCTTTTGCCTGGGTGGGGAACAAACAGCACAGCCTGTCAAGGTCAGCGAGCAAACACATCTAAGCCTCCTGCCTCCCCGCGGAGGAGACTTCAAATGGCCCTTGGAGGGTGGCTGGCAACAACTAAGCAGCTCTTCTGAAGAGGGCTCGCTTTGGCCACAGGGGCTCCAGCGTCATGGGCAGGCCTGCCACAGGTAGAAGGCCAGGGCTGGAGATCTCTCCCTGCCACACCACAGGGACTTCTGACTAAGTCACTGTACCTGTCAAGTGGCAGTTCCCAGAGTTCTGTCAAATGCTGGCACCACATGGGAGAAGCTCCGAGCAGAACTACAGGGACACTGTACCTGTAGCCACAGGAGAAGCACTGAGCAGAACTACAATTCCTCCCAGCCACCCCACGTCAGTCCCCGCCCACCTCCAGATGTTTCCGAGATTCTCTTCAAGCTGACTCAGCACTACTAGGGGAAACTGCCTTATGTTGCCCTGCCTCCTCGTCACTGTTCCCTCTCAGGCGTGCGCGCACGCTCACACGTTTTCTGATGTCTGCTCAGTTAATTCTAGATCCCGCTCAGGTTGAATCAGGAAAGCCCCCCTCTGAATGCACGTGGTGCACTCACAGTGCCTGGATCCTGCCGCCCAGAACAAAATTCATTCTGCACAGAGAGGAAAAGAAATTAGAGGGCCCACTGCTCCTCGTGATTTCTGACATCCTCTCCCGAATCACACAGGCCTAATGGAAACCTGGACTAGGTTATGCAGGTAAACCGGCTCATTCAGTGGAGGAAACATCAAGCCTTCTCCTCCATCATTTCATCACCGTAGCAATATCCCCTCTTCTGCCCTACAAGTGACTGCCAAAAATAAACACTTGTTTAAAGAAGTGACTGCGTTATTCGCTTGGGGCAGGCCTGGGGCGTGGAGACAAGGCTGCAGGGACCACCGCCCTGCTATCAGAACACAGCTCCAGTGGGCACCCATCAGCCGTCTCACCTTGGCCTGGTCTTCAAAGAGCTGCCGTTGCCGAACAGGGTCGTTCAGCTCCGTGTAGGCATTGCAGATTTCCTTTTTCATCACAAACAGCTCAAAGCGCTCCGTCAACCCAGGCTGAAGGCGGTGCCTGTGCAGACATGACAGGGGAGAAGAGAGAGCCAAGATTCGCACAATGCCTGCTCCCCCAGGCTAGGTGGTGGGCACCCCTTTCAGGTTCAGAGAGCCCACCATTCTGAAGAGACTTCCCCTGACCCCTGTAGCACACTTCCATGGGCGTGGTTTTTCCCCTGCATCATTCGTTCTGCTTCATAGGGAAGGGAAAGAAGTATCAAACCCCTTTTCAAAGTGAAAGCTTTGCTAAGCAGGTTTTGCCTTGGGATGGGAGACTACAATATTCCTCTTAGGGGATGGGGCCATAGCTCAGTGGCAGGGCTGTGCATCTGCCTGCATGCAGAAGGTGCAGCATCTCCAGGTAGGGCTGGGGGAGACTCCTGCCTGAAACCTTGGGAGAGCCGCCGCTGCCAGTGAGCATAAATAAATACTGAGCTAGATGGACCGATGGTTGACTCAGCAGAAGGCAGCTTCCTAGGTTCCTATGCCCTTCTCCCCACTTACCATTTGGCCAAGGGGCTCATGATTTGGGGGTGATCACAGATAAATGTAGGATTGATGCATGTGACTTCCAAACACTCCCCAACCAGCTGGAAAATATGAGAGGGGAGAGAAAGGACAAGCAGTCAGATTGTTGTAGCAACCCTCCGTCTCAGGAAGACTGCTAAATCCTCCCTGTCAACAGTCTGAAGCGCCTGGTCTCCTCTGAAGAGCTTAACCACTTCCACAGCAGAATTCAAGACAGACATAAAGCAGCAGGAAGCAAGACCCTTCCATTCGTAGGTCCCAAGGCTAGACTGAAGGTCCAGACAAACCCACTTACTTCCACACAATCCAATCCTTTCCCAATCAGCTCGCATGCTAGCCTGCCCCAGTGGCATACACATTCACTGAGGTGGCAAAACATCAGCCCGAATCCTCCCCTCTTCTCAGCAAGTGCTCTGCATTTGCAAGCTAAGGGGAGTATAGGCTCACAGGCCTTGGGGAGCTTAAACGGGCCCAGAGAATCACACGCCCCCTGGCCTGTGAGAACAAAGCCAGGCCAAACAGCCCCTTCTTGGCTGCCTTTGGGGAGGCCCGACTGAGGCCAAGAGAGACACCTGAGGATGAACAGCTGAGAAATGACAAGAGAGGAGACCAACTCCATCACCACTTACCTTATCAAGGAGCCTGGCTGTCGTCCGAGGGGGCGGGCATTCAATTCCTCTCTCCTCACAGATAGCATCAAAGAATTGGCGAGTCTCTGAGTGCACAATGCAGAGATTAGTGAAACCACTGCTTAATTTCCTTCCTTAGATACAAAATCACTCACCCATGTCCATCACTGGAAACCACAGCAGCACCAAAGACAAAGCAAAGGGACAACTGCTGAAGTTCAGACCAGTGGTACCAGTACAGAGCCTGACTCTCTTGGAATTTTACCCAGTCAGACACCCTGACCCTCAAGAGAAAGGCGACTTGATATTCAGCCCCAGCCCCATGCTCATTTCCCACGTCAGAGGGCAGCCCAGGAATCCAGAAGAGCCACATCCAAGCCCCCTGAGGTCTCTTGGTGCTTGAGGGCCTCACTTGAAGAAAGCAAGGGAGCCCTTGCAGTGCCCATTCAGATCAACCCATCTGTTTCATCCATTTTGTTCTTTACTATGGCTTAACTCTCATTCTTTTTTGCTGTGTGTGTGTGTGTGTGTGTGTGTGTGTGTGTGTGTGTGTGAAGCCACACGGAATCCTCTTGGATTGAAGAGCAGAACAAATGCTCAAGATCCAAGAAACCAACCCAAGCTGCCACCAGCCTGGAGGGAGGGAGGCAACGTCTCCCCCTCTCACCTTCAGTCTCAAACTGATCCGCTGCAGGAAGCTTGCTGCCCAGCGCTCTCTCCAGCTCGTCCACCATGCTGATCTTCCGGAAGGGAGGGGTGAAGTCAATTGCATAGGCCTGGCCCTCGGTGCCTTCAGGGTGATAGGTGACCTTGTAGCCACCAGTGATGTGCTTCACCATCCCTGCCACAGAAGAGCGACACTTAATACTTGCATGGATCGGTTGTCTGCCCACACATTCTCATCAAAGAGATCCTTTATTCGCCACTCCCCTTTCCTCCAGTGACTAACCTGAAAGCAGCTGCTCTGTTATCTCCATCAAGTCATGGTAGTCAGCATAAGCCATGTAGAATTCACAGGTGGTGAACTCCGGGTTGTGTGTTAAATCAATGCCTTCGTTCCGGAACTGGCGCCCAATTTCATAGACCCTGTCCATTCCGCCAACCACTAACATCTGAAACACACCAAGCCAGTCAGTCACACTTGCTTTTGATTTGGGATCTCGACTGCTCTGGGAAGCAAAACACTGCCTGGCCGGAGACTGAGCCCTCCTGGGCCCCTCCTCCCGTGCACCTGCATGGGAAGGAAGATCAGCCATAGTCTGCCCTGCCACAGGCCACTCATTCACTGTACCCCACATAATTCAAGAGACCGAAAACAGAACCAGCCTCGCTCTCCACAAGTGAAGGAGAACTCTCTCTCCTGTGTTCTCTTTCAGGGAGCAATGGACACTTGAGCTTTGAAGAGTGTGTCCAAGAGGGAACGGGCTGGGACCTGGGTAGATCGCTAACCCACTCCTCCAGTACAGATGCATGTTCATGGCTGCTAAGGGAGCACCCCCTCCCTCAAATCAAAGTCTGAAGCAGCAAAGGAACCCCCACTCCACCCACCCTCAACATCAGGCTTGGCTTGCTCCGCCCTTCTATTACAAGGTCAACGGCACACTCAGGATTTGAGGTGGCAGATGCAAGTTTCAGAAACAAGCCTTTTCTAGCAGTCAACTTGTCTTGAGGTACGGATGTGCCACACTTCAGCTTTTGGGGTGGCCTGGAGGCACCTTAAGCCATTCTGGGATCCCCTGAACTGTAAGGGAGGAGAAAGACATACAACCTTCCCTGCCCTTTCAGACTTTACTAGTATTCAAGCGTCTACCTGAGAACCAGATTTCAGGGTACCCAGTACTCACCTAACAGTTCAGTACTTTCCTTGGTGAGCAGGTTAGTGGGGGACTGAAGTGTAAGTATCTCTGTGAATATGCAGAGCCTTCCCAATCCCACCCCCACAATCAGCTACAACTTTAGCCATTATAATTCCTCCCAACATCTTGAGACACACATGCCATAATTACTCATCCCTGAGGAGGAATTTCCCACCAGCCAGTTCAGCAAGCGACTCCCAGCCTGTCACTGTCTTGCAGAACTGGTTCCTCAAAGCATGCAGGAATATCTGACCTGGTGTCAGGCACTAAACCCAGACACAAAGGGCCTTGTTGCCCAGTCTAGTCAGCAAGGGTGTATCGCCCGACACCTCACCTTGTGATAGAGTTCTGGCGCTATTCTCATGTACAAGTTCATGTCCAGCTCATTGTGGTAGGTGATGAAAGGCTTTGCCACAGCCCCGCCTGGGATGATGTTCATCATGGGAGTCTCAATCTGTCCAAAGATCACAAGAGTACCATCATCTCCCTCATGGTGCATAGCAGCCCTCCCCACACCCACTGTCAAAGTGCCTTATGGAAACACAGAGGTTTTGAAAGAGCTGCGTTGGAATGGTAGTTTGTGGGACTGAATGTGGAGGGGTGGAAGCTTCATGGACCATAAGAACCAGAACAACTGACAGAGCATCCTCAGAGGAAGGGCCAGAAGGACCAGAGTAGACAGGGTGACATTCCCAACAAATGGCTTTAAAATCAATTCTAGCTTGTAGTTATTATGCAACAAGAATCTGGTAATGCTCAGAAGAACCACCGATGCCGTGCATGTTTGACAGGCAACAGTATCTCCCTAACACCACAGAAATGCTGCAAGAAGAGGCGGTTCTTATAGGCATCTGCAAGCGATTGCTGGATAAATGGACATGATATTTTAAAAAGGAAGAGCACTTACTTCCAGGAAGCCCAACTCATCCAGAAAGCTTCTAAGGTAGGTGATAATCTTGGCACGGACTATGAATTTCTGCCTTACAAAATCATTAAGAATTAGATCCAAGTATCTCTGCCGAAATCTGGTTTCCTGAAAACAAAGGCTAAGTTTAGAACAAAAGAACAGACTAGACCAAAGGAAAACTAAGGTGGACTCAATCTTCCAAGGCTGTCGGATGAACCCCAAGGACTCAGCTGCCATGTACTATACCTTGTCTTTAAGCCCAAAGTGAAGGTGAGGCAGCATGTGAAGGCATGGGGAAAGCAAAGTAATTTCATAAGGGATGATGCTCAATTCCCCCTTCTTTGTCTTGCCAGGATTCCCCTGGACCCCAATAATATCTCCACGGCGAAGCTTGTTGTTAACGTGCACATATTCTTCTTCAGATTTGTAGTTTCTACAAATAGAAGAATTCCTTTTGTTGAACTAGCTCTTCTCAATAAACATCTCCCCAGCACCAGAACACTTAATATGGGAAAACTTAATCTGTGTACACTACTCAAAAGTTAACTACCTGGGTGTACAAACTTGGCCTGAGGGCAGAACGGTCAAGAGGGCTCTCTTAGTGCCTCAGTGGTCTCAAAGGCCACACTGGGACATTCTCAGGAATGTAGACGTTTAGCTGTATTATTGATGTATCAATATTTTCTTTATCTGTTTACCTACTTAGAAAAAACTTTTAAAAACTTTAATAAAATGATTAAAAAAGAAATCCTATAAATAGTTTTTTTGGGGAATCAAATTATATTTTACCTTCTAACTCAATTGATTAACCCCCATGCCTACAGCACTTACCACCCGGTAAAGGCAGTGAATATTAGCTATAGAAAGAAAAAATACATAGTGAATGTTGTAGTGAACAAACTATAGCAGTGAACCTAGCTGGAAGGAGGACAGTTTTTGTTGCCAGGGTGTAGAAGGACAGACCACCACCACCCCACACACTCTCAATTCACAATTAGCACACAGTTATTTTAAAATTAAGCAAGAGAGCTGGCAAAGTCCAATAGCTTACCCATTTTAGAAAACCATATATGTGCCTATAAAGAAACTGTCAATTTGAGACAATTGCCTACGAATCGATCCTGGATTCCACCATCATAACATGTTTCCGCTTTAATTTCTTCTCTGCTTTGCCCTCTCAGGTCCAAGAAATACACAGTAAGAAAAGTCATCACATCTTAAAATGCTGCTAGAATTAGTTACCTGGAGTTTGCCATAACTTGCAGTTTAACTCCCTCCCCACGAAGATCATAGAAGATCAGCTTCCCTCCGGAGGCACGTTTTGCATGGATCCGACCTGAGTGACAAAACGTTAAACATACAAAAGGGCAGGACCAAAATAAATACATCATCTCTGGAGTAATCAAGACGCCTCACAAGTAATTTGCTGCAATAAGAACACTGAAAGCCACTCAGAGGGTCACAGGATGGCAATAGATCACCTTCTGCCTTTCACTCACCCCGCAGCATTAGGGATGTGCACGGAACCAGCAAGGGCTAGTTCAACAGCACGGGGTGTCTAACTTTAAAGGTGGGGGAGGGTGCACTTACAACCCACCATGTTTCCCTGCTGGCGCTTAGTTTTCCAAAAGTCCTTCGGGGCGGCAGCACACAGGAGTGCTCACTACTTCCGGTCACATCCGGATAACGGGGCAAATGTGGCAGCAGGGAGGTATGCTACCACCCTGAAGGACTTTTCGAAAACCGAGCAGTGGGGGAAACGCAGCGGGGTTGTAAGTGTACCCTCCCCTGCCCATAAAGTTAAGACACGCCTCCCCCCTGCTGTCAAACCAGCGGAACCGCCAGTCCGTCAAACCAGTTCTGTGCACATCCCTACTCAGCAGCCACCAGTCTTGTGGGATCTGTAACAAGTGAACAACCAAAGAAAGACACATCTGCATGGTTCCATTCCATTTCCATTGTGCTATTTATGCCCAAGATCACGTTGGAAACCTGCTGCATTTCTGCTGCTCCTCACAAGATCCATATGCAGTGAAAAAGTAAGGAGGACTGGATCAGAAGGAAGGCCCATCTAAGTCCAGCATCTTGTTTCACATATTGGCCAACCAAATGCCCCTGGGAAGCCCAGAAACAAGGCATATGGGGTAACAGCCCTCTCCTGCTGTTGCTGGCCACCAAATGGTATTCTGAGACATCTTGCCTCTGAACCTGAGGGTAACATATAACTATCTGGACTAGTCAACAGACTTGTTCACCCATCAATGTATCTAATCCCCCTTTTAAAGCCATCTAGACTAGTAGCCATCACATTTCAGGACAGTGAATTCAGTAAATTGGACACTGTGTGAAGAATTACTTCATTTTGCCTGAGACCCTGGCAGTTCTAGTGTCATGAGAGAAAGTCCTCTCTATCTGATTTCTCCACATCATGCATATAAACCTCTGTTATCTCTCACTTTTCTCCCCCATCTCCAATACAAGGCCTCAAATCTTATCCTTTCCTCATAAGGAAAGTGCTCTAGCCTGCTGGACATTTTAGTTATCCCTTCCTGCACCTTTTCCAGCTCTACAATATCATTTTAAGGTGTGGCAACTAGAAGGTTACATAATATTTCAAGTGTGACCGCAACATAGATTTGTACTAAGAAGTTACAATACTTGGAGTTTCACTTTCATTCCCAATTCTTAATATTTCCTAGCAGAGTTTGCCATTTTCACAGCTGTGGCATACTAAGTGAATGTTTTAATTGAGGCATCCACCATGACCTCAAGTTCTTTTTCCTGACTTGCCACTATCATTTCAGGGTATATGAAAAATTAGAGGTTTTACTGCCATGATAGAGCTTTCTTTGGTAGGCTTTAGAATGACTCTCAGCACACTGTACTAAGCCTCTGCTACAGAAATCAGGTTTGCTCATCACTTTTCTTCCTAAAAGCCCAGGTGATAAGTTACCTGCCACTCTCAGTGTAATGTCAGTCAGGTGGTCCCCCGCCTGTAGGTGGTTGTACTTCTCTATAAAGTCTGTAAGTGAGAGATCCACATGGAACTTATGCGGATAGGGATCTTCAGGGGTTCCCTTCAGCTGCTGAACGGCCTGGCTGCGGATTTTGTAATATTGCTGCCAAACACAAAGAAGACAAAAGGCTTCTGTCAGGTGCCAGTTGGCACACCAGCTAGATCCTGCAAACATGTTTGACCAAAGACAACATAAATGCAGAACAAGGCAGCCTATCCCTTTGAATGCATCAGTCCCTTTTGCAAACAGAGACATTCCAAAAGCAACCAAAAAAATGTCAAGAGAGAAGAGTTCCCTTTCAGAAGTTCTCTAGCCAAATCATACTTCCTTGTGGCCTGCAAATAGCTCTTGGCCCAGTTCCCTCAATATTTATTATATAAAGGGTCAAGGAAACAGGACTACAGCAACGCTAACCAGGTTCCAGGAAGCCCGTCCCGGCCCAACCCAACCCACGACGACGGGCTAGGAGCCAAGGACTAGGTGGGGAGGGCAGCCTGGCCTGGTGGGCTCCGTGCCCCCGGCAAGCCACCCTCCTCCGCGGGCTCCTCTGGGCCGGGCTTCCCCTTCCGCGTGGGCGGCGGCGGCGGCGGCGGCAGCTCACATTGGGGTCCAGGCTCTCCTCATCGGCGCCGGCGTCGGGGGCGGGCGGGCCCTTCTCGCTCTGCTCCTTGTTCTGCTTGGCCTCCTTCTCGGCGACTTTCTTCTCAGCCTTCAGGCGCCGCTTCAGCTCGCTGCGAGAGAACCAGGCAGATGGAGCCCGCGGCCGGGCGGCACCGGCGCCGCTTCCCCACCCGAGGGAGAGGGGGGCCCTCCCTTCCCCGGCCCGCAGCTCGGCCTCCCCCCAGGCCCGGCGGCGGCAGAGCGCCCAGCGAGCCGAGGCCCCACGACTCACTTCTTGCTGAGGCGGGGCTCGGCCTCGGCCGCCGCCGCCGCGTCCTCCCCGCTCAGGAGCCTGGTCGTGGCGGGCGCCGCCATCTTGAGCGCGCGACTGTCACTTTCACTATAGTTACGGGGCTCGCCGGAAGGGGAAATAAGAGCGCTTCCGGGTCAGCGCCCCGTCCCGGCACTCCACTCACTGCGCCTGCGCAAGGGAAGATAGGCGGGAGCGGAGGCCGCCGAGGAAGAGGGGCTTCTGAGCGTGTGCAGAGCGCTCTTCCGCGGCTGCAGCAGCATGCTGGAAGAGGGAAGCTCGTCGGCGCTGGTGGCCGCCGCCGCAGCCGCCTCCTCCTCCTCCTCGGCGGCGGCGGCAAGGCCGGTCTTCCAGCGCGAGGACGGGAGTGCGGTGCGGTTCTACATGCGGCCCGGCGCGGGCAAGGTGGAGCTGGCGCCGCTGATCCTGCGCGGCGGGGGCCGCCTCTGCCGCCTCCGGGAGCCCGGCGCCGTCTGCCTCGCCTCGGCCCAGGAGCAGCAGCAGCAGCAGCAGCAGGACGCGGCCGGGGGCGGCCTCGTGTCCTCCCGGTACGTGGTGGACTGCCTGGCGCGCGGGGAGCGGCTGCCGCTCGAGCCCTACCGCCTGCCCGCCAGCCGCCCCCGCCGCCGCGGCTGCCTTGCCCCTGCTGGAGGTGAGCCCCGCCCGCCTGCCTCCGCGTCGGACGGGGGTCGTGGTGGGGTCGTCCTCTGCGCGGGGTGCCTCCTGGCCCGGCCCGCCTCGGGCGTGGGGGGCGGGCTCCCTGGCCGGGCCGCAGCTCGGGGTGGGGGGGTGCTCGCAGCAGCAGCAGCCGCCGGTGCCAGCCGGCCCTGGGAGCGCAGGGGCCTCTGCTGCCCCCGGTCCTCCTCCCCGGGCTGGGCTGGGCTGGGCTGCGCCTGCTGCCGGGCTCTTCGCTCTGCCGTGGCCGACGCGGCCCTGCTGCGTGTCTGCCTCTGCCTGCAGCCCTGCCGAGTGGGGAGGCCACTGCCGGCGACGTCGCCCAGGGAGAGGCTTCTCAGAGCCCGGCCGCGGTGGCAGCAGCATTGGGGTCGAAGGCGCGGAGCATCTTCCAAATGGCCAACAAAGAATTCGAAGAGGCCGAGGTACAGATGCCCCCCCCCCCGGGCATTGTGCATTTCAGTAGAGTCAGGCCTTGGCCACTGGCCACCTTGGACTGCCTGGAATGGGCTTGCTTTGTCCAGTTGCTTTTATTGGGGAACCCCCCTCCCAGTCCCATCGCCCCCCCCCCACACACACAGTGGTAAGTTCTCCCGCAGGAGAGGTTTTCAGACAGGGTGCCTGGCCGCCTGTTAGAGATGCTGTAGCAGTTTCCTGCACTGAGCAGGACTAGAAGGGGCCTGGAGGACCTTCCCAGGTGCTGTTGACTACAATTCCCAGCATCCCCAGCTGCAACAGCCTTTGTTGGTCTCCAGGCCCCTTCTGGCTCTCAGCCTGTGGTTTTAGGAAAATGACCTTTTGATGTTTGCTGTTATGTTTTCAGTTTCAGCTCCCCTCAAATGAGGGTGATTTCTTTCTCCTCCACCAGCACCCACCAATTGCTGCAGCATATGGAGCCAGTAGCTTTTGTGAGATTTCCACTCTGAATCCAAAGTCTCATTCCTCAGTTGTTCAGTCTCAGCACTAATTCATGCTGACTCCTATGTGCCGTCCTGTTGTATAACTCTGCCAGATCAGAGCATCAGGCCATTAAAGCTGACAGGAGGAGGAGAGGACCAAACAAAACTGCCTTGAACCACATCAAGGAAGAGCCTGTTGAGGTATCTGATCTGTCCTGAAATGCCTTGTATCTGCTTCCTTCTAGGGGGACAGTGAGAGTTCTGGCCCTGGAGAAGACACACCTCCAAAACACACAGAGTTCAGGAGCTATGAGGAAGCAGCCTCTCCTAATCTCCAACCCACAGGGCTTGGGTTCTCACCTAGTGAGGCTTCTCTTGTGCCCCAAAGCCCGTCCCCAGAGGAAGAACAGCCTTCGGGCCCCTCTGCGGTAGAGGTGGCTCTGGCTGTGGAGGACATGAAGCACTTCATGGACGAGTTTGAGGTGGACTTGGCTACCGTGACTCAAGCTTTTCTGAAAAACAGTGGGGAGGTGGCAGCAGTGGCCTCTTGTCTGCAGGCCGGTCAGCGCTTGGACGGGCGCCCACTGTGGAGCAGGCAGGATGACGTGAGCTTGTTGAAGGACGATGAGCACCTCCAGAGCAAGCTGGTTGCCCGGTATGGAGCAGAGAATGTGGCCAGGCGTGTGGCATTCAGGAGGAGCTAGCTTGTGTGGCTGCCCTGGCCTAGGTGAGCGGGCCGTTACGCCCCTCTCTCGGAGACACACTTCCTTTCTGGGAGGTACATGGCCAGTGTGAAGAGTGCTACAGGCTGGTTATACGTCAGGGGATATTCTTGGGACACCTGCAGGCTACATGGCTGAAGACAAGCTGTTGTGGCAGCAGCAGCAGGGCAGCATTCCTCCTCCTGCTCTCGGTCCGCATCATTAAAATTGTATACAGCCCTCTAGTTGACCATGTCTCTTTATTCACAGTATTAACCCTGCTTCTGCCAAGGGGTGTGAGCTCCACAGAGCTTTGGCATTTCCCATGAATGAAAGTGGTAGCTGGCCAACACGTGACTGCCACGCTCTGCCTGTCTCTGACTCGGGGAGGGGCAGAGCAGGGGTCCCTCGAACAGGGATACCCAGATGTTGTTGGCTCCAACTTGCACAATCCCCCAACAAAGGCTGTTGCAGCTGGGGATGCTGGGAATTGTAGTCAACAGCACCTGGGAGTCCCCGTTAGAGGGAACACTGGGGCAGAAGACAAGCCTCTCTGCGGTCACACTGCAGCAGCGCTTGGGGCAGGACAGCAGGGGCAATCCCTCAGGCAGGAGAAGGCCAGCTTGGGGTTCAGCACTGCCCTGCCCAGTTTCAGCTCACATGCTGCAAACCCTCCTGGATGGCTGCATTGCCTAGATCTTTTTGTGGGGGACTTTACCAGCCCCTCCTCCCCCCAGAGTATTCTCAGGACACCAGTTTGGCTGTAAGGAGGCTCTCCCACTCTCTCAGCAGCCACTAGCAGGTTTGGGGATGAAGAAAGCAAGGCTGCCTTTTCTCTTGGCTGTTCTTGCTCTGGAGGGCAACAGCTAGTCCAGCTCAAGGACGGGGAGCAGGAAAGCCCTTCCCTTCCCTTGCTGAAGCCTCCAGACGGAAAGGGCAGGCTGGCGTGCAGCATTCGGAACTGTGGAAATGCTGAAAAGCAGCCTTCCCTTTGCATCCGCACAGGGACCTTATGCAGGGACACCCTGAACCTTGCTTGACTTGCCAACGTGAGCAGAATGGTGTCGGTTAGAGCCCCACCAGGTGCGACACTGACCCACCCCATGTGGGGCCATATGGTCTGGGAATGCTCTGCTGTGTCTCTAGTAACAGGCATTGATTGTGTGCCATTCTGCCAGCTGGGTGCAAATGCAACTCCGTGCTGTCTGGCTCCAGAGCCCCGTCTCACGCCTGATCCCTGAGTTGTGGAAGGGCCCCTTCTGTCTTTGTTCCAGTTGCCAAAGAGGCTGGACGAGTGGGGACCACGCAGCTGCCGCCTCTGCTGTGCCTCGACCAGAACTAACTCTAGTTCCTACACTGGATCTTAAGGCTGAGAAGCCGATAATTCAACCTCGTCTGTGTTCTTAAAGGGTCCCTGCTTGCTCCCGGGGCAAGCCGAGCCAGTCAGTCCACCCAGGCGTCCAAAAGGTGAAGAGGTGGTCTTGGGGTTGGGTGCAGGTCCAGGTCCGCGGGAGGGTGCCGGTGCTCCCCAGGCGCAAGGAAGCCCTGAGGCTGGACAGGCAGGGCTCCCTTTGTCCTCTGCTGCCGGCTGCAACGTTTTCCGGGGCACAGGAGCAGCAATGACAGGGCCCTGCATGGTGATATCTGCCCAGCGCTGACTTGCAGCCCAGAGGCACAAGCGCCACCTCCTCGTCCTGACTCTCTCAGCTGCCTGAGGCTGGAAGGGGGCTTCTGTGCTCAGCCCTGGGCAGTGGGTTCAGAGACCCGGCTCTAGGCCTCTGGGTTTCCTTCATGGTCTCCTTCGCTCCCAGGGGCCGCGCCTGCGCCTTCCTCCGTGGCCAAGGACTTCTGGGCACCCAAGAGGTCCAAGGTCATGTTCTTCTGCTCCTCCTCAGAGCGCACCAGCCGGTAACCCAGGAGCTCCATGGCCTCCTTGCAGACCTCCTGCAGCTGCACGATGGCTGCATAGGGCAGGGCCCCCCTCCAGGCCTGCGAGACGTGGGCGGCGTCTCGGGGGTCGGTGTTGAAGGCCTGCGCGCTCAGGCCCTGCCCGTGGGTGATGTTGTGCACCCAGCTGCGCAGGCGGGGCGTGAAGCGGAGCCCGGCGAACCGGTACAGCGTCGCCGCCTGGGCCAGGGGCGCGCGGGCCAGGTCCTCGTAGCGCACCAGCAGGTAGCGCCGGGCGCGCGCGCCCCGGCGGCCCTCGGCGAGCATCTGCACGTGGCTCCGGCAAATCTTCGCCATCAGGGCGTAGGCCTCCCGCTCCCTGGGGCCGCCCCCCTGGGACCCCGCGGCGATCCTGCTGTCCCGGGCCAGGGCGCCGGCCGCGTTCTGCCGGGAGCGGAAGACGGCCCGGGGGTCGCGCACCAGGTGGATGATGCGGAGGTCCAGGGCGGGGTCGGCAAGCAGCGGGTCGAGTGCCCGGAGGCTGAAGAAGCGGACCTCCTTCAGCGCCACGTGGCTGTACGTCCGGCAAGCCTCCTCCACCTGGCCGAAGGGCTGCTTGCCGCAGAGGGTCTTGCAGGCCGCGCCGGGGATGATGTCGCTCCGCTGGAAGAAGCTGCACGCCGGCGGGGAGCACAGCGCCCGGCTGACCTCCCACTGGAAGAGCGCCGACTTGTTGCGCGGCTCCGGCTCGGCCAGGTAGGCGTCGAAGACGGACATGTCGCAGCGGAAGACGGCGTGCACCAGGTCCCGCACCGCCATCTGCAGGGCCGTGGCGCTGCCCAGGGGCAGGGCGGCCCACACGTGCCAGGCGGGCTCCATCAAGTAGAAGACGTCGGGGTGCTGGCTGAAGAGCTGCCCGACGAAGGAGGAGCCCGAGCGCCAGGAGGAAAGGACCAGGACGTGCACCCGCGGAGCCGGAGCCTCCTGCGGGGGGCTGCTCCTCCAGATGCCGCCAAGCTGCGAGTAGAAGCAGAGGAGAACCGCCAGCTGTATCGCCAGGATCACCAGCACGCCCAGCTTCTTGAGCTTCGCCATGGGGCCCTGGGCGGGGGGAGAACACGGTTGAGGCGGGGGCAGAGCGTTTCCAATCCAGGGAGGACCCCACTGAGTGGCAACCCTCTGCTGCTCTTGGGGTCGCCGGCGCTGGATTGCCACACATGCCGGCAGCATTGGCGGGCTCTGGCGGCTTGGGAAGGGGGGGGGGGGCTGAGGCAGAGCAGGGTCAGGCACTCCTTCTCCTGCTTCTCAGCTCGTGGGCAACCCACGGAGGACGACCCAAACGCTCGTAGTAGATGCTGCCCCCGCCCTTGAGCGGAGCTTTCGGTGCCGGGGACCTGGGCTGGGGGCAACCCTGTGATTGCAACCAGATCAGCCAGCAAAAGAAAGCGGCCGGGCCCCGCCTGCACCCAAGACGGAGGCAGCCCCTGAGCAACCGCAGTGGAAGGGAGTCCCGCCGGACGGTGCGGTGCCTTTTGGAGAGCAGCAGGGCGAGTGGCTATTGCTGTCTGCTGCCAATCAAAAAGGGCCCCCCTGGTGGGGAACGCTCATTTGCGCCCCCAGCCCCCGCGGCGGGCGCATGTTGTCCCTGAGGCCGCCCCACAGCCTCCCTCACCGGTCAGCCGCGCAGCCCGCCTGCCCGGAGGGGAGAGGCTCCGGCCCACTCCTCCCTCCGCCTTCCCGACCCCGGCGCAGCCTGCCGGGCAGGCTCCGCCACCGCACGCGAGGGATGATGCGGCCGGACAGACATCCATCCTGCCGCAGGGCTGGGCTCGCCTTGGCCCGCCGCTGGCGGTCAGGACCAGGAGGAGGACCGGACGGAGGCTGCCGCGGCGCCCCAGCAAGCCCCCGGCCCGCCCCTGGCCAGCCGCCCACCTTGCTTCGCAGCAGCGGCGGCGGCGCCTCCCGCTCTCCTGCGGCTGCTGCTGCTGCTGCGGCTCCTCCGCGCGCCTCCCTTCCCGGCTGCAGCAGACGCCGCTCGGAGTCGGACCGGCCAGGCGGGCGGCCCGGGCAGGGGTGGAGGCTGCTGCCTGGCTGGGTGGGGCCCCGCGCCCTCCCGCCCGCCCCGTCGAGGCCCGAGCTGGAAGCAGGCCAGCCCGCCCGGCGGGGGGAGATGCTGCTGCGCTGGCGGCAAAAGGGCAGGCGGGGGAGGGGGGCAGCAGCAGCAGCAGCAGGGCGAGGGGTTAGGGTGAAGCCCCGCCGAGGGCAGACCCGGCCCAGAAGGAGCAAGCCTCCCCACCCCGTCCCGCTAGCTGGCCGCTCTGTCTCTTCCCCCCCCCCGCCGCCCCCCCCCCTCAAGGTCCTGCTGCCTCACCTGCAGCGGTGGATTATGGAGAGAGGAGGCATTTGCCTGTGGCGGCAAATTCGAGCAGCAGTCAGTGTGGCCCCTCCTCACATTTTGCCGCCCCTCTCTGTGGGCAGCGGCTGCAGCAGCAAAGGTGGAGTGGGTGAGGAGGAAGCCCCCGCCCCGCTTTTACCCTATATTGAAAAAAGGCCAACCTTTTTTGTTTCAGGTAAAAGGCCAGCTGCCACTGCTCACCTGCTCACCTGCTCACCCGCAGCGGGCCCAACTGGCGGGGGAGAGGAGGAGGAGGAGGAGGAGGAGATCCCTCCTAGGAGAAGGCTGGCGATAAGAATCAAGTCTCCTCCGAGATCCAGTCAGGGCAGAGCTGCTGCTGCAGCAGGGGCTGCCGACATGTTGCCTGGCGGGCTACCAAGGGCTGGGGATGACCTTTGACAGCCCCCAAGGGCTTCGGTGGTCCGCGGGCGTTACTGGAGAGCGCGCCTTCCTCTGCAAGATCCCTGCCGCACATCACCTGGAGGGGTACCATCTGGTGGGGACTGGGGATCAGGCCTTCTCCCAGGTTGTGGGAGGCACTCCCAGTGGACAGGGGAGGGTGGTCTTCCTTGGCAGCCTTTGGGAGAGTCTTCAAAGCCATCTTTTTAGCCTGGCTTTTCATGATGTCTAGTTTTACATTTTAATCTGGTTTAAATGTGTGTGTGTTTCTTTAACTTTAATTGTTTTAGTATATGCTTTTGATTTTAATGTAAGCCGCCCTGAGCCACCTTAAGAAGGGCAGTAGGTATGTGAACTGAATACTTAAAATAAGAACTTAGGAAGCAAAGGGCCTTGCATCCCTTCTGAGACCCTGGAGGCAGGGGAAGAAGCAGGACTGCACCCTGCCTGTCCCTGCAGCACGGGTGGTGCCCCCACCCCACCCCACCGGTGCCCACAATGCAGCAGCTGGCTGTTCCTGGGCAGAGAGGTCAGCCACCCAGCCGGGATCCTGCTGACCTCCTTCCTCATCTGGTCTGGCAATGGGGAAGGGAGATGGCTTGCACAGGCCTGCACACTGCCTGCCCAGGGTCCTCCTGGGAGGGCCTGGCCTGTGCAGGGAAGTCCACACAGCCCTGCCTCTGTGTGTGTGTGTGTGAGAGAGAGAGAGAGAGAGAGAGAGCCGTGTGTGTGTGTGTGTGTGTGCGCGCGCGCATGCGCATGCCCTGCTCAGCCTGGGCTTACATGGAGTGCAGCCAGCCCCCCCCCCCGCAACCATCCATCACTGGACACTCAGCCTTGCAGCCTGGGTCTTTTCCAAGCTCCTCAGAGGAGGCGGTTGTGGCCTGAGGGAGGCGGACGCAGGAGCAGGTGGGGCACTATTTGGCAGCCGGAACCACCACATCCGCCTCCCTCCGGCCACATCCGCCTCCTCTGGGGAGCTTGGAGGGGGCTCAGGCTGCGAGGCGGATTCGCCAGTGATGGATGGGTGCGGGGGGGAGGGGCTGGCTGTGCTCCCTGCAGGCCCTGTGGTGCCAGGGTGCCCTGCCTGTGGCTGCCCTTCCCTTGTTGGTGCCCCCCCCCACACACACACACACACCACCCCTGCTGCTTCCAGTGGGTTCCCAGCTGGGCTGCCTGCCCTCCCAGGCCTTCTTGCTGGGTGCAGGATCCAGCCTCTGGCTGCCAGTGTGGCGGGAAGCGGCATGAGGGCTGGGCTGCCCCTCCGAAGCTCCAGGCGGGCAGCGGCCTTGATATGTGGAGCTGAGTCGAGGCTGCGCTGGGGAGACCCGGCTGTGTCCTGGCTTCAGACGGTGAGGAATCCACCAGGGCTTGGGGCTGGGAAACAGGCCACCCATGCTGGCTTGAAGGGAGATGGCGCTGCCAGCTCCGACCGACTGGTGCTGTCTGGGGTAGAGATGCTTGGACGTCTTCCGTGCAGCCTACCTACCTGCTGGTTCCCACAATAACTCCAGCACGCTATAAACTCAGCAGCCTAGGTGGGGCCTGGAGACGGAAGGGAGCGGAGCAGCCTGTGAAGGGATGGATGGACATAAGGACATCAGAAGGGCCCTGCTGGAGTAGGGACAGCAAGGTCTCTCTAGTCCAGCGTCCTGTTTCATTCAGTGGCCCACCAGATGCCCCTGAGAAGCCCACAGGTAAGAGGGGAGGGCAGGCCCCCTCTCCTATTGCTGCTGCTGCTGCTGCTGCTACTACTACTACTACTCTGCAACTGGTATTTAGAGGCATCTTGCCTTTTCGGCTGGAAGCGGCCTATAGCCCTCTGACTAGGAGCCATCTATAGACTTGTCCTCCATGAATTGATCAAAGCCCTTCTTAAAGCCAACCAGGCTGGTGGCTGTCACCACACCTTGTGGCAGAGAATTCCATATGTGGCGTATTCACAAGTACTTCATGTTGTTGGCCCTAAATTTCTTGGCAATCAGTTTAATGGGATGACCCCTAGTTCTAGTGTTATGCGAGAGGGAGAAAATGGTATCTCTCTCCACACCATGCATTATTTTATAAGTCTCTATCCCTCACACAAATGACCAGGCTCAAACTATCATACTTCGGACACATTATGAGAAGAAGACTCAGCTCCTTTGAGGAGTCCATAATGCTGGGGAACATGGAAGGCAAGAGAAGAAGAGGACGACCAGCAGCCAGGTGGATGGACCCCATGACGACAGCAGTGAAGGCACCACGGAGAGACCTTCAAGGCCAAGTGGGAGACAGATCATCTTGGAGAGATTCTATCAACGTGGCCGCTAAGAGTCGACACCGACTTGATGGCACTTAATCAATCAAATCCCTGGCTTGGCATTTGCCTTGTTCACAGCTGCCGCACACGGAGTCCACACTTTCAACGCACTGTCCACCATGACCCCAAGATCTCTCGCCTGCTCAGCCACCGACCCCTCAGACCCCATCGGCAGTGCCTATGTGAAGCTGCGGTCCCCCCCCCCCAATATGCATCCCATTGCACTTTATAGGCATCACTTACAGGATGCCTGAGTGACACCAAGGGAGAGCTGCAGGCAGTGCCGGAAGGGGGCCTTTGGGCTCGGAGGGCAGGCTGGCCCTGCTTGGGCTGGGCTGGGATTCAGAGCTCAGCAGTGGGCACAGGGCTTCGGTGGAAGAGAAAAAGCAGTGCTGCCCTTGATGTTGGCAATCTCCAAGCAGCATCTGGTGACTAGAACAGACCCCCCCCTTCCCTGCAGCCCCCCAACATGCCCCAACCCCAGGGCCGGACTGGGGGCACTGAGAGGGCAGTGGAATGTATGGGGGGGCGCCGGGTCTTGAGCGGAATGGGTACTTAAGGATGGTAGCATTCACTGCTGCCGAGTGTGGTGGGGCTCAGGGGCGCTCCGCAAGTGGGGCACACCGGGAATTTGCCCTGTTGGCCGCCACCACCTCAACAAAGCTCTCCGGCCCCGGCCTCAACTGCATCCTGACCCAGATATTCTGGGGCTACACAGTTCATCCGGACCTCAGCTGGGGCTGCAAGGAGAGGCTGGTCTTTCCAGATACCATCTGCCTGCCACACTGCCGTTTCCCGGCTGCAGGACCTGGATTTATATATGGTGGTTGAAAATGTGTGCATCTGCCTTTCTTGTCACCCAACCCAAGGCGATGCAAGTGGCGCACGAAGGAGTTGCTTGTGCCCACTGCGGCAAAGGCCCCGTGGAGCTCTCCACCCGACAGCGCCTGGCACCTGCCATGGGGATCATCACGCTGCGTGAGAGGGGCTGTGATGCCCGACTGCACCAGGAGCAGCTGGTGTGTGTGTGTGTGTGAGCACATGATGGGGACCCCACCTCATGGCCTGGCTCCTGGACCCAGCTGGGTTTCTGCATGGGCTGTGCTTGAAGGATGCTTCCAGCTCCATGGCACTGGTTGGTGGAATTACTTTGGTAATTTTAGCTGTATATAAACGTTTTACAGCTTCAACTTTAGCTGAAGGTAAAGAAATGTGTCCTTGTAACCAGTTGCTTCAACAGGAATATCCACAGCTGTAAAAGAACTCCACTGTGGGCAAAGGGCGCCATAAAGACACCTGTGTTTGCCAGAAATGTGTGGGCTGGGTTAGTTAGGGCAAGGCAGGTGCCAGCCGTGCCTGAGGCGGCAGCTAGAATGGAGTGTCATCCCCCCGCCCCAGCCAAGGGGGCTGGGGAAAGCAGTCGCTGAAGGAATAACACCCCCCCGCCCCATTCTGATGTCCCTCCAGAGGATAGTGCCCATTTTCCCAGGCAAAGAGCCCAACCCCTCTGGAGAGGGGTGTCTCTGTGTGTAATCAGCATTTCCTCATGTGTCATGCGGTGGGGGGGAGCAGAGGCCATGCTGCGGTGGGTGCTCTCCTCTGTCGGATGCAGCTCTGGGCTGCCCTGCCCAGGCAAGGCACTCAGTGCCTCTGGGCCCTCGATGAGGCATGGTCATCACGGCTGGTAAGGCAAGGTTGGTTAGCGTTCAACTCCTTTCCCAGGACACTGACTGGCACTGGGGCATGGGGAGCCCTGCCATAATTCGGAAGAGAGCAAAGGGTGGTGAAGGGCTGTGTGTTCAAGGGGGGGCCCATGGTGGCCTCTGGAGGCTCATAGACCTGGTGTGGCTTCCTCATGGCCCCTGCTTCTTGGACGGGGACAGGAAGAGGCAGCCGGGAGAGGCCCCCCCCCAGGTGCTCACTCTTGCTGCTTCCCCTTGTGTTGCCACTGCTGATGGAAGAGAGTTTCTCTCTCGCTCGCTCTCACACACACACATAGAGCCGGATCTAATCTTTCCATGCATTTATTCATACAAAAGAGATAATAAGTTATGAGCAAGGGGGCCAAGGGGAACATGGGCCTTGCCCAGTGGGCCCAAGGCAAGCCAGGGTCAGCCCTGCCTCTGCCGCAGGGGGTGGGTGGGCAGGCACTCCACTTTGGCTCCGGTTTGGGTGCTAGTGAGCAGGAAGGGGGGGGTCTTCCTCCTCAGCTCCAGCAGCACTCCTCCCTCACCCCCCAAGAGGATGCCAGGGGGCCCCACTGCTGAGGGAGTGGCCGGGCAGGAGTGTCTCCAAGCTGGGTGTTGAGCGGGAGCCCCAGGGAGGGGGCGGAGGTGTGGGGCGGCCCAGGAGAGCAGGACGCAGCGGGACTGGAGTGGCGGTGGCGGGGGGGCCCTCAGCTACTTGTCGCATTCCAGGTCCTGGGCCCCCTCCCCGCCCTGATAATGCTGCTCGCAGAACTGCTGGATGCGCCGGCAGGCCTCCGCCATCATCTCCTCGGGCACCGTGATCACCACGCGGAAGAAGTTGGGGTACTCGAAACACTGCCGGGAGGGAGAGGAGGAGAGCCCTGAGCGGCCTTCAGGCCAGTCCCTTCAGGCCGGGCTCCTGAGCAGCCACCCAGAAAGAGCCCGTGGCCGGCCAGAGAGGCTCTCAAGGAGGAGGGCTCCAGCTGCCTGGGCAGGAAAGCCCGACGCCAGCCCTGCTCGTCCAAAGGGCCCCAGGGCCAGGGAAGGCCGTTCCTGGCTGCACAGGGTGGCCAGAGGGAAGAGTCAATGCCAGGTCTGCCATTGGAGGGGCCGTGAGGTCAGGGCGGGCTGCTAAGAGGGAAGCCGCCCTGCTGGACCCCTCCCAAACTCTGGCAGCAGCCTCCCCCCCGCCACGCCCGCTGCCAGCAAAGACAGGGAGGCATGGCAAGCTCAGCCGTCCAAAGGCATCCTGAGGACGCTGTGCCGTTCCATGGACTGGGCCACCATCCAGCCCCAAAGGAAAGGCCACAACCAGCCCACAGAGAGCAGGGATGCCTCCAGGACATCCCTGGGCAGCTGACAGGGAATCCCAAATTTATTTGAAAGAGAACCAAGGAAGGAGCAAAGCTTCCCCCCGCCCCCCTTATTAGGTGGAGCCATGAAGCAGGCCCAGTCAAAACAAATTGGGTCCAGAGGAACATTCGGGGGGGGGGAGCCCACTCTGCCTCCCTCCCCCAGCTATGGGGCAGGCCTGAAGCTAGAGGGCACCTGAGTGGGATGTGCAGGATTGCGGGGGGGGGGGTGATAGGGGAGGGGGAGCAAAGGAAAGACCAATTGTGGGGACTTGTAAGCTTGTAAGCCCTCCCCCTTCGTTTATGTGAATATCATTTATCTGAATGAGTTAAATAATGTTATCTGAGCAACGTTCTGTGTTGCCATAACAAATATTGCAAGACAGGCTTCAAAATGGCAGAAAGCTCCCCGCCTAGCCTATCCATAGAGACAGTGCTCACACTTCTCGTCTCGCCTTCATATGCAAGGAGGGCAGACCCTGCTTAGCTAAGGAGACAAGTCAGGCTTGCTCCCACCAGACCAGCTCTCCGCCACACACTGTTCAGGGCTCCTCCGAGCTGGTCTGCTCTGAAGTCAGGGCAGCTTACCGTCGTCCTGGCCCGGCCCCAGCCCCCCAGATCTAGGTCCAATTTGCCTTCATATGGGTGAGGTGGAAGCGGAGCCTCAAGAACAGAACTTGCAGATCAAGTGTTGGGTGCCAACTGGTCTGACTTGGCCACGTGAGCCGGTGGGCTTCCTCCCAGCCCCACGGCTGCAGCGCGAGGGTCCCGAGTGCCTTTCCCAGGGAGAGACCCCTCAGCCACCATGCCATCTCTGCATCTCTGCTGGAGGGATTCTCAGAGGGGGGCAACGCACCGCGGGAACCTCCCTCTGTTGCCAACCAGGGCATGCAGAAGGGGCAGGCCGCCAGCCAGGGAGAAGGCAGGAGGCAGAGACCCACGGCAGGAGAGGCTGAGCTGGACTCCCAGGCAGCCCTCGGGGGAGGACATGGACTCACCGTGGCCGGCAGGCAGAAGACCGACTGCTCAGCAATGAGCTGTTCCGTGAACTCGACGTCGTTTTCAAACTCTGGGAAATGCTCCATCTGGATCCCCACCTGCAGCAGGCGATGGGGGCAGCGGGGGTGGGTGGGGGTGGCGGCACGTTGCATCAAAGACAGACTGGTGGGCAGTTGCAGCAGGCTGCCTCCCACCCCCTTCCCCACCCCGAAGGAAAGGGGCTTTCTTTGTGGCCTCCTGCAGCCCCCGGCACAGCTGCAAGCCCTGGGTGGAGGCGGGCTGCCCCCCCCCAAATGGGACCCTGAGGTTACTTACCATGAGGTACATGGCCCCCGAGGGCCGGACAGGGTGCAGCCCACAGACAGTGGACAGGGCGGCATAGCAGAGGTCAGCGTTGGACTGGAAGGGGCAGAGGGAGGAGGGGAGGTCAAGGCAGGAGCCCATTAAGGCCCCCTGGGAGGACTCCCACCCCACAAAGGGCTTGGGAAGCTGGCGATGGAGTCAACCTTGCCCCCCAAGACACCAAACGGCAGCTCACCAGCAGCCAAGACATCTGCTGCAAGGGAGAGAGTGTCCTTGTAGCAGAGACCCAGCAGCTTCTTCATTCTTGCACTGTCCATTCGCAGTTTGGCGCTGTCATTTCTAAGTCATCCCATACTTAGCACAAAATGTGCTCTTCCCTCAGTGTCCTCAAAAGGGCACCTATTCTGAGGTTTTAGTCATACACAAATACATGTATAGTGAATGACTTGATTGATTCAATTACAAGCCAGATGAAGAACATAAGAACAGCCCTGCTGGATCAGGCCCAAGGAGGCCCACCGAGTCCAGCATCCTGCTTCACACAGTGGCCCACCAGATGCCTCTGGGGAGCCCACAGAAAAGCGCTGAAAGGGGCCGGCCCCCTCTCCTGCTGTTGCTGCCCTGAAACTGGCATTGAGAGGCATCGTGCCTCTGAGGCTGGGGGCAGCCCACAGCCACCAGGCTCGTAGCCCTGGAGAGACCTGCCCTCCACGAATTGGTCTAAGCCCTTGTTAAAGCCATCCAAGCTGGGGGCCATCACCACTTCCCATGGCAAACAATGCCATAGATTAATGATGCACTGTGTGAAAAAGTGCTTCCTTTTGTCGGTCAGTTTCATGGGGTGACCCCTGGTTCTGGTGTTGAGAGGAATTTCTCGCTCTGCCCACCCTCTCCACTCCATGCATCATTGTGTACCCCTCAATCACGTCTCCCCGCAGTCGCCTCTGAACCAAACTCAAGAGCCTCCTAAGGAAGGTGCTCCAGGCCCCTGGTCATCCGGGTTGCCCTTTTCTGCACCTTTTCCAGTTCTGCAGTGTCCAGATGATCAATGAATCAATTAATTAAAGGAAAGTCTCTAGCAAAATAGACGGGGGCGGGCGGGGGGGGTGAAGACAGGAGGAGAAGCATCCCCTGCTCTGCGTGTTCCTCTGGGGCAACCCTGGTGCTCACCAAGGGGGTGGAGAGATGTGAATGAGAGGGGCATTGTGGAGCCTTTGCAAGGGGTCTGGCCCTACCTTGAGGAAGCTGAGGGTGTTGTGGTAGAATTCCGGGGACGTCCGGCGCAGGATGCGGCCCAGAGCTCCCTGGACCACCGTGCAAGGCCCCAGGATCCTCTGGCTCAGCCGCAGGAGGCCGTCTCTGATCTGCAAGAAGCGGCACCAGAGGCAGCAGCTCAGGAGGAGCCCAGAGCAGCGGAAGGAGCCCCTCCAGGGCGGGGAGGCAGGAGGGGAGGGGCAGGGCCCAGTCATGGCGCAGGGGGGCTTCTGTCTGCTTCTGGCACCCCCTGGGAGCTCAGAGGGGCGCGGCCAGGGCAGAGGTCAGGGTTAGTCCCAGGCGAGTGGCTCACAGCAGCTCTCTGACCTCAGGGCCCCCCTTGTCCTCTCCCAGAAGTCCTGGCCTCAGTCGCTTCTGCTTCTGCTTCTGCTTCTGCTTCTGCACTGCTACCTGAGCCTTCCCTGCCCAGCTGCTAATCTTGGCGGAGGAGGCCGGCCTACCCATCGGGTCTCCTGCCTTGACCTCCCCCCTCCCCCCCCCTCCCGCTCCCCACTCCAGGCTCAAGCGTCCTCATGGGATTGGGGTCCCTCCTTTCTGCTGGGGACTCTAAACCTTCCTTACATGATTATCTGGGCCGGGCTGGCTAGTGGGGGGGGGAATGGAGTGGGGGGTGCTGCACTCCTGTGCTAATGAAGGTGGGGGTGGTGGGGTAGGGGGCGACCGAATGTGTGGGAGGGGGGGTGTTCTTGCCCATGGGACTGGCACGCCAGCGCTTCAGCTGACATGCTGAAACTGGTACGGGAATTAATCATTGGCTGGGACGAGAGTGAGCCCTGCCGTCATGGGAGTCTCTTACGTTTACACAATATTAGAGCTCCACAGCCTAGAAAAGTCATGCTTTTGCGCTCCTGTTGTAAAAGGAAGTGGGTTTTCCCCCATCTGCCTGCCTCGCCTCCTAAGAAATCACCCACTCCTTTAGCCCTGTTGAACTTCTGTATTTCAAAATAAGAGCAGAAGATCAGCGTCACAGCTCCTGTTGGGCTGCTTGACTCTTATTTGTTTTTGTAAGTTCCTTCCTCCTTTAATCAACTGTCTAAGATCAAAGAAATACACTTATTTATTTATTTATTTATTTGACAAATTTCTACATCACCCCAAACTCATGTCTCTGGGCGGTTAGGGTAAGGGATACATAAAGGACAGCCCATGCCATGCAAACATGCCATGGCCTTTTAAAAGGATGCTTTTCATATTTGGGGGCTTTAAGGCAGAGAAAGCTTGCCAGGTGCAGTGGGGTGGGCAGAAGTGGAGCAGTGGGGCGTGGGAAAGAGTTCCAGCCCTTTTTTCTCCACCCTGGAGTTGGGGGCTGGAGCTTCCTTTAAACTTGCAGCATCAAATTTAATCTACCAGCAATATTTGGGTGGGTTTTTTTTAGAGCAATGTTTAAATAATCATAATTCGGAGTATTCGGAGTAAGAGTTGGCTTACATTCTTCATTTGACTCTTGGGTTGCCTAACCCCCTTTTCTACACATGTTATTATTCATGGTAGGGTTTGCCAACCTTGGTAGTAGCCTGCTAAGAATCTCCCTGTAGGGTGTTCCTGAAGAGGGTGTGCCTTATAAGCCTCCTCTGTGTTCTCCTTTACTGACCTCCTTCCCAAAGATCTCCCTGCGGTCATGGATGAGGATCCAGCCCATTCTCCAGCCAGGCACCAACCACCGCTTGGCCAGCCCTCCACAGGACAGGATGGGCACATTGGTGCTGAGCTTTGCAAGGGACTCGTATTTGCAGTCTTCAAACACCTGGAGATGGCGGGGGGGGGCGGGGGGAGAAGAGGGATCTCACTCAGGAGCCGGGCGGCCGAGTCTTTTCTTTCAGCAGAACCTTCTCCAAGCCGGACACAGCAGGGGTGAGCTCCCAAGGGGATCTGCAAAGCCTGTGGGGCTGGCTTGAGGAGGCCAATTAGGGGAGCCACCCCAGACCCACATACAGAGACAGGCCCCTCCCAGCCCCCCCCCTGAAGTGGGGAGGGGTCCAGGGCAGGAGCCCGGCTGCTCTGCTTCCCCCTCCACCGTAGCACTCACCATGTCTGCATAGATCTCATCAGCCAAGATGGGGACGCACTGCCTGGAGGCCACTGGGGAGGAGAAAGGAAGCCGGTCAACCACCCCAGCTCAGGGTGGAGGCGGGCCTGGGGCTGAGCGGGCAGCTCCAGGGCAGCCAGTGTGGGCCCAGAGAGAGGGCCTGGCCCGGCTGCCCAAGTGGCTGCCAGCCTCTGGAGATGCCCCGGGGCCTCCTCCTCACCCACACAGCCCCGGGACCCACCTGCCAGGATCTTCTGGAGGTGGCTTCTGCTGAAGACGGAGCCGCAGGGGTTGGATGGGTTGTTCACAATCAGGCAGGCCGTCTTGTCGTCCACCAAGGACTCCAGCTGCTTCAGGTCAACCTCCCAGGACTTCTCTGGCTGGTGGGTTTGTGTGTTGGTGGGGGAGAGAATGAGAAGCAAGGGAGGAGGGTGAGGCATGTCCCCTGCCCCTCCTCGGCTGCAGGGCCGGCTCCCGCAGGACCACCCACTCGGCATGGCGGCTTACCAAGAGATTGTAGAACTTGACCTCGATTCCCAGGGAGTGAGCCAAGGTCTTGTAGAGGGAGAAGCCCGGCCGAGGCACCAGGATGTTCTGCCCAGGGTTTGCCAGCACGGCCAGAGCCAGCTCGATGGCTTGGCTGCAGCCACTTGTCAGGATCACGTCCTGCAGGGAAGGGAGCCGGCAGCAGCCGTGAACTCTCTGAAAGTGGGGGGGGGCTGACCCAGACCACCCCAAAGCACCCGCCCAGGGGGATCTCCTCCTCACAGCCCTGCCCTCAGGGGTGAGTTAGGAGCAGGAGCAAAGCCGAAGCACACACACACACCCGCATGCCATCTGAGTGCCTCCCCCTCCCAATCAACAGAGGGGGGGTCTAAGGAAGGGAGCTCGTCTTGGGGTAGCATTGCAAGCATGGATTGTCCCCTTTGCTAAGAAAGGTCTGCCCTGGTTTGCCTTTGAATGTGTGAGCATGGCAAGATAGTCCCCTTGGGGATGGGGCCGCTCTGGGCTTGCATCCCTCCCTGGCAGCATCTCCAAGAGAGGGCTGAGAGAGATGCCTGCCTGCAACTTTGGAGAAGCCGCTGCCCGTCTGGCAGCTTCCTGTGCTCCTGTGACAGACCCCATTACCTGGGCTTCCAGAGGGGCTTCTGGGCGATCGTAATAGGTGGCAACCACCTCCCGGCAAGACAGGTAACCTGAAGGGGAGGAGGAGAAGAGAATGCGTGCCTAGTGCCTTTGCTAGACTCTTCCAGGCCCTCAAATGCAGAACTTTGCTCTGAGGCTGGGAAGGAACTCCTCGCCCCCCCCCCCACCAAAACCTGCACTTTGGGGCCTCATCTGGCTGGGCGCACCAAGCTGAGTCACCCAGAGAGGCCAGGTGGACTGTTCCTTACGCTGCCAAATAACCCCAGCACGGGCCTCCTTCCCTGGTTGCCAACATGTCATTGCCAGAATGAGGGACATAAGTCTGGGGGCCTGTCTGGGGGGCCCGGGAGGTGTATTTTTATTCATTCATTCATTTACATATTTTTATACCGCCCAAAACTTATGTCTCTGGGTGGTTTACAACAGGTAAAAACAACATTAAAATATTAGTTAAAAACAAAAACAAGAGGTTTAAAACACAACATTCAAAAAATAAATAAAACAATGCTCTAAAACAACATTAAAAACAATCAAAACAGTATCAGTTAAAAGCCTGGGTGAACAGAGGCATCTTTAAAGACCTTTTAAAAGCTGTCAGAGATGGGGAGGTTCTTATTTCACTAGGGAGTGCATTCCAAAGTGAAGGGCCGTCTCTGAGTAGCCACCAGACGAGCTGGTGGCAAATGCAGACGGACCTCTCCTGATGATCTCAATGGGCGGTGGGATTCACAACAAAGAAGACACATGCAGTGGTAATCCAGAGCCCGAGTCTCCTTGAGGTCTATGGCGCTGAATGACAGGCTATTGAATAAATGAGGGACACCTGCTGTCTCTCTGGGGACCCACGTTCCGTCCCTGAAGTGAGAGACATTTGGCAACCCTTCTGGTGAGGGGGGGGGGCTTTGAGCCCACTGGACTCCAGTCCCTTAGGCCAGGAAGAGGCCCTAAGAGGCGGCCTCTCTGGCGGCCCCGCCCCGCCCCCCAGGCTTGCCCACAGACAGATGCAGACGTACCCACTGACGGAGCGTAGCCATTGTACCTCCCCGAATCCAGGGCTTCTTTCATGGCCTGAGTGACCTCATCGTCCGTGGGGAGGTTCCCGAACACGGTTGGGTCCCCTGCAGAGAAACAGGAGAGGGAAACGTTGTTGCCCTTGGTTGCGGCAGCTTCCAGCCCACACCGGGACCACCCTCCCTGCCAGGGACCCTCCCCGCTAATTACCGATGGAGAGAGAGATCAGGGGCTTCCTCGGGTTGGGCTCCACCTTCATGCTGTCCACAATGGCTCTGATGGGGTTGAAGGTCCTCTTGGACATGTCCGAGGCCCGGACTGCCCAGTGGGCCTTGCGCCCCCTGGCCTTGCCCAAAGGGGGCCCCTTCCCGGCCATGTTGACGCGGACGTCTAGGAAGGAGGGGCGGGCAGCGCTGCCGTTCACCTGGATCACGTAGGGCTCCATCTCTCTGGGGAAGGGGGTCTGCAGAGGAGACACAAAGAGGAAGGGGGGTAGCAGCAGGCCTCTCCGCCCCACTGCAAATCCACAGGCTTCTGGTGTCTCTCCTGCAGAAGGGGAGGCGCAGGCTGTGGCCAGGCAAACCTCTTCCCAGGAGCCCGGCCAGGACTTTGCTGGGGGAGGAGGGAGGCTAGGGAGGGGCTGCCCACTCTGGTCAGCCAGGTTGCATCCGCGGTGGGGGGGGCAGCAGCAGACCGAGGCTGCCTGCCACCAGTTCTGGGGTGGGGGTGGCCAGCAGCACCCTCCCCGCTTCCAGGAAAGAGCTGCCTGTGCCAGAGGAGGCTGGAAGAGCCGCGCGGAGCAAGCACCTGGGCTCAGCACCAGCCAGCTCCAGCAGCAGAGGCCAAAGGGCAGGGGCATAGCGAGGGGAGAGGGGGCTCGTGTTCACCCCCCCCCGTGGCCCCTTGGTGTGCGGGAGATAGCGGATAAAGTTGGGAGCGGTGGAGCTGGGGGCCCCTCAGGAACTGGGGGGCCCGGGGTTCTTTGGACCCATCCGCTCAATTATAGCGACACCCCTGGCGTGGCGGCAGCAGCTGGGCCTGGCAGAGTGGCCTCCCCAGGGCTGAGACTGCAGACCCCCTCAGAGGGGGTGGGGGGTGCTACCCAGCCCTTATCAAGGGGGAGCATTTCCCCAGAGGCTGCGGGTCCCACTCTGCACCCCCTGGCCGCACCCCTGGCAACCTTCTTGTTCCAGAGACACCCCCCCCCCCCGCACCTGCTGCTTCCAGCTCTTCCCTCGGGCTGCTCAGCCCAGGCAAGCTGGTGGGGTTCCTGGATGAGCCAGGCTCCACTTCAGCCAAGGAGCCCCCCCCCGGCTGCCCCAAGAAGGAGGAGGAGGAGGAGGACTCCATCGGGACCCTGCAGCCGAGCAGCGCCTCACCTGACACACCCAGAGACGCCTCTGTCCGCAGCTGAGCAGCAGGGTGGGCAAGGGGGCTGCTCCGTCCGCTGCACCTGGCACCCCCTCCTCTGCCTGTGCAGAAAGACCAGAGCCGCCTGCATGGAGGCGACCCTTTTATGTGCTGGAGGCAGGCAGCGGCCCCATCACAGAGTCCCAGCCAAGAACTGGGTGTCAGCCTGGGGCCTGCAGCGATTGGCTGACGGGGAGGCCTGACTCCCCACCCAGAGACACCCCCAGCCCAAGCCCAGTCTGGCTCCAAGCATCTGGTGCAAACAACGCCTGCACCAGTTAACTCTTTCGGAGGAGGAGGGCCTGAGCTGTGCCCTCTGCCGCCTTCGCTTAGGAGCCCCAGCTTGGCCTAGACACCCCACAGCAACAAGGGGGCAGCAGAGCTCAGCTCTCAGAGGGATGGGGGTGCTCAGCTGAGGAGGTGTGTGCTGACCCACAGGGTCAGACCCAAGCAGCAAAGACGTAGATTGCCACCTCAGTGGGGAGGAGAACTTGGCTGCTGGGCAGGGGAGGGGCACCCGACCCGATGCCCCCCGGCCAGGCACACAGGAGCCACCAGGGTGGACCGCTTTGGCCCCTCGGTGGTGCCGGGCTCTGTCTGGCGGGGATCAGGGCGGCTGATGCAATCTGCCGGGGCCGGCCTCCTCTCCAGCTCCCCGTCCACGTGGCAGGCCACTAATGAGTCTCAGATGGGCTCCCCACACACTGCAGGCACACACACGGGCTGGGGAGGGGGTGCCCTCGTGGTGCATCACGCCAGCAGCACCCCCACCTCCCTCCAACCCCCGCCTGCCTGCCTGCCCTCCCCTGCCCCGCAGCGAAGGAGGATCAAAGGAGCGCCCCCCCCCACAAGCCCAGGCACGGCGGCTGCTTGAGCTGCACCCCAAAGGCTCAGGCTGCCCTCCGTGGCCCACAACAGAGCCCACCATCTCTGCCAAGGGGCAAAGGGCTTTTTTCCTGCCTGCCTGGCCAGGCACATCCACTCACTCTCTGGGCACTGCCACACCCCGCTATGCTCCACTCACCACCCTCCCGAGCCCCCCCCAGCCCCATGCTGGGCCCCAATCCCTGCCTCCTGGGAACCGCCACTTCTCCCCCCACTACCCCGCCCCATCATAACAGCCGTGTTGACGCCAGAACGACCAGTTCCCCTCCCTCCCCCAGATGCCGCAGCTCTGGCAGAGGGTGCCTGGCCTTGAGACCCCCCCACCGCCCCCGCCCCATATGCCCTGTCCCTGACCGCAGGCAGGGCTGATGCAATCTGGTGACTCTGACTGTGTGGCTGCCAGCAGGAGCCACCTGGGCAGTGGGTCAAGTGACCGCCTGAGTTACATAAGACTGAAGGGCAGTGGGATGGGATGGGGGGGCGGCAGCGGGGGGGGGCAGAGACCATCCCGGCAAGGGCGCGGCTGACTCCTGGGGGCACCTGCCACGCCAGTCACTCAACAAGCCCACCTTCCAGAAGGCGACCCCCCCCAACACACACACACAGGTGTTCACTGTCAGGCCAGGCAGAGCAAGGAGATGCTTTAGGGAGCAGCTCCTGAGCCCCCCCCCCCCCCGGGCAGAATTCCAGGCAGGCAGAGAGGATGGTGGCTGGGTAGATGTGTGTGCGTGTGTGTCTGCTCAGTCCAATGGGAGAAAGACGGACCACCCCACCCCACCCCACCCCACCCCACCCCACCGGTTGCCTCCCTCCACCAGCCCCTCACCACGGCTTGCGCCTCCTCCTCCTCCTCTCTCTCCGTTGCCCACAGCAGCCAGAAGTAGGGCCTGCTCTCTGGACACCACTTCCCGCCTCTCTTCTTCGGCTCCTGCAGGCTCCCCACGCCCCCTCCTCCTGCTGAGCATATGGCGTCTAAGAGAGCCTCCCCACAACCACCGCCTGTCTGCCCTGCAGATCAAAGGACTGCTGGGGCCCCATTGATCTCCAGGCAAAGAGACCGGTTTCTTGAAGGGGCGGAGGAGAGGAGACCTCTTCCAAGAACTCAGCTATGGATTGCTTACAATTCACTGGAAAAATCCAACTTCTAAAACTTGAGTTGTGGGGGGTGGGGCAGGGAACAAGCCAGACCTGTCCGTGGACTGTCTTTAGTGTCTAGTCCAGGTCCCTGAGGAGATCACCCAAGTCCAACCACTCAAGCAGGCTTTTGCTGCAAAACTGAAACTGTTTCCCCCGCTCACAAGGCTGTTCTCATCCTGAGGCCTTCAGCACGTGGCTCTGAAAGGGGTCTTTTACTGAGGAGACAGTTCCAGTTCCTGTTCAGCACAGACCTATTCACAAGTCTCCCCCTCCCCAAATTCTGTTAGAACACAAGGGCAGCCATCTTACTGGGGCATCCCTGCAACTCAGCTGCTACCAGAGACGAGGACCTCGACTGCAGGACACGGGCCAGCTCCCAGTTCCCGACTGAAGCGCTGACTGGGTGCTCCAAGGCATGGGGAGAGGCCCATCAATGCCCCTGACCCTGATGCTCCTTCCATGCCATGATTTCAGGCTCCAGGACGGCATCTTTCTTTCACCGCCTGAGGACAGAAGAGAATACCTCTGCCTCTGGGGCAACAGGAGAGCCCTACTCTCTTGCCTTTCCCATCCTGACCCACTGGGATCTGGCCCTGGGGTTGCCAGATCCTGGCTTTCCAAATCTGTCAAGTAGGACATGATAAATACGGAAGGAAAAGAAATGCCCAAACTAGGGATCACACAAAGCTAAAAGACCAAAGACGAAGAAATCCCCTGTGTCAGACTAATGTATACAAGTCTGAAAAATACAATAGACTATTTATCTCTATTAGAAGCTCCAAGGCTTTTGCTTCGGGGGGGGGGGAGGAATGGGAGGCTCCTTCTGTCCTGCATAATCAATCTGCCTGCCTGCCCCCCCCCCACACTGTCCCCCTGCCCTTCAAGGCTGGATTTCACTTGATTTTAGCTGTGTGAATTTTTGTTGTTACTCTCATCCACTCCCAGGCATCAGGCTCGACCAGGGCCAGGCATTACTTCTCTCCCTCTCTCTCTCATTCTCCCACCACCAAAGAACTGCCCGAGACCCTGCTGAGGACACTGAACTTGTGTTTGGTGGACTCTCTGTCTCAAGCAACACACATTTTGCAGTTGGGGGGGGGGACGGGGACTAGCGGAAGCAGTTAGGAGCTGCCGCTTGTCACTTGGGGAACGCCTCCAACCCCCCCCCACACACACACCCCCGCTTTGAAGCCAAAGTCAATATTGGCGGATTTCATCACTCCTGTTTGGTTTGTGACTTCACATCTCCATCCTCTTGCATGCTCTGCTGTGTCACGGCCTCTGCCCTCTGCCCCTCTGTGGCCTTGGAGCAGCTGGGTGCCTGGCAAACAGCAGGAGGGCAGGAAGGGGAGGAGGCGGAGGCGCTGTTGACTTCATGGGCTGCGTTTTCACAGGCCACCTGCTGTGCAGGCATGAGGCGTTGCCATTTTATGCCATGGGTGGGGTGGAGACAGCAGGGGAGCCTGACGCACTTCCCGCTCCTGACAGCCCCTCTGGCCAGCTCCCATGGGCACAAGGGTGCCCCCGGCCCACCCAAGCAGGCATTGCTTCCTCCCATGTGGCAGAGGAGCGTTATCCTGCAGCAGAGTAACTGTCCATCAGGAATAGGGTGACAACATCTGGGGACCCAAGTTGAGAGCCCGCTGCCAGGAAATGTTCCAGTTAAAGAAAACCCCACATCCAATGCTCCATCTCATTACCGTTATTAAAACATATTGCACCTACAAAGCAGTGGTCGCCACTCTTTTTCAAGCGGGGGCCACTTTGCACAGAGAGTGTGAGAGCCATTCCCTGCTGTGCTGACCGCTGCACACTCCTGGGGTGCTTTTCTCAGCGCTGGGAAAGCCATGAAGAGAGAGGAAGTCCTATGGGGAAAGTGCTGGGAAGGGCTCCGCTAACTTACCAAGACGGTGCAGGGATCCAAAAGGGCTCAATTTCCCTTGGAGGAGCCCCCAACCCCTCCCTCCCCGGCACTGGGCAAAGCACAGCACTGCATGGTGAAGATGGTGATCTCTGCACAGGGGCGGGGTGTGTGTGTGTGTGTGTGTGTGTGTGAGTCTGCAGAATATTCAGCTTTGACCAAAGTGTCACACAGGCCCAGTAAACAACCAGTCAGGGAGTTGACGGGGGCTGCCACCCACCCACCCCGGCCTTAGAAGGAAGAACACTGCTGTAAAGAGTACAAGTATCTCTTCTATTTCTGTCTACAACAATCAGGCTAAGACAGGCAAGAGATGAGGGCAGTGACAGTCCACGGAAGAAGCCGAATGGCTCAATCAAGCCCAGAAGGGACTTCGCTTGGTCAATAAGACTCATCACGATTCCGTTAACAGCCATGAAATCGTCTCTGAAATCTGGAGGCAAGTAATCAATTATTTATCGAGTGCTCTACTGGGCCTGTTTTCTAATACTTGGTGGCCAATTTGTTAATTTGATATGAGCAACAACTAGAGTTCAGTTTCCAATGTATAAGTTTTGGCTTCTTGAGATTGTTGCACTATTACATAGGAACACAGGAAGCTGCCATATACTGAGTCATACCACTGATCCATCTAGCTCAATATTGTCTTCACAGACTGGCAGCGGCTTCTCCCAGGTTGCAGGCAGGAATCTCTCTCAGCCTGATCTTGGAGATGCTGCTGCCAGGGAGGGAACCTGAAACCTTCTGCTCTTCCCAGAGCGGCTGCATCCCCCTGAGGGGAAGATCTTCCAGTGCTCACACTTCTAGTCTCCCTTTCAAATGCAACCAGGGCAGACCCTGCTTAGCTAAGGGGACAAGTCATGCTGGCTACCACAAGACCAGCTCTCCTCTCCTGTGTATCTGAAGTATATCTTTATCATCTCTGGCCTTCACAATAGAAGTCGTGGATTTTGGCAAATTCAAATGGATGACAACAATTCAGTGCAATGTATTTTTAATTCATCTTTGGCCACCTAGATACTCCTTTGGCTCTTCCTTTTCAGCTTCGGAGACATCCTAATGAGTGAGCCAACTGACATTTGATGGTCTTGATGGTGTGAGGTGTCATACAGCAGAGGATATTGTGGTGTGAAAAGATCAGACAAGAACACAGTGAGAGGCTGGAGCAAGTTCTGGCCTCTCAAGAGACAAACCCAACAATGGACAAAGGAAAAGGCACTTCTGACATTTCTAACATACTTAGATCCTAACATCCTTAGGATTCCTCTTAACCAAA
This sequence comes from Hemicordylus capensis, assembly GCF_027244095.1. Lineage (NCBI taxonomy): Eukaryota > Metazoa > Chordata > Lepidosauria > Squamata > Cordylidae > Hemicordylus > Hemicordylus capensis. Next base: position 32,487,388 of record NC_069665.1, on the reverse strand, counting down.
GAAGCGCTGAAGCCTGATGCAACTACAGCGGAGGGGCCACTGCAGGAATGCTTAGTCCCAAGAACAAAGCTGTTCTGCAGAGATTTATAGGGATGCTCCATCATGTATCTGGTGGCAAAGTTCATTTCAAATGTGTTAACAGTGACACCACCACTGAGCTCAAGGTGGCGTGTTTCTCCTGGATGCCACTCCATGAAACAGCTTTCAGTTACACAGGGACACAAGAAGCTGCCTTATATGGAGGCAAATCTGTGGTCCATCTACTCAGTATCATCAGCACTGACTGGCAGCGGCTCTCCAAGGTTCCAGGCAGGAGTCTCTCCCAGCCCTACCAGGAGATGCTGCCAAGAACTGAACCTGGGACCACCTTCTGCAGACCAAGCAGAGGCTCTGCCTGGGAGCTATGGCCCCACCCCTGTCAAGGAGGATAGAGCCAATGCTTCAAGGAATGACGAGCAAATTGGCCTCAAGATGTCCAAGAACCACTCACGGTGCACTTTAGGCAGCATTTCAATGTCATAGTGATGAAGGAAGTGTTTCCGCTTCTGAAAATGCTTCCAAAGCAATGGCAGCTACTAGACAGAACTATGCTCAAATGGGAAATGGATCTATATTTTTGGATGCCCAAGAGTCCCCTAACTCATCAATGGAAAAACAGTGAGTGGGGAAGATAAACTAGATCATGAACCACAGGAGACTCTTTTAGAACCTGCTATTGTATGAAGCACCTCCAAAAACCCAAGCTAGAAGCAGTCTGGGGCACAAGCAGAGCTGCTGGCCCCTCCATCCAGAGCATACAAGAGCGAGCAAGAAGAAAGGGTCAGTCCTCAGGGGATGCTGCTGCTAGTCTTCTGCGTCAGGCTCCGGACTGAAGCCAAAGGATGCCTGTGCAATGAGAATTCCCGGCCAGGCGAGGGATCCAGCGGTGTGCTGTGAAGCCCATCTTCAGGCCAAGCTCCAGTCTGACATGGAAGGAAGGGGGCCAGGACAGATGCCTGGCGGCGGGGAGGGTCCAGAGACACATCCCGACCTCTTCCCGCTATTCCTGGGGCAGGCCGGCCATTGTCCACTTGGCGCGCACACCCCCCCGCCCGCCAGAGCCCTGCCTTAACCGGCACCACCGCCGAGGGTTGCCAGAATCCCATTGCCCGAATAAGAGATTCAAGGGTGGGGCGGGGGGAGCATGTGGGGCCGATGGGGGAGCAGCAGTGCTGGGCGTGTCCGACTCCTAACCACCTGAAAGGCCGACTAGTTCAGCCTTGGATTGCTTCTCCTTGGCTTACCAATGCAGCCTGGAGGTTGTGGGGGGGGGAGTGGTTGGCCTTTGGGCTGGGCCGCCGGTTCTCCTTCCCACTCGCTGAAAAGAAGGGGCAAAGGGCAGCCTCCGGTGAGGGCGGGCGGGCGGGAGGAGGGAAGTCCCTGCTCACCAGAGGCTGCTGGGCCGCCCAGGCCCTCGGGCTGGTCCAGGTGGGCGGCGGCGGCGGCGGCAGGAGCCTGCGGGGCTAAGGGAGGGAGGCCCTGAGAGCGGCTGTGGCGTGGTGGCCTTCTGGGCAGCAGAGACCCCGGTGGCCTGCCAGGCCAGGAGGGCTGAAGCCCAGGCTAGGCAGCAGCCCGGCAAGCCGGCCGGCCCTTCTCTGGAGGAGAAGAGTTGCTCCCGCGCGCCTCAAGCAGCGACCTCCGGAGAGGGCGCCCAGCCCAGCCTTGCGGCGAGGCGAGGCGGGGCGGGGCCGGACTACATGGCCTCGGGGGGCCCCTTCGAGGCAGCACCTGCCGCCGCCCACACCTGGGCCGGCCTCCCTCTGGCCACGCCCCGGACGGCTCTCCTCCTGCGCCGCGGCTCAGGGGGGCCATGGCGGCGAGGCCGAGACCGAAGGGAGAGGAGGCGGCGGCGGCGGCCGCCGGACAGAGGCGGGAGCGCCGCGGGCAGCAGGAGCGGGGTCCCCCGGGGGGGTGGGCAGGCGGGGGGGCCACCCCTCCGACTCCGGCCGGCCGCGCTGCCTTGGCCTCCTCCGGCGGCGGCGGGGGCGGGCCTCCCCCTTCTCTCCCTCCGGCCACCCCTGAGGACGCCTCCCGGCGTGGCGGTGGCGGCCTCCTGGACGGGTCGCGGTGCCGCCGGCTCTGCTCGGCCAGAGGTGAGACTCTGCTGCTGCCTGCAGGGCCGGCGCGAGTGTCCTCCGCCTGGGGCGGGGCAGGCGCGAGAGGCGGCTTACGGCGGCAGAGGCCGGCCAGCCGGGAAGGGACGGGACGGGAGCCGGAGCTCTGGCTGGGTCCTCGAGCCGGCACCACCTCGCAGCCAGGCAGGCTGGGCGGCGGGCGGGAGCAACCGGCCTTCCGAGAGGGCTGCACAATAGCGCGGCGGCGCTGCGCTGGAGCCTGGACGGCTGACTGCTAGCCCTGACCCTACCCCGCGCCCCGTGCGTGGCTACAGTCTGCCTGGCAGCGGCTCACCAGGGTCAGGCGGAGCAGGGTCTGGGCGGGGGGGGGGGAGGAGGAGGCGTGTGTGGGGGGGGGGGCGGGGGCGGTGGCGGCTGCTGCCGGCCCGGATGGATCTCAACTAGCCAGGGGCCTTGTGGGCGGGGATGGCTCAGGGCGGGCGTCACCACCGTGGCCCCACCAGGTAAGGGCCGGGCTGTAGCCAGAGCCGGGAGGGCCGCCCCACCCCCAGCTGGAGCAGCCGCAGCCCCAAGACGCCCCAAGGCACCCTTCTTGCCCCTTTCCAAGAGGGCGATGCCAGCTCCCCCCCCCCGCATTTCGCCAGACCCCTACCCTTCAAAGGCAGCAGGCCTGAGGGGATCGAGGCGGAGAGCCCAGCCAGGGGGCTTTGATGGACTGTCATGCATTATGCCACTGAGAGCCTCCCTCGGTGTAAAAACACCCACCATGAAGAATCAGCCTTTCCCCGGGACTCCGCCCCCAGGCAGTTCCCCATTCTATGGCTCAGGCTTAAGAATCGCCTCTGACCATCCAGCTAGGATCTGGTAGGAGGTCGGAGTCCGTGGAGGGGGCTGCCCCATGGATGGCCCCCAGCAAAGACAGGTGTTGCATCTAGGCCTGCTCCCCCTCAGGGCAGGGCCCCCAACTTGGGCTCCCCAGCTGAAGGCCATCCGCTGCCCTAGGACGAAACCATCAGCAGAATCCTCTCCCAGAAAGGCCCAGCCCCTGCAGAAGGGTTGCATCCTGAAGGCTGCAGACTAGCTGACAGGAAGGGGGGTTGCTGCAGCTGGCAGCCCCCTAGGGGGGAGGACAGAAGCTCCTCTGGACCTCTTGCCCTGCGGGGGGGGGGCGGGGGGGGCTGGCAAACCTTCCCTGGCAGCTGGAGGGGCAGGGCAGGGCAGGGGAAGCTCCGTGGTGGTGCCAGCAGCCGTGTGCCCAGGGGCTGGTCTCAGATGGGTGGGAGGGTGGGCTGGATGCCTGGCGGCCAGCCGGCCCCCCTCCCCCCTGCTTTTTCCGGCCTTGACTGCTGCTCCTGGGGGGGTTGTCTCCTAGGCTGCTGCCAGCTGCTTCAGCTCCTCCTCTGCACGCTGACTGTGATCTGCAGCTCCGTCTCCTACAACTCGGTGGGCGGCTACACCGGCCTCTTCAGCCTGGGGAGCATCTACTACTACCAGTACGGAGGCGCCTACAGCGGCTTCAGCGGGGCTGACGGGGAGAGGGCGCAACAGCTGGATGCCCAGTTCAGCCGGCTCAAGCGGCCGCCAGCCCAGACCGCCATGGCCGTGGGAGGGGGGCTCATGGCCTTGGCTTGCCTCCTGCTGGGGGCGGGGCTCTGGGGGCTGGCCTGGCGCTGCCCCCCCTGGCTGATAGCAGAGGCCTTCCTGGAGGGAGCGGCTGCCCTCGGCCTCGGCCCAGGCTTGTACTTTTACTACCACCGTCTCCAGACCGCCTACAGCTCCCCTCTGTGCCGAGAGCGCCAGAGCCTGTACCACAGCAAAGGCTACGCGGGCTTCGAGTGCAGCCTGCATGGGGCAGAGATTGCTGTGGGGCTCTTCACTGGGGCAGCGATTGTGGCCTTCTTTGTGGGCGCTGGCCTGGCTGTGCGTGCCTTCGGGATCATCCGGGAACTTCAAGGAAAGCCAACACCGATGTACGAGGTCTAGCAGGACCCTCCAGCCAATCTCTCCCCCCCCCCCCCGGAGTGGGCACTTCCCTGGCTAAGCAGCGCCTTTCAAGTTCAACCATGTGCCAAGGAGGAAACAAGGAACGCTCCACCCTTCCCTCTCCTAGCCGAGGGCTCTGCGTATTCATTCTCTCTCTCTCAGCATGTATATATATCTCTCTCCCTCCTCCCCTTTAAAACGGAATCCTGTAGCAAGCTGTGGGGTGGGGTGGGGTGGGGGTGGGGAGAGGCTGCCCTCCTGCTGCTCTGACCCAGCCCCACTCGAGCAGCCCCCCCCCCGTGGTGCTCTGTGCCTTCCTTTTCAAATGCCAGTTTTTCTAGTGGGACCTAAATTGAACACTACTCTTCTTGAACAATAAAAGTAGCTAGTACTCCTCTCATCAGTCAGTGCCTGTGTTTGGAATCCATGTGAAGATGTCCTTGCGCCTCTGGCTTCTGCTGAGGCAGCGCTGATGCTGCCTTCTCAGGAAGGATTGCACCTCATCAGGGAAGAGTGCAGGAAGCCCCACATCCAACCCCAGGCAGCATCTCCACGACTCCTCTGACACGGTCCAAGGCCACTTCCCGTGAAACTGACAGCCCTGCGCAGGTTCCCCCGCCCCTCTGACTCACAACGCATGCATCCCGGCAGAGGAGCCTGAGCCGCTGGGGAGGTGGTGTTTCCCCTCCCCTTCCCCAGGAGGGCTGCACAGAGCTGCCTTTCTTCCCAGCCGCAATCCACACAGAGACCCAAGACTGGCACAGCATGCAGGCTGCCAGAAGGGAAGCCCAATCCCCAAATGCACTCCCAGCGTGTGCCTGAAGCTTCAGGCCAACCCAAAGCAACCACCGACTTCAGCTGCCCCTGCTCACAAGCCACCAAGTACAGACTGAGAAGGGAGGTGGGGATCCAAGAGTGACCTGCCATGATTCCCAGATGTTGTTGACTACCACTCCCAGAACCCCCCTCAGCTGCCATGGCTTTTGCTTGGGGATTCTGGGAGCTGCAGTCAACATCATCTGGGAATCCCTGGGCCCAGCCCCTCCTCTTCTCCAGTTCTGGCAAAAGAGGTGAAGCCTTGAGAACAACCAGAGCTTTGCCCAACGGCATGTTGAGAGAGGAGCCCCAAAAGGCTGGGGATCTGATTGAGCAGGACGGGGCCAGGAAAGCAGGCTTTTCCCTGGAGCACCAGGGGTAGGAGAGAGTGGACGCATATGGGCCATGATTCCAGAGAGGGGGCTTTCCCAGCTGTATTCAGAGATGCCAAGCAACAAACCCGGGACTTTCTGCCTGTGAAGCAGCAGCAGCACATCTGCAGGTGAATGGGGGTGGGGTGGGGGAGGAAGAGACCGCTGAAGCCTGCTTGGAGTGTATGACCCCCAGCCAGGTGTGGGAGGTGAGCAAGTGCCAGCCCTGGAGAGTCACGGGGCCCTTCCCTTGCAGCACAGCACACAACTTTTCTGCTATTGTTGGGGGAAGGAGCACAAGGCCTTTCCTCCATACTAGGGGCTTTGACAGCAATGAATGTGCCAGAGAGACCTGAAAGGCCAAGCTGAAGACCAATCAGCCTGGAGAGAATCTCTGGGGGCACGAGGCGTCGACACTGACTTGAAGGCACTATCCATCCATCCATCCATCCGTGGCAACCCCAGCAGCTGCCACCAGAGCTGGTGTACCCATGCAGCTCCAGCAAGCAGGAAGAAAAGGGCGGGCAGCATAACTCAGCCCCCCAGCCAAAGGTCCGGTGTCGAGTCTGCACTGCAGCTAGTGAGCAGTCAAGGCGACATTGGCCTGCCCTGCCCCCGCTGCAAATGGCTCAGGGTCTGGCTTCCTCCCACCCCCACCAGGTGTGCAGTGGCACCTTACTTTGGCCAAGGGTGCAGACACAGCCGCTGCCAAGTGGGAGAGGGGAGGCGGTGGCGGCAAGAGCTCTAGCTGTTTTCAGTGTTCGGGGGGGGGATGCTTGCCCCTCTGCCCCCCCCGCTCCTCCCTGGCCTCCACCCCTACAAACCGCTCTCCCAGGATGTTGCCAGATTGGGGGCTTTGGTGCTCTCAACAGAACGGTGTTCAGTTCAGTTGCAAAAGCAGCGACTCCAAGGAGAGGTCTCATTAAACCGGATGGTCTTTATTTCAGTGCCAATATTACAGATACAACACAAAGGTCCCAGGAGGAGAACGAATTCAAATGGAATCCAGGCCTCTGACAGACACAGGAAATGAAAAGGGCCAAGAGGGGGAAGCAGCTTTGCAGTGGAGGAGTCTGGAGACAAGTCCTTTTGCAGGCAAAGGGTGCCCCCCCGCTCTTCAAGCGCCTCACCGAGCAACCAACACTTCCTTTCTACCCACCTACCACAGCCGACTGCCAAGGAGAGGACCAGAAGAGTTCCAAAGTGTGCAGCCGGGGTCAGCTCCAGAGTCACTGGCCGGGGCAGTCTAGCATGACACTTCCATAGAGAGGCAATGGCCAGAGGGGCATGGGTGTGGCTTTGCTGCCCATCTCCAGTGCGGAATCCTCCAAGCAGAGCATCTGTCCAGAAGAGAAGATCCACTGCGTGCCCAAGCCCTCCCCAGACCCCAGCCAGTGACCTCCAAGTGTGCAGTCAAGCGCAGACAGGCCCCCTAACATCAGGGAACCCCACGGCGGGAAAGAAGAAGATCTCCAGCATCCTTGGAATAAGTTTCCAACATGAACTTGGGATGAAAGTGCCTGAAGATGGTAACCCGGCTAGGAAGGAATTCAACAAACCCCCACCGCACGCACGCACGCACACAACCCACCCCCCACCTGGGAGAAGACCGCAAAAGGCAGGAACAGCAGCTCCCTCCTTGCTGGGTGAGGGGGAGAGCAGATGCTGCCGTGTGCCCCCCCTTTCTAAAACAAGGGGAATGAATGTGGCCGACGTGGCTCAGCAGCCGTGGTGCTGGGGGGGGGGAGAAAGAGGGCCAGTGTCGTCATCATCGTCTTCGTCACAGTGAGCAAGGCAGTCCCTCCTGCTCTGTAGCAGCGGCAGCGGCAGCTCGGGGCGGCTCCCACCCGGGCTGTGGGGTGCAGTGGTGGGGCTTCCTGGAGCCGCAGCCCTCTGCCCTTCAGAGGTCCTTCAGCCAACCAGGTGGGGTGAGGAGGGCGGGGCCAGCACTCACTGCCAGGACTGAGGGGGGAAGTTGTTGACTTCTGCCAGGTCCTGCATGGCTGAGCCCTTGTGATGATACGTCAGCTTGATCCGCATACGGAGCTGTTGCTGCAGGGCAAGGAGAGCGGTGAGACCCTCTGGCCCGGGCTGCCTTGAAGGAAGCAGGCCCGGCAGACCCCCACCCACCTGCTCCCTCCGGGGGGCCTCCGAGCCCTCCTCACCAGCCAGGGCACACAATGCCCCCCTCCCACCCCGAATCCTCCTCAGGGCGCACCCTCCCCTCCAAGGGGCTGGCCGACGCCCCCCGCCTCGCCCCCACCCAAGTGGGGCTTCGTGCGTCCCTTCGGCCTCGCCAGCAGAAGCAGGGCACTCACCTTCTGTGGGTTCAGGACTTTGATGACCTGCGTGATGGTCCCCGTGTTGAAGGCTGGGATGCTGCTGCTGCTGGGGGAGAGGAGCTGCAGCTGGAATGTCTGGAGGGGACCAGAGGAAGAACCGAGAACATGGAGCCTCACTGCTCCTCCTGGAGGAAGGGCCCCCGAGGCCCAGCCGGAGGGGAGGGGAGGGACATCCAGGCCCCCCCCGACTCCTACCACAGCTGGACACCAGGTACTGTCTGGGGCTGGCAGGAGTGGGGCGGGGCGGGTGCTCAGGCCCGTCCGCAGCCGTGCCCAGCCAAGGGTCAGCAAGCGGGCGCTCCCACCCCAAAGACCCAGAGACTTGCCTTTGGTACTGCAGCCTGGAAAACAAAGTCTGTCATGTCCAGATCGGTGCTGTTGGAGGCCTGGATGGTGATCACGGTGACGCTGGGGTTGGTGCTGGAGCGCTCAAAGGCAAAGTCGATCTTCAGGCCATTCTTGCTGTAGGCTACGATGGGGGGGATGCCTGTGGAGAGGCGGCACTGCTGAGCGCCCGGCCACCGCCTGGTGCCCCCCCCACCTCGCCCTCCCCGTGCAGGGAGCGCCCACGTCCCTACCAGCAGTGAGGTCGTTGAAGATGGGCTGCGAAGAGAGCCCATCCAGCAGGAAGGGGGGCTGTGATATCTGGGGGGCAGGAGCTGGAGAACCTACAGGAACACCGTGTAGAAGGAAGGGCAGAGTGAGACCAGGGCCTCTAGAGGTGCGGCAGGCCCCCCGTCACTCCTCTCGCTCCAGCCCAGAAGAGGAGGGGCTCCTCCTGCAGGCCCCCCCCGCCCAATATGCTCGGGAATGCACAGCCAGCCTGCTGCCTCACCGGTTGGGTTGAGATCCCCCAGGAGGTCAAGCAGCTCCCCGCCAGCAGAAGCCGGCTTATTTGGAGGGGCCGTGGAGATCACCGGAGTGATGTCGTTGCTTCCCAGGAGGTCCAGCAGGTCGTTTGCCTGATGAGAAACAGACCCCGTCCAGTCAGTCACCACCATACCTGTCCCAGGCAGCCGGATGGGGAAGAGCCAGGCCAGAGTCTGTGGTCCAGAAGCAGGGGAAGGGGAGCTTCTGAAGACCCCGGAAGCTGCCTCCAGGCCCCACCGAGGTAGCTCTGCGCTCCTGCCTTGTGCAGGCCCCACTCCCAGGAGGAGGCGGCCCCTCAGAGCGCAGAGGCCAGAAGCTGCCCACCGCTGCAGCAGCAGCATCCACTACCTGACTGGTGGGCTGCAGGCCTGCTGGGGGAGGCTTGGTCTCCAGGACTGCTGGCTCTGCCTCCCCGTTGGGCTGAGGGACATCTGTGGGGCCATTGGTCGTCAGCTTCTCCATCACCGGCATCCTCTCCAGCAGGGCCGACCTGCAAGGGGGCCAGGCCGTTACCTCCCAAGCAGCTCACTGGCTGGGGACACCAGAGATCCCTACTCATCTGGGCCTCTCTGGCACTGGTGGGGGCAGGGGGAGAAACACGAACTCGCCCCACTCTCGCTGGTTCAGTTCAGCAGGAACCCGCCAGCTCAAGGACTGCAAGCAGATCAAGCCACATGTGGCCTTCTGTGGCGCGGCGAAGCAAAGGCCCAAAGGCTCTGCCCTTGGCTCCTTGCAGCAGGCACAGCTCCCCCTCCCGTGGGGCAATCCCCAGCTGCCAGTCCGGGGGTCCCCCGCCCACGGAGGAGCAATGGGCCAGGCACTTGCCTCATGTGGTCGTACTTCTTGAACAAGGCGTTGTACTCCACTGCCCTCTGCTGGAGCTCCACATCAATGCTGCTGCCGTAGATGGACACCACCTTCTTAATGCGGCTGGAGAGGGTGGGAGGAAGAAGTGATGGCCAGCAGCTGAGGGAGGGAGGGAGGGAGGGCGGCCCCAGGGGCCAGTGCTGTGTCTGGATCCCCCCCTCCCTCCCTCCCCCCCCCGTCGCCTTGGTGTCTTGGAGAACTCAACATGCTGCCTTGCGCCAGCAACCCTGCCTGACCTCTTGCACAAGCTTAGCTGGGAGCAAGGAGGAGATGTGGGGCTGGGTTAGGGGGCCACGCTCCACAGTGCACGCCCCTCGCGCTGCTCTCCAGGGGTGCACAGAAGACCAGGCTGTGGAAGCAGCCCCTTCCCAGACAAGTCCAGGCTGGGGCGCCACCCAACAGCAACTCACTTGACTGTGCAAGTGAACCGCGTAGACAGCTTCATGATGGCGGTGAGGGCGTAGCCTCGTGTGACAGACGCCGTCATGTTGGAGATGAGGACGCTTTCCAGAACGTCGAGGACTTCATCCTCCGTGACCTGAGCAAGTCAAGAGGCAGAGCCGTCAGAGGGGCGAAGCCGGCCAGGAGCCGGGCCCCAGGGGGCCAGCAGAGCCTCCTGGGCTCCTCCCTTCCCGCAGAGGTACCTGGATGGGCTCTTCTTCCTCGCACTGGCCAGACACCAAGAGGTCGCCATATTCTCCTATGCACCAGGCGGCCACCTGCACCAGCGGTTGCTGGCAGAGGAAGAAGACGGCAACAAGTCTCAGCCCCGCTCAGCAACAGAAGGCCCGGGACGGCTGCCAAAGCAGCCCGCAGAGGACCGCCTGGGACCAGCTGCTGGGTGGCCCGCCAGCCCACGCACCCACCTGGGAATAGTCGCCCAAGATGGCCTTGTAGAGTCTCTGCACAGTGTAGGCATGCATTTCCACGCTGTTGGTGATCAGCTGGATGAGGTTGGGCACAGCGTCATCACGCACGTAACTCCCGGCCTGGGGGTGGGGAGAGGAGAGGCTTACCAAGCCGCCCAGGAAGAGCCGGCTGGAGCCAGAACCAGGACAGCTGACCCAAGGCCAGCACACCCACCCCACTAGCAAGCCAGACCAAACACGCGGATCTGGCCAATGCTTCCTGAGGGGCCAGTCCTGACCCCCCCCCTCGGGACCCTCAGAGTAGCTGCTGCAAAGCGCACCCCCCCCCCCCCGGGGCAGCTGATCATTTGGTGGAAAGAAGGTAGACCGAAAGGGGCTGATCCCAACTGGGAATGGCCGATCTCTGCAGTAGGCTGGCCCAAGCAGTGAAGGGCTAGAAGGCAGCCCTGACTTCATGCACCAAGGAACTGGAGCCAGGGGAGCTCTGCCGCTGCTCCCCTCCCATCTACCGCACCAGCTGCTGCTCTCAAGCCACCTTCAAGGGGTGCCCCATGCAAAGTGAATGGCAGTAGCCAATTCTCAAGGTGACAAATGCAAGGAAAGCTCACACTAAAGAGGAGCCCCTGGGGGAAGGCCCCTGCCTCCAGAATGCCCCATGGACAGAGCTGCCCCACAGAAGCCTCAGCCTTGGGGTATGTGTGTGTGTGTGTGGTGGGGGGAAGCAATGCTGGGGGGCAGCACTTACTGTGGTCAGGACTCTCATGATTGTGTCTATGTGCCAGCGCTTAGAAGGAGCGTACCTGGAGGAAAGCAGGAAAGAGAGAGAGAGACCAGTGAGGGCATCCCAGGGCCTGGAGAAGGGCCCAACGGCTGCCCTCACCCCCCGCCCAGGTGACCTTCCTTTTGCTTCCACATCTCCCTCATGACATTTTGGGGAGCTATCCCCACTCAAACCCATGGCTGAAAGCAGAAGCTGTTGAAAGAAACCCCTCGGCGACCACCTTGTGCACAGGAGAGGCTCCGCCCTACTTGGCCAGCTTGCAGCCCTTCTGAACCTTCGAAGCAGCAGGTGGAGGTAAGCAGAAGCCTCCAGCGACTCCCCCGTCATGACACCAACAGAAACCGAAAGACATCTTACTTCTCTGCTGCCAGAAATATCCCTGATGCACAGTCTGCCTTGAACTCTGGCTCACAGGAGTCCAGAAAATACAGCAGTTCCTTCATCATTCCCCGGATGTTGTTCCCATTCACGAGAGCAAAGCTCAGCTCCATCGCTCGCCTGCAAAGGGAGAGAGGAAGGGCCCCCTAAGCCACGGCTCTCCGATGGGCCCTGGCACCACCACCCGATCTCCCCACGTTTCCAGCCCCACTACTGACGTGGAGGAGAGCCAGGCCTTCCAGAGGAGCACACGGCTCCCCGCCCCAAGCGAGGCCCCCACGGGCCACAGACACGCTTTGCTCAAATGCCACCACTGCACCAGGCGGATGGATCCGTCTCAGGCTTCATCTACACTAGCACTAGCCCCAGCACGGGTTCAGCTGGGACAGCCCATGTTCTACTTCTTTTCACACTCCAGAGTCCCAGCGCGCACGCGCACACACACGCGCACACCTGTGGGGTTCCTGGCACCAAACTCCAAGAACCTCAGAACGGGCTCCTAGCCCTCGGGGCTGTGAAGCTACACTGGAAAAAGCCACAAGCAAAATGGGGCGTCTCCTCCCTCCCCTTTCCTCCAATGGCTTCCGCCTACCCACCCCACAACTCCTCTCTCAGTCATGCTCTCTCGCTCTGCCTGCCACAACTCTTGCACCTAACATCTTCCAAATTCTACAGGAAGAACACATTTCGCAGCAAGCTCCAAATAACCCCGCAACAGCTCTCCGCAGCGGAGCCATCAGCAAATGTCCCCCACTTGCTCCGAGCACAAAGCCATCTTTTGTGCTTAAGGCCCCCTCTCCCGGCTCCCCCCCACTGTCCTGGCTCACAACTCCAAGCCCAACACCTTTGCAGTGGAACTGGAGGCAGCCAGAGAGATCCTCAGCCGCGAGGAGCGGAGGAAAGGCCACACGAGCCAAGCAGGGCCCAGGAGGCACAACCGGCAGGGAAGGCGCCCTTTGCCAGGGTGTGGAAGGAGGGCAAGGCCACCGAGGGGCCAACACCCGGCTGCAGGAGAGCCTCTCGAGCCCCACCTGACCCAACCCCTTTGGGCTGCCACCCTGAGCGTCCCAGAACGGCCACGATAGACATTTTTAATCCATAAAACGTTGTGATGACTGGACTCTGACGACCTGCTGAGAGCCACTCGCCAGGGAACGCAGTGCTGCTGCTTGTTTCTGGCTCAGAGGGCAAGGCAGGCTAGGGACACGGGGGTGGTGGGGAGTGAGAATCCTGAACGGCTGGACCAGCCTCCCGCTCCCCGGTGGGCGAAGCAGGCCCGGTCGCAGCCCGCCTCCCTCACCGCTTGATGGACACGTCCAGGTCCTTCAGGCAGTCCACGATGGTGCTTCTGTGCCGCTGCACGGCATTGTGGTCGGTCTGCACGGTCTTCAGCAAGGACGTCAGCGCCACGTACCTGAGGGAAGGAAGAGGCTGCTTTGGCTGTGGCACTGCTCTGCGTGGCAGCAAGAAAGCCAGCTGTGCAACTTGCAAGAGCAGCTCACGCAGCACTCCAGGAGGCTGAAGCCTCGGCACTTAAAGCCGGTCATCGGGGAACAGAAGGCGTAGCAGCTCTGGCCCAGGGAGCGCTCACGACTGCACAATGCACAGCCCAGATGCCCGCGTGGCGTGCCTGGCCAACTGATGACCCCGGCCAGGGTGCTCCTTTCAGCAGCGAGGGGCACTGGGCCCGTGCGGCCACAGACACGTCCTCTGTTTGACTCACCGAATATTCTTGTCATTATTGAGCAAGAACCGGCCGAGGATGTTGATTGCCAAGACCTGTGGAGGGAGACACAGAGAGGGCCCGGATTCAGTCCCGCCTGCCATTCGCGCTCTCCAGCCCACGTGGCTCCTAGGATCCCACAAGCCCAGGGGGAGCAGGGCGACGTACACGCAGGCCGCTCTCAGACTTGATGTCCATGATCGTTAAGACTGTTTCGTAGAGGATGGCATTCCCCACATTTTTACTCGTCTCCGTGTTCGTGGCCACCTGGAAGACAGAGGAAGCCGGTCAGCCTCCCCGCGCCTTCCGTTAGGGATTTGGGCAACGGGCTCTCACAGTCCACCCAGCTGAAGACTCCGGCTCCTCGGGGTTTCAGACTTGCCCAGCCCCAGGCGGGGGCACAGCCAGGGACTGAGCCTGCCCAGAGCCAGCAGCAGCACTTTCTGGCCAAGGGCTGCCAAGCTGGGCCTGTGTGCCGGCGCCTGGGGAGCGTCTGTTCCAAAGGCGGGGGAGGCCCCCTCTGAATAAATGAACCCAGACTGGGCCTTCCGCACTCGTGTGGGTTTGGCAGGTCAGCATCCCCGCCCTGAGCGACACCTGACCTGGGCAAGGATGTCATTCATGGCTTCACTTGAGTCGTCGTCATTTCGGCCTAGAATTCTCAGCAATCGTAGGATTCGCACCTGAAGGGACCAAGTTCATTTTCTAAGCAACCACAACTGCCTCTGGCTGTGAAGGCTTTTGCCCCAGGGCGGGCAGAATGCCAGGCAGGCCTCCATCCCCGTCTCTCCCCCTGCTTGTCCATGCAGGTGGCCATGAAATCCTCACCTGCAGAAAGGGGTCGCTGATCCCGGAGACGTCATGCTCAGGGGAATAGCCAGACATGATGAGGTTCTTTAGGATACGGACGAGCTGGGGTACAAGCTGCAAACCAACGACAGAGAGCCCTCACCCGAGGCCTAGCTCTGGCCACTGGTGCTCCTTCACGGCTGAGCAGGGCGCCCAGAGAGGAGCGTCTTATCGCCCACCGCCAGCTTCTTGCCCTGCACACTCACCGCCCTACCAGCCCAGGGAGATCTCCCACGTGGGGCTACCTGCAATGTCCCGTGCCCCATCCCATCCATACAAGTCAGCGGGCCGTACCGGGCCGTGGTGCCGAGTGTCCTTCCAGACCTGTCCAACGCCCGAATGGCTCCACCTGCCTCCTGGGCTGGTGCTGCCCCTCTGGGGTTGGCCAGGCCACACTGGGAACCCAGTCACCACGTGCCCCTGCCGATCCGCCCCATCCTCCAGCGGAGCAGCTGGGGGGCTCTGCAGTCCAGCGGGACCCTCCTGCCTCTGATGCTCCCTGCACACGGCCTTTGATCACGTTAGGAGTAGCAACTCCGCAAACCAAGAGGGCCAGAGAGGGGTTGGGGGCCCCCTTCTTTAGCAGGCACTGAGGAAACATCTGGGGCCCAGTTCCCAGACAAGCCTGGATCTCCTCCAGGACTCCAGCGAGGTGCTCTCAGCCCCCCATCTGTACCGCCTGCTGAGCCAAGCGCCAGCCAAGGGCCGCTGCAAAGCATTTCGCAGGGCTGTTGTTCAGATGGAAGAGGTGAAACAGAGTCAACGCGGATGCATGTCCGGAAGTGTGGCCATTGGACGGGCCACTTCAGCTCAGGCCCCTGGGCTGCTGTAGAGGCTGGCAGGACTGGGGGCAGCTGGAAGAACAGCCATGAGCGAAGACGAGCCGGCTCCCAGCACCCCTCGCAGGGTGGAGGAGAGCTTTCATTCCATAGACACCCGGCAGCCGGCCGGGTGTGCCTATCCAGGCAGCCTTCCAGGGGTCCAAAGGTCCCTCCGGGAGTCCCACTGGCCACATGCCAAAGGGAACCAGAGGTCCTCCCGGCCCGCCAGGGGTTTTCTCAGAGCCCTGCATGGGCACCCTGTCACCTCACGGTGGCTATGAGAAGTCCGTACGAGGGATGGCAGGACAAAGGGCAGCGGGGTAGCAGCAGCCCTCCTGGTTGGCTGCTCAGCCCTGGCCGGCCACCCCTCCCCTTCACCCCCCCTTCCTCTTCCTTCCCTACTTATTCCACCCCACACGGAAGAGCTGCATCAAGGCAACAGAAAGCTTCCCCCATGGCCAGAGGAGGCACCAACAGCCCCCAGAGGGGGAATCCAAGCAGACCCCCAACAGACACTGGCCTGAATCAGGACAGCAACAAAGGCAGCCACAAGGATGTGAAGCAAGCGGCAGTGAGAGTGCGGGAAGCGGTGGGCTGGCATGCCCTGCGGAGGAGAAACGAGCCAGCAGCGCTTACCTTTTCATTCTAACCCACCACAGCAGGAGTCCAACACAGACAGAAGGGACAAAAGAGACGAAGCAGGCGTTAGGGAGAGAAGCGACGGCTGACAGCACCCACCACCGCCGCCACGAAGACACTGCAGGGCAGGAAAGGCCCCCCGCAAGGCCCCCATGGCCCCAGCTCTCCCCAGGGCCAGGCAGTGGCTCGGGTTCCTCCCTGGCCTGGGTCACAGCTCTCCACCTGTCCCTGCTGCATCTGGCAAGTCCTCTCTGCTGACAGCCCCACTGCTGGCCACGCGGGGACGGGGGGGAAGTCAAGCCAACCCCCAAGGCTTAGCAGCTGGGAAGGGGGTGGGGGCTCCTGCTGTGGTCCGGATCTCCTGGATCCAAGGCACCCCCGCTGCCGGGAGCTGCTGCTGCTGCTGCTCTGCCCTTTGTCTGGAGGGGGAGCGAGCAGAAGAGGCTCGGCAAGAGTTCCTAGCAAGCACCGGCAAGAGCGCACCCCACTGCCCCCCAGCCCAGCGGAGCCAAGTCCACCTGAACGGCGGCCCTGCAGCCCGCCCACCCACCCAGCCAGGGCCTGGCGCTGGCAGCCACTCGGGACAGAAGTCAAGCTGGCCGGGAGGCAAGGCCACTGGGCAGGGACTTACCTTCCTAAAGTGGGCCAGCATGTCTGGGCTTCTCTCGCACATTTCCGTGAGGAGGACTACAGAGGTGTGAAGAACTCCTGGGGGGCCAAGAAGAGGAGGAGGAGGAGGAGGAGGAGGAGGAGGAGGAGGAGCGCATTTCACAGGCAGCCCAAAGCCACAGCAAGAGGCAGACATGCCAGAGGGCCAGAGCTCCTGCTTGGCACTCGGAAGGCCTCAGGGTCAAACCCCGGTGGCAGCATCTCCGGGGGGTGGGTGGGCTGGGAAAGGCCCTTCGCTGTCTGGAACCCTGGAGAGCCACTGCCAGTTGGGGCAACCAAGAGCCAGGTGGACCAGTGGCCGGACTCCCTAGAAGGCGGCCCTGGGGTGGGGTCTCCTGGTCTGCCTCCTGCCCTCGGATCCCCAGGGCTACTGGGGCAAGGCCCACGGCTCACTGCCAAGTCTGTCCTCTGGATGACCAAGAGGTTCCTGGGCTGGTTCAAGCAGGAAGACTTCAGTCGTCGGCCAGAGCAGCCCCACCACAGGCGGCTGCCCCCACGGCCCACCAGCTCTGAGCAGACCTCCTCAGCTTGCAGGGACTAAAGCCAAGCTTGGAGGCTACCTGAGTGTGTCTCTGAACCCCAGTGGCAGGAGAGGGGGCAGCTTCCTGGGCAAGAGGAGGCTGGACGAGATGGGCCTCCTTCGGCCTGATCCAAAGCATGAGTGAGATCCACACTGCATGGATCAGGCAGGTCCAGCCCTCTCCCTCCAGGGCCTACATGTGCCAAGAGGGATCCATCTTGCCAAGGTGCTACTCCTCCCTTTGCCTGGGGATCTGGCTCCCTCCACTCGGCCAGCAGCCTGGAATGCCCATGCTGCAGTCCAGCAAACTAGGCCTCCGAGGACAGGGCATGCAGTCCCTTGAGGTCTTTCTATGCCATTCTAGACAGCGTAGAGTGTCTGTTATTCTAGAATTATTTTTCTTTTGCTGTGTAAACTACTTTGTAAACAATTCTTCCGCCAGGACCTCTTTATTATGCAAAAGATAAAACATCTAGTTGTTTTGCAGTTTAAAACAAAACCAGTTTCAATGACAATACACCATCCTCAGTTGCATACACAAACCAAATATCTCAGCAATTCTTAAATTCCTTTCTGGGAGGTAAACAGTAGGTGGGGGAAAGAACAGAGAGGAGTTTGCTTAAGCAACTGAGGATGGTGTATTGACATTGAAACCAGTTTCGTTTCAACTGGTAACATCTGGTGGCTATTTTATCTATTGCATAATAAAGAGGTCTTGGGGGAAGAACTGCTTCGAGTTAATATACACATATATTGCATCTCCAACTTATTGCTTTTCCCACTGAAAAGGGGTCGACAAACAGTAGTGGTGGGAGTAATGGTCACCACTAACAAAGGCCACCCCCACTGCTCGTCTGTCACGTCCTCCCATTTCCCGCCCAACCCTGACAAAGGGCCATTCCCTTTCCAAGGCATTACCGTGATTCTTCTCATTCAGCAGGTTTTTTGTGGCTGGTAGGAACATCTCCATGAGCTCAGGCACCTTCCTGATGACGTGAACCGCACAGAGGGCTGCCTGTGGAAGGAGATGTGGACAGATGCGCTTGTAACATCCCTACCACATGGTGGGAACAGCTCTCCCCTGCCCCCCAGCAAGGGGGCCTATGTAGAAGCAGCAGCAGCAGTGGAATTGGATCTAGTCCTGGGGGAGGAGGGGCCCATATGGGCACAAGGGCTCAGGCGAGGCAGGAGCTGAGGCATGAGGAAGAAGCCCCCCCCCCACCCACCCCCCGGCCAGCAGGAGCCAGGCGAGAGGACCTGGCAAGGATCTGGGGGTTACCGACACAGCCTCTTTCCACAGACTTCCGAGTGGAAGTGGGCAAAGCCTGTATGGCTGAGGGAAGGGAAACCCTGCTGGGCCACTGGCCTCTGAGGGGCTCCAGCCAGTCCCCGAGGACGGAGTGCCCCCACCTGCTTCCCAACAAATGGGTACCTTTTTCCTCAGGTAGGAGTTGGAGGTTTTCAGGAGCTTCTCTACCTCCCCAGCTAAGTCGCGGCACATCTCCGAGGAGCCCATGCAGCCCAGAGTGCAGAGGGCCAGGCCCTGCACATACTGGGTGCTGTGGTTCAGATCACTGCAGAGAAGGAAAAGAGCAGCCACACAGATGGAGGCGGGAGGGCAGGGAGGTCCGGCTGCTCCCCAAGCAGCAAAGGGCAGGCCACCCCAGGAGGCCTCTTGGGACTGGACTGCCCTCCAGGGCACCCGCTGCCAAGCCAGGCACGTCTCCCTGCCCCTCCAGCAAAGCGGGAACCCTCAGGAGTGCTGGGAAGCAGCTGCCCAGAGACCCCACAGGCCAGGCCTCCATGGCCCTGCAGCCAGATGGGCAGCCAGCGCCGAGAAGCACGCTCCGCAGCAGGGGGTCTCTGCAACTGGGCTGCCCCAAGAGGAAGCAGCCTGTGACCTGCAAGCCAAGCAGGCCCCCAGCTGCGGCCTCAATGGGGCTCAACGGCTGCCCTTGGGGAGCCAGAGGCGCGTGCGCGCGCACACACACACACACACACACGCCAGCAGGGCCTGGCTTTCCCCGGCGAGCGCACTCCCTTCCTGCCCGGGAGCAGGAGGCGGCCGCCTCACTTACTTCTTGATGCAGTTCGTCATGAGCAGGTGGACATCTTGCCTCTCGTCCAGCAGCAGCATGGCGCCCAGGTACCCGATGCGTTTGTCTGTGAACTTCTGAGAGGCAATCAGTTTGAGGCACTCCAGCTGCAAGAGGGAGGGGGCCGCCAAGTCAGCGGCGGGCCCGGCAGCTTCCCCTCCCTCGAGGGGTCCGTGGCAAGAGACACTCCCCGCCCTCTCGCGCACCACCAGCAAAGAGAGGGAGGAAAGGGAGGCTGGGGGGGGCAGAGGCAGGCACCTCCGCAGCCTGGACAAGAGGAGCCGAGAGCCCAGCCCAGAGGGCAGCCGGGACGTCTCTACGCAGGGCCAGAGGCACGGCCTCAAACCTGCCACGGAGGACCAGGGCTCAGCGCAGCTGGTGGCCTTGAGGCCTCTGGGGCACGGCAAGGAGGAAGAGGCAGCTGAAATCAGGGCTTGGCGCTGCTGGGGATCGTGCGGGCGAGACACTTACCCCTGACTAAGACTGGCAGCCGGGAGACGGCGGTGGGGAGGCACCATTCCCCACAGGGGCTGGGGCTGAGGGGAGCATGCAGCCCTCCAGCCCACCTGCAATCTCTGCAGCACAGTCAGAAGCTCCCCTCACGTGCCCCATGGGGTCTGCACAGGCCCTCTTAGTCCTCACAGGTGCAGAAACGCCACGGCGAGGCCGATGTCCCAAGGAAGGAGAGAGCTCTCCCTCCAGTCAGCTTCCCAAGTGCAAGCCTCAAGCGCAGACTCAAGGGGCGGCGGCGGCGGCGGCTGCTGCTGCTGCTGGAGGCCGACAGTTTGCAAGGAGGGCTAGGGCTGGGGTCTCACAAGGGCTCAGGAAGGGACGCCAATGGCCTGCAGTCCCCCAGCTCCTGGACACTCTGGGGCAGCACACAAACTCCTCGCCACAGCATGCCAAGCGGAAGAGGCAGAGAAGCAGCAGGCCTGGCGGTGACTGGGGGGCCACTACCTGTCCCCAGGGGCCCCTTCAACAGTGGGCTCAATGCCCGCCTGCGATTTGCAGCTTGGCTCAGTAACCTGAGCTGGGCAAAGTGCTCTCTTGATCCAGTGGGGAGGGGAGGAGAAACCGCGACACCTGAACCCAGCATATCAGGTTCACCTGGAGGGAAAGCAACCAGCCAGGGAAGGGGAAACACAGCCCAGCACAACACTTCAGGAGTGCGGTGTGGTCAGGAACAGGGCCAGAGGCATGCCTACACCTTCAGCAACAGCAAGCCCCACAACCAGAGCTGTCCATGCTTTCCTTGCTAGACACTCTCTCTTTCCCACTCTGGCTCTGAGCCCCTGTGGAAGGAGCACAAGGATGTGCGCAAATAAGGCGCTCTCTCTCTCGCACGTGCACCCCCCCCATACTAGGAAATAATCAATGCGCCATGCAAAGCGCTGGGCATGCAATTGTTTTTACCTCCCCCCCTCCACTGTTCCTCTAGCTACACTCCTTTACATCCCCACCCACCCACGAGGGATATGCACAGAACCAAGCGGGGTGGGGTGGGGGGGTTCGATGGTGTGTGGTGTGTGTGCTGCTTTAAGAGCGGGAGAGGGTGCACTTATCCCTCCCTCCACCGGCACTCCTTCACCGCCCCCCGAAGTTCATCGGGGCAGCAGCATACCTCCCGGCCTCCCCATTGAGAGTCATATAAGTTCATCCAGAGTTTCATTTCTGGATGTCTATGTACATATTGGATTTGACCATCGTATTTCTGTATCATTGTATACGAAGGAGACTGACCGTAATACATAATTACACTATAGATCATTTCATCCATCTTATTTAAAAGATAGTTTACCTTATGGGCAGTTCAGATTAAAAAGAAACAACACCCTGGACTCTGATTATAAGAAATCTGCTAGGACGCTTGAGGTACCATTGCTGAATAGGGATGATCCTTGGCATATTATTAAGAGAGCGAGACAATGTGCAGATAGCATTCAGAGGAGATGTTTATTTCAGACCAAAGATAAGTCCATACCACACAGGATTACATGGGGACTGAATTATTCTTTACTAAGTAATAAAATTTAAAAAGTGGTTCTCAAATGCTGGTCATTGGTTAATACCATTCCAGGTTGTGAGGAACCACCGCTGATTGGCTTCAGGAAAAATAAAAGTTTTTTTAACTATTTGATACACTCTGATATGCCACAGGAGAGGTTAGTTATGTCAAGGGTTAAGGGCCATTTCAAATGTGGGACGTGTGCTGCATGCAAGCTTTCATTGCCCACTAAAGTCTTTCAACATCCTACTGGCAATTATGTTAAGCCTTTGGAAGAATTCTCCAATTGTAATTCTGCTTATGCCATATATGTTATTATGTGCCCATGTTTAAAGTTATATGTTGGCTGCACCATACGTCTGGTTAAAAAACGTATTTTAGAACATTACTACAGAATAAAAAATGGAGTATTAGAGGCACCACTCACAGAACATTTTTTGCTAACTGGTCATCAGCCTGATGACTTTAAATTTGTGGTGATTTCCACCTTTAGAAAATAAAAATTTAGATACTGTAACGTTGATGCAGTAAGATGGTTAAACAGACAAGAATCGTTTTATATACACAGATTAAATTCCCTGTCACCTTATGGTTTAAACATGAATTTAGACTTCCTGTTTTTTGTAATTGTGGTGCCCTAATTAAGCGTGAAGAGTGCCAGATAGTGGCTGATTAGGAGTTTCAGCAGCTGAGAATGATTGAGAGTGTTATAAAGCTGTAGTAAGACAGCTTGGTCAGTTCATCCAAGCAGACTTGATAAGACTGGGAGTCAGCTTGGGCTGCAGTTTGTGAACCATTTGCACCTTTGGGGTAATTCTTTGAGTTAACATATGGATTTCAGTACATTGTATATGTTTTCTCTCATGTTTTGCAAATGTTTTCTTTTATGAATGGTTTGTGTTTTGTATTTAGAAGGACTCTGTCTAACTCCCTTGGAGAAATCTATGAATGTTGATACAACCTACACTCCCTTTGGAGGAGTTGAAGAAACATTTTTGAAGGATATTCTGAAGAACTCCATACACCAGGGAGGATGTAAAGTTTATCACGTTTGGGACATAATTTCACTTCTGAGGAAGCTCGTTGGGAAACAAGGACTTATCGCGAAACCTTGTCAAGTGATTCATGTATATTCAGTGTTTTACTACAATAAGTGACTTTAGTGATTCATGTATAATAAGTGACTTATATTAATGAAGTGATTTAAGAAGTTTCATTCATTTGTATATTTCTTGTATTGGGTGGTACTTTCTTCTTTGTATTTTGAGTAGCACCACTCTCCCCTTATATATTTTTTCTTTCTTTTTTTTTAGAGGGGCAAGGTTGAGCAGGTCTGCTCTACACCAACGGGCAGGAGCTCTACAAAGTGTCAGGTGGGTCTTTTCTAGCTCTGTCTGGAAATCCTGTCAGGGATTGAACCTGGGGCCTTCTGCATGCAAAGTCAGTACTCTGCCACTGAGCCATGGATCTATCCCCAGGGGTTGCCTGGCTACCAGGGTGGATAGAGGTTGTGTGTGTGTGTGTGTGTGTGTGTGTGTGTGTGTGTGTTTAAAAATAATTTTAAAAAATCAAAATTTAAAAAATTTAAATCTGATTTAAATTAAATAACAAAATTTCTCACTGAAAAATTAACATGGCTAAAATAAAATCTGAACACAAGCATGCTACAGCACACTTGCAGTCTCTTCGAAATGATTTAATGGCTCTCTCACATATACTGAGTCGTCTGCCAATCAAACATGGGCATTTGTTTTCATTTCATCTCATAAAAATGGCTCTAGTCTGCCTGCCACTGCCCAGTCACTATCAGTCTTGCTTCTAGAAGTGTCTGGGCTTTTGGTTTCTGTTTCTAAAAGATTAAAGGGTTTACTGTGTTCGTAAAATTTGTTGTAAGCCATGATGAATTCGTTTCCAGAGAATGGCAGTGTAGAAATCTTTTAAATAAATAGATACAGCCACGTGCAAAGACCCAAGCAAGGTAGCAGGACTGTTGTCTGTGATGGGGCTACAGGAAAAACCAGGTATTAGGCACCATTTCCTTAGTGAAAATAACGTTATCTAAAAAGTTACATTAAGTATACCCTCCATCTTATTCATTTATTGTTTTTCTGTGTAAACCGCCCTGAGCCATTTTTGGAAGGGCGGTATAGAAATTGAAAATAATATTAATAATAATAGCTGTAAATGCTCTACTGAGTTGCAAATTAACATGTTTTAGTGATCAGAGTTGCATGATTGTTTAAGGAATCTGTGAAGTATCTGTGGGAGACTTGATTTAAGTCAGGTTTTTGCCTTGGTGATTTAAATCAGCCTATCCTGTTGGCTACTGAGGCTCACACGGACTGTCCGAGGGACTTTGGATTTCCAAGGAAAGGGCTTCTGATGGCCCCAGTTCAGCTACCAGCCCCCACCAATGTTCAGTCCCTGAGGTAGCCCCTAGAGAAGAGGAAGAAGCCTACCTGTCCAAAATGTGCAGGGTAGCCCAGCATATGCATATACAGCAGCTTGGCCACGTTCCGGCAGCGGTATGTGTTGTCCTCTTCTCGGAAGGATGACCGAATAGCAGCACATTCTTTCTGGATCATCTCCCGTTCTTCTGCCTGGGTCCGAGCTGTCCGGATGGTCCGGATCAGCTCCCGGAGTCTGATGGGGGCTGGCATCCTCTGAGAAAAGGGAGGGGAGGGAAAAGACTTAGCATCTGCAGCCAATCTTTGCTCACAATACTACGGCTGCTTTGTGTGAGGGACGAGTCAGCAAGCAAGCAAACAAAGTGAGCACTTGGCAGCTGATGGATCAGCCAAGTCCGGCTGGCAGGGTCTCCTAGCTGTCCTTGGCTATGCTACCGAGACTCCCTGTGGCTAATCCAGGGTTGTTACTCCCAGCCAGCAGTCTCAGCCCACAGAAAGGGATCCCAGGATTTTCCAGCATGTAAAGGTCTGCTCCACCTGCTGAACCATATAAGCTGGGGTGGTGTGGGGAGAGGCCTGGTTCCCTCCCACAATGAATCCAGTTAAGGTCACAACAGGATGCTCTAGCTGCTGCCCTACAGAACCACGGCACGCAAGGCAGCTGGGCAGAAGCTAGTAGCTATTGGTCTGCACTTCCTACGTGCAAGACATGGTTCACTACTAACCCAAGGAGCTCTTTTTGCACCCTGCCTGAATGGGAACTTCTGCTCAACCCTGCAGAACTAGCATGGGTATTACTTCTTAAAGACCCCTGATGGTTTATGGGGGAGAGCTCCTAATTTTGCTTCAGCCTTGAATCAACTCCAGGTTAGAGAGACCCTGTAAGTTGCATCCACAGAGGCGTGGATAAACCCACACAGGAAGCTGTCATATACAGTGTCAGACCCTTGGTCCATCTTGCTCAGTATTGTCTTCACAGACTGGCAGCGGCTTCTCCAAGGTTGCAGGCAGGAGTCTCTCTCAGCCCTGTCTTAGAGATGCTGCCAGGGAGGGAACCCAGAACCTAGATGCTCTTCCCAGAGCGGCTCCATCCCCTAAGGGGAATCTCTTGCAGTGCTCACACTTCTAGTCTCCCATTCATATGTAACCAGGACAGACCCTGCTTAGCTAAGGGGACGGTCATGCTGGCTACCACAAGCCCAGCTCTCCTCTCCAAAGCTAAAGGCTTATTGAAAGGACCAAAGAAACTAAGGTGCTCTCAGGAGAGCAACCTGGATTCGGGATGAGTAGCCTGCTCATTCACTCTGGGTTTCTTTTACAGCTACAGGCAGGCCTGGCCCATTCCAAGGGCAGCTCCTGCCCTCATGGTTGGGCCACTTGTGGGTTCCCTGAACTGCATCTTTGCCAAACAGACATTTTATTCACAACAATTTTCACTTGTAAGCAGCAAGGGCTAGGTGACTCTACTGTTCCTACTACACAGCTGGTATTCCGATTCTTGTATTGCACTGGTTTCTGCATCTTGGAGCTGCACACAGGTAATTTCACACATCACCTTTTAAACCACGAACAACTTTGTTGCTGCTCTTAAGCTAGAATCCTTAAACAGTGACACATTTTGACTAATCAAATACTCAAGCCTGGGTCTGAACTGGGTACAGGAACAAGGAAGTGAAATTAAGGTTGCCAGGGTGACTGCTAGATATGGTGACAAGGTCACTCTTGGGCAGCTGATTCAGAAACATTTCCAATTCCATTCAACCAAGGTCTCCGCCCCAACTGCCCTGCCTGTTCAAGGTGGCTCCTCTGTGGGGCTGCTTGCTGCCCTTGTGCCAAAGATTAACGGAGTCCAAGGGGGAGAGAACCCGGATGGTGGGGCACCCCATCTCCACCCCTCCTGCCAGCAGGACCCAAGTGCAGACTGCTCTATACAAAAATCCAAGAATCAATGCTCAGCAGAGGCACAGCAAGCAGGAGGGAAGGCCGAAGGCAATTCTTGGCTGACATGAGGCTCTGGTCATGCCAAGCCAACGCGAGTCCAGGCAGACTTTGCAGGGCAGCCATGTGCTGCCCACTGGGAGCACCTGCTCCATCCCTAAGAGTGTCAGAGGGACCACAAGATTCACCTCCAGCTCAGACAGAAGGCCCTCTGGGCTAAGGAGACTGCCTCACGCATCAAGTTGGAACGGTGTCAACGGCCTGGCTTGTCATTTATTGGAGGCAGGGTTTGGCCAAGAAAAACTGGGGCGGGGGGGAGGGGGTTATCCCACTCTAGAAAAGACTGGCCAGCTCCAGGTTCAGACACAGCACTTTGCATTTTAAAGCTGCTTTATAGGTACATGCCACAGCACAGGGGGCTCAAGTGCTGGTTTAGTTACACATTTAAACTTGTGACAGTGTGAAACAGGAAGTTCAGAGATTAAACTTCTTGGAGTTGTGCAAATAAGAAACTAGCAGAAACCTAATCCATCAAGCTCAATCGCGGATACTTCATCGGCTGGCATGTGTTCCGTTCAGCTTGATGTTCTTCAAGGAGCTACAGGATGTCGTTAGACAGCAGCAAACAAGCAGCAGCCACTGTCCTGCCTATTTCCCATTGGCTATGAGATCCGTCTGTCTTCAGCAGAGCACTCTCCATTTCCCTGCCAATTTCCTAAGGGCCTCACACACCCACCCAACTTCCAGAACTGCCTAGCGTGAAAGCAGCATTCCGGAAGCACTTGCTTGAAACCGAGGCCTGATCTCACCTCTGCTGCCGTCTTGTGACTGAAATCTCAGTCTCAATCAAACCATTCCTCTTGCCTCACCATTCTTGATGGGAATCCCAAAGCAGCTAGCCACCATCTTATAAAATCATCAACCTGGGTGGTGATTCAGGGAAGATGAAGGCTATGAGGTGAGACAACTTTCATAGTGAAGGAGGGTTCTCAAGAGAAGACTGAAGGAAGGTGGCAACACAGCGGTGTTCTAGGAGAGAGCTCCAGTCACAGGGACAGCAAAGGAGAAGAAGAAGTGGGGCCAATGAAGAAAGCAGAGTACAGCGGGAGAAGCAGAGGCCGTACTAGGCAGGGATGTCCATCAAAAATTAAATGCCACTCGCAAGTTTCTCTGGAGGAGTCAGCAGGATTTCAGCAATCTTACCCAACTGTTTTCTTGTAGCAAACCAATGGTCACCCTCTTGCACAATCATTAACTTTCAGTACAGTTCCCTAGGCAACCACTAGTCACCTCTCATGCCAATCAAAAATAGCAGAAATGGCCTAGGCCTTGACAATTTTTCTTTGCATCTAGGAGCCAGCCCCCAAATCTAGGAGTCAGACAATGGACACTTGCCAAAGTTACTGGATTTAGTGATGGACACTGAGTGTATGTGAGAGGGAGTGAGAGAGAAAGAATGGGAAGGTGAAATGATAAAAGGGCTTTTATTTATAGCTTTTACAAGTAACATACTCAGAACAGAAACAGGGCTACCTGAGACAAACTTTTTTTTTAAACCCCACCTTTGTCTAGACACTATGGCTAAATTTCTAGGCACCATAACACTCTAGTACCTGGGATCTGATCTCTGAGTAAATGAGGAAGAGAGGTCTCCAGCCCTTCTTAGAAGTAACTCCTTCTATGGCCTCCCAGCTTGTTTGCTAAGTGGGGAGGAAGCTTGCTAACCCTTTCAGCCACACTGACCTGCCGCTTCATTCCTCAAGTGCTCCTCTTAGTCATGTACGGAGGGACCTGCTCTTTCTGCTTGGGACATAATCAGGAGTCCAGCTCAGGCTGCAGAAAGGTACAGGAGCAACATTAAGACCAGCTTCCCCACACACTCTGCAGCAGTCCTCCTCCAGGGAAGTCTCACTAAGTAGGAACACAGGAAGTTGCCCTATACTGAGTCAGGCCCTTGGTCCATCTAGCTCAGTATGGTCTACACAGACAGGCAGGGGCTTCTCCAAGGTTGCAGGCAGGAGTCTCGCTCAGCTTGATCTTGGAGCTGCTGCCAGGGAGGGAACTTGGAACCGGTAGATACTATCCCCAGAGTGGCTCCATCATCCCCTGTCATCAAGTCTCCCTTTCATGTGCAACCAGGGCAGACCCTGCTTAGCTAAAGGGGCAAGTCCTACTTGCTCCCACAAGACCAGCTCTCCTCCCATGCGCAGCCAGGCTACCTCCGAGAACATTCTCAAATCCCTGCTAGAGAGCCAGCCTTGTAGGGAGGAAGAACCTTTCCTCCGCCAGGCTCCCGAGACAGCCCCCTTCCCCCCAGCCCGGGTTGCTTTGGGACAACAGCAGCTCACCCGCCCTAATTCCACACACCTGCCCCGAGCAGGTGCTGCTGCTGCGGGGCTGGGCGGGGGGCTGGGCACCCGTCCAACTCCCGCCTCCCCGGCCTCGGGGGCTACGGAGCCTGGCGTCTCCGCAGACCTCTGCCAGCGCCCCAGACACCCCGCCAGGCCAGGGGCACGACGCGACCGACTGCAGCGCGCAGCCTGCTGCTCCGCAGCGCCCCAGCACAGGCCAGGCGAGGAGGGCCCGCAGCAGACACCAGGCAACCTCCCGCCCCGGTCTGCGTCTGGCGCCGGGCCCTCGCGGGGTGGGAGGGGGAGCTGGCCATCCGCGCCAACTCCGCTCGCGGGCCGGGCAGCACTCGCAGCCCACCCGCCCAGGCGAGAGCCCGGCTTCCTGGGCGGCTGGCAGTCCCGGGGGGCGGAGGCCGGCCGGCCGGCTTGCCTGCCTGGAGGGGCCGGCTCCTCCTCTCCGGGCGAGCTCACTCACCGGGCCGGGTCCTTGCGGCGAAGGCGGCGGCGGCGGCGGCAGGAGCCTGGCATCCAAAATGGCGGCTGCGCGGCCTCAGAACCGATGCTGCAGGCGGAGGTATCCGGGGACCGGGACTCGCTGCCTCCCCTCCTTCACGGCGCGGCGACGGGTCGCTCTGCGCTCGCCCGCCCTGGCGCTGCCGCTGCCTCCGTGGGCATCGCCCTGCGTCCTTCTTCGCCAGCAGACGTCGTGCCGCCGGGGGCTGCCGGGGCCGACCCCAGAACTAGTTTCTCTCGCGGAGGCATCTGCGATGTCAGACTGCGAAAGGAGACTGCGCCGTGGCAGGTAGTGATGACGTCACACGCCTGCATAGTCACCGCTGCGGCCGTGCGCTCCACGCTGGCTCGGCTGGATCCCGCGGGCGAGGACGAAGGTTCCGGGCTGGACACGCACTTGTTTGTCAGACCGGCAGGCGAGACCTCCTTTGGCACCTCGGAGAAGGGGTCGCCCAGGATTCCGCCCCGCCCTTGAAGACACGAAATACGTGTGTACCTTTAGTTTAGTTTATTTCTACTTTGCTTGCCTACATAAAAGCTTACAAACATGGATAACAATATAAACACTGAACTTTATTATAAAAACATAGGAACAAAATGAAGACAGCGTGAAATAAAGTTAAAAACCCCAGAAATAATTATACATCCAATGGTGGTCTTAGAGTGTGAAGAGGGGGAGCCTGTCAAATGTCTCCAAATATTTAATCGCTGGGGTTCTGCTACCATCAAGGCCTGTTGCTGATGCCCACCAACCGTGTTTTGATGGTGTATATAACACCATAAACAACACCATATATAACCAGGCACAGCCTCTGAGATCTATCTTGAGTGGATTCATATAAACAAAAGTAAGAATATAGAACAGCCCTGCTGGATCAGGCCGAAGGTCTGTCTAGTCCAGCATCCTGTTTCATTCAGTGGCCCACCAGCTGCCTCTGAGAAGTCCACAGGCAAGAGGTGAGGGCATGCCCTCTCTCTTGCTGTTGTTAGCCTGCAACTGGTATTTAGAGGCCTCTTGCTTCTGAGGCTGCAGGTGGCCTATAGTCACCAGACTAGCAGCCATTGATAGACCTGTCCTCCATGAGTTTCTCCAATCCCCTTTAAAAGCCATCCAAGCTAGTGGCTATCACCACATCGGATGGCATAGAATTCCATAGATTAATTATGCTTTGTGTGAAGAAGTACTTCCTTTTGTTGGTCTGACATTTCCTGGCCTTCAGTTTCATGGGATGACCTCTGGTTTTAGTGCTGTGAGAAAGGGAGGAAAATGTCTCTGTCCACTCCGTGCATAATTTTATATAGTCATCTCTTTTTATGTAATCAGGAAGGTACTCCAGGCCCCTGATTATCTTGGTTGCCCTCTTCAGCACCTTTTCCTGTTCTACAATGCCCTTCTTAAGAAGAATTTAGTCCTTGAGGTAACCTGGTCCATTAGAGTGACAGACATTCCAAGGATAGCCCTAACTGGCGCTTCCAGGAATTGCGCTCAGGACCCTGTCAATGCAGAACACAGTGTTTGTGCCTTACTACAATTTCCCGGACTGTTTTATGTTGTTGGAGGCCACAGATCCATGAGGATGCTCATTCTCAGACTAGATCTAAATATACAGAGGTTGGAGTCTCCTGTGGCTCATGGCCCAAAGACAGAATGCAGTTCCAGCCCCCCACCCCACCCCCCAGTGAATCTTGGAGATATGTCAAACACACATTGTCTACATCATGTAAGCCACTACAGAATTATGGTAGGTTTATCAGATTCCACCTCAGAGATAGATAAACACCGCAGCTTTAGCCTGGTTCTAACCTCATCTTCCAATGCAGCCATCTGAGAGAAAAATATTAAATAATAGGGCTGGAGTATTTAGTCAATTAAGCCCTTTGGTCAATCATATATATACATGGGGGGGCACAGCAGCCTGCTTAGAAGATGCATTCTGCTTGTCTCTCACAGGAGAAAAGCCTGGCTGCTGGGTCCTGTTCCTTCTAGTCTAACATTCTCATCTCTGCAGTGGCCAAATGCTTCTGGGAAGTCCACAAGTGGGACAAATAGGCAAACAACTTTATCCTGCTGTTTTCTCACAGCAACTGAAATTCAGAGGCAGGTGGCCTCCTCTGTGCATGGAAGTAACATATAGCCACCAAGAGGAGTAGCTGTTGCTGGACTTCAGTCCCCTTTTAGTGTCATTTAGGCTAGTGGTCACCTTCATATCCTGTGGTGGTGAATCTCAGCAGTTATGTGCTGTGTGAAGAACTGCTTCCTTGTGTCTTCTTGAATCTCTTCTCAATCAGTTTCAATGGAATCCTTCTGGGCTCAATAGTTAGGAGAGAGGAAGAAAAACTCCCCTTTTTCCAGGAAAGACAGAATTCCCCTTCTAGGATGGCATCTGCTGTGACCCAAGCAAGCTGTGTTTTTAAACAAAGAAAGAACGAGGTTGTCTCCCCTTGACTAAAGTTTATTCATATGCAGATATAACCTACCCATTAATTAATTAAAACTTGAGGAAGTCGCTCCCCCCACCCCCGACCTTTAGGGGGGCCGGTCTACTCGAGTGCCAGAGCTCTGCCTTATGCCACTTGTGGGCCCGAGGGGAGCAGCAGCCCCACCCCCAGCCCCAGCGGCGGCGGCGGCAGCAGCAGCAGCTCCCCCGGCCGCGGACAGCCCCGCTGCGAGGCGGGCCGCGATCCCTGGCGGGCAGGGCTCCTCCGGCTCCTCCTCCGCCTCCTCCCCGGCCCGAGGGCCGCCGGCGGCGCCTCGCGTGCTCGGGGAGAGGCTGGGCCGTCGTCGCCATGGTGACGCCGCAGTCGCCGGCACACAGAGGCAGCTTCCCGGACGGTTGCTACGGCAACGGCTGGCGGACGGCGTGGCGTCATCACTATGAGCCCTGCGCGCCGCTCTGAGGTCACCCAGGGGCCGCGGCAGTTCCGGCGCGCCGAGGAGGCGGAGGCGGGTGGGGTCGAGCCGAGCCCAGCCGGAGGCAGCTGCGGGAGCCCCTCGCTCGGCGGGCGACGGGATGGAGCCGGGCCAGGAAGGAGGCGGAGGGTGAGCCGCTGGGCCGGACGGGCGAGCTCCGCGGAGCCGCAGCGCGCGAGGGGGGCAGCCCCCCCGCGCCGCGGCCCCCTCCCCGGCTCCCCGCTCCCTGACGGTGGGTGTCCTCCTTGTGCCCTTGCAGGTGAGCCGCCCCCCCCCGCCATCCCGAGGAGGAGGAGGAGGAGGAAGCAGCGGCAGCAGCGGGTGGGGCCCGGCGGCACCGAGCGAGCGCGCGCCTGCCTGCCTGCCTGCCTGCCTGCCTGCCTGCCCGTCCGCCCGCCCGCCCCCGCGGGCCTGGCCGGCCATGAGAGCCGCCCAGGAGCGCGGCCAGGAGTGCCTTCCCCCCAAGAAGCGGGACCTGCCGGTGGCCGCGGCGCCTCCCGCCGGCGAGGAGCTGGGCCAGGCGGGCGAGCGGGGGCCAGCGGGCGGCGAGGCCCCGGCGGAGTGGGCGGCGGGGGCCAGCGGCAGGCCCGGCCGGGGGCCTCCCCGCTACAGCGAAGGCAGCAGCAGCAGCAGCGGGGCCTCGGAGGCGGTGGCCGGGCTCACCCTGGACCAGTATGGCTTGCTGTACAAAGTGGCGGTGCCGCCGCCAGCCACCTTCTCGCCCTCGGTGGTGAGCGTGAGCCCGCTGCCCCCGGCCTTCAGCATGACTTCCCAGCTCATCTCGCAGCACCCAGGGGTCTCCTACTCGCCCATCCATTACACACAGCTGCCCCCAGCCCCCTTGCAGTTTGTGGGCTCGCACTATTCGGTGCCCTACGCGGTGCCGCCGGGCTTCCTGCCTGGCCACCTTCTGCCGTCTTCTGCTACCCTGGCCGCCTCCCACATCCCTCACTTGGTGCCCTACGCGCCTCTCCTGGCTGGAGACGCCACCCCTCCACCCCAGGCTGCGCACGGCTACGGCAAGAGTGCAGCACCACACCTTGGGGGCCAGCATTTGGATGCGGCAGCAGGCAGAATTCCTGTCTACTACCAGATGTCCCGGCTGCCATCGGGCTATCCTTCGTTTGAGACTCCTGTTGCTGACCCAAACCCCGAGCAACCTCTGCTCCAGAGTCAGTTGGATTCCAAAATAGTCACGGCTAATGGAGTGCAGAGGCCTGCTGTGGGGCCCAAGGAAAGCAAGGTCCTGGATTTGGGCAGCAGGAAGGCCGAAGGGCAGTGGCCGACACCAGCCCTCGAGTGCGGCACTGACGGTCCCTTCTTAACCAGTTGTCAGACGGCGAGAACAGAAGCCTCGGTAGCCTCTCAGCGGAGTACCCCAGACACGGACCTGGAGGTGCAGAGAGTGGTGGGGGTGCTCCCTTCTCAGGACTACACTGGCTGTTCTGATCCACAGAAAGACAATTTGAGCCCTTTAAATCTCTCCCATGGTCATCCCTTGGAGCAGGAGGGAGAACTGGCAAGGAATCCAGTGGAAGCTGCTGTGGAGAAGAGCTTCTCACAGAGACTGTCGGCCAAGTCCCCTGAGGATCATCTCTGCCCCAGGCAAGTCTTCAAAGGCCTGATGATGGTGGCCAACGGCAAGCACCTCTCGGGGTCCTTCCAGCCTGCAGCTGGGGATGGCCTAGAGAGTGTGAGTCCGGAGGCATCACCCCAGGGGGCCTCCCGCAATCCGGAGGGTGGCTCCTCCCAGAGTCACTTGCCCTCCCACTTCATGAAAGGAGCCATCATCCAGTTGGCCACCGGGGAGCTGAAGCGGGTGGAGGAGCTGCAAACCCAGGACTTTGTGCGCAGTGCTGAGGTGAGTGGCGGCCTGAAGATCGACTCCAGCACTGTGGTGGACATCCAAGAGAGCCCCTGGCAGGGCCTGGTCACCCTGCATTTTGTGGTCGGGGAGCAGCAGAGCAAAGTCAGCATTGACGTCCCCCCTGAGCACCCATTCTTTGTCTACGGCCAGGGCTGGAGTTCCTGCAGCCCGGAGCGGACGGCTCGGCTCTTCTTGCTCCCCTGCCACCGGCTGCAGGTGGGTGACGTGTGCATCTCCATCAGTCTGCAGAGCATGAATGGGCGGCTCGCTCTCCAGGGAGCTGCCCGGGAGAGGCCAGGGAGAGGCAGCCAGAGCCTCAGAGAGCCACAAGGCAGAGCTGGGAAGGAAAGCCCGCTGGAGAAGGGTGGGGTGGCAGCCCTGGGCTCCCCTCAGGAGCCCTCCCGCCTGGAGCCTGTTGCTCTGCATGGCTGGGCAGGCCCCAGTTTCCAAAGATTTGGGGAGGAGTCCCGGCCCCCTCTGCTCCGCCCCTCGTTCATTCCCCAGGAGGTCAAGTTGTCCATTGAGGGTCGTTCCAACGCAGGGAAGTGAAGCCTGGCCAGAGGGCCAAGTGTGTGCCGTGCTGAGCTGGGCTCCTACCAGTTGGGAGACTGCTGCCTTTCCCCAGCCCTGGCTGTGTGCCTGGAAGCATTCCACTGACAGAGGGTTCCTCCTTCTCTACCACAGGGCGAAGGGGGCAGACTCTGACGGGAGCCGTTTGTGCTCTTCTTCTGTGAGAGAGGATTGGGACCCTGGCGATGGCCCTCTCTTTGTATAAGCACTTTATAGGACCCTTGCTCACGTACAGCAGGGCGTCTTCTCCAGGGAAGTGTCTGCAGGAGAGAGGCAGGGAATGCTGGCCTGGGAGGGGGAGCCAAGGGAAGAGGCAGGGTGGTTTCTGCTCAGGTCCAAGTCAAGCTTCTCTTCCCAAAGGGGTGGGCTTGGGCTTGGCAGCTGAGCTCTGGGCAGCAGCCCACCTCCAAGCTCAGAGTTAGGGGAGAATGGACAGCTCGGCTTGGCCCCCTAGGCTGAGCTTCTCCTCAGGGTG
The DNA here is from genome assembly GCF_027244095.1 of Hemicordylus capensis. Lineage (NCBI taxonomy): Eukaryota > Metazoa > Chordata > Lepidosauria > Squamata > Cordylidae > Hemicordylus > Hemicordylus capensis. The sequence continues at coordinate 32,453,642 of NC_069665.1, read as the reverse complement.
GCCTTTGCATGCGGTTTCCTCACGCTTGTTGCATTGAAGTGAAACTGAATTGCTGCACTGGATTAAAAGTGAAGGCCTACCAAGTCGGTGACTACTTTGCCCTGCAGCCAGGTGGAGCTAAGGCCCGGCAGGAGGAGAGGAAGGGTGGGGGTGGTGGCGGCAGCCCCACAGGCAGAGCCAGCCCCATCCTGGGCAGCGGCTGGTGTTCTAGCCCAAAGGGCCAGGGCCAGGTTCTAGGACATCGGTTTTTGCTTGGCCATGTCAAAGAGCTGCTGATGACCCCGGATTTGTGGAAGCATCCCCAGTTTTGCACATCTCTTATCCTGGGATTTCCCCACCTCTCCCACCAGGCTGGTCAGGTTGGCGACTGAAGCAGTTGGAGCTGCTCTGGGCACTTAACTAGCTTGCAGGAGGTGTTTTTTTGGTGGGGTTTTTTTTTGGAAGGGGATTGGAAAAGCCCACATGGTATGTACAAAATCCTTGGGATCAGCAAAGGATATTCAGGTTCTTTTCATCTCATTTCAAGCTGAAAAGTGTTCTCCCCTTACTGGAGGAGAGCAAGGGGAAGCTAGCCAGTGGCCCACAGATCTTGAATCTGACACACTGGTGCTGGTAGGCCAGAGAGAGATGCAAACTCCCCCTTGGTCCCCGATGCCCCCTGCTGACCCAGTCTCTCTGCCCCACCCTTACAGGTGGAGAGTAACTCTCCTTTGGGTGGGTTCCCTCTTGGCCTCTGGAACTGGGTAGGGGTGTGTGTGGCCGGGCTTTCTTCGGCGTTTTCAATGACTGGGAGTCAAAGCCACCGGCAATGCATTTGCAGCCGGAAGCCGCCTTCCCCTACCCAAGAGAGGCCTCTGGGCTTGGTTCCCTTGGGAAACGGAGGCCACGGCTAGCCAGTCCTTGGGGCTGGGGGGCTTCTCTGCCCTTGGAGGGTGGCAGCCGTGGTGCTCTCCCCCGCCTTCTCCTCTAGAGTCTCCTTTCAAGGCCTCCTCCCAGCACTTTGCACTATTCCCAACAGCAGCCTGTTGGTCCAGACACCCTGCCTTGCTTCTCTCTCAGGCTTCCCTGGCTCTGTCTCAAGCAGCACTGACCTCCATGAGTCCCCATGTACATATTGGGCCTGGGCTCCCCCCACCCCAGTTGTTGGTGTTGGAGCTGGGGTGTGCCTGCCCTGCCACAGGGCAAGGGGTCACTTTGCTTTTCGGGGAGGGGGGGGGGGCTGGAGGCCCTTGCATCATAGCTGAGCTTTAGTGGCTGCAACTTGATCAGCTGCGCCCCCCCCCTTTCCTGGCAACAGCTCTGTGGCTGTTGAGGCTGAATTGCCCCCGTTCTGCGGGCAGCCCCAGCCCCCCCCCTTGGCCTGCTTGGTTGCTGGACAGCTCACGGTATGGGGCTGCAAGTGGGGCTGCCGGGGACAGGGCGGGCCAGTTTTCCAGAGCAATAAGCTATTTCTCTTGTGCGACACTACAGAGGGACCTCTTGCCCAGCTCTGGTCAGTATTCGGGGAGGGTTCCCTGATATGCAATAGAGTGGGCTTACAGCAGCCCGGCTGTGTCCTCAGCCGCCCGGTGGGGTGGGTGCCTGGCAAGGGGGAGGGCGCTGAACCCGTGGCTGCTGGAGAGCTGTCTTTCAGCCGGGCTCCCGTCAAGGACCCTTTTCACCCTGAGCGCTCCCGCTTCTTGGTTGCCGGGTGTCTCTGTAGCCCCTCCTTGCAAGAGCACACGTGCCTTTCCCGGACATCGGCTGCCCCGGAAGTGTTTGGACTGGCACTCTGGCCCAGCGGCTGGCTCCCCGTGGAGGAGGCCACCCCCTCTGCAGTCCCTTGCATAGCACCTTAGTCAGGGTAGGCGTCCTCCCTGGATGCAGCGGGCGTGGGGCGTGTTGTGTGCGCGTAGCAGCCCTGCCCTCAACCCTGCCTCTTCTCTGAAGCCTTAGAATTCGCCCAGGGCCCAGCACCTCTTCTCCTGCCCCTGCCCTTGGACGAAGCATTACCAGTCCAAGGAGGATAATCTATTTTGTTGTGCTTTTTTGTACCTGTTTAAATAAATCAATTTGTACTGTATATTTGTACTTTGGGTGAGATCCTTTCCCGTTTTACCATTTAAAGTCTCTGTACACACAGATTGTATTTTTATTGTTAACGCTCTTATGAATATTGCATTTAACGTTGACTATGTAAACACAGTATATATATATATCTATATATACATATCTCTCTCTATATATATCTATATAATTATAAGCCAATAGCTTTTCCTTTGCGGTGTCTGTCTCTTGCTTGTCTCTTCGAGGTCACGCTGGCGTGGCTGCTGTCAGAGCAGAAAGAGGGCGTGTGCAGGGATTCCATGGTGGTGCTGGCTGGTGGGCGCTAGTGAGGAAGTGAGATGCGTGCGGAAGATCAGACAGTCTGCCGTGGCTCTGCTTTGTCAGTCGCACCCGGAGAGAAGCAGCAGGGTGGGCCTCTGTCACTTGCCAGGAAGAGCAGAGTGAGGCCTCCTCAGTGGTGGCCAAGGTACTACTTGTGATCCCTCCCTGGAGGCAATGGTAGTGGACTAGTCATTTCCGCTGAATTGTACCCCCACAACTACCTGCACCTCCGTCCTGGTGGCCAGTCATAGCCCAGTGGACTACCAGCCTGCTCAAAGGTGTGGGGCGAGGCAGGCCCTTTTCTGACATCCTTCCATGGAAAAGGCTTGTTGCAAAGCCACAGCTAGTTGAAAAGACTTTTCAGATTTCAGCTCAGGTGATGCATTGCACTGACAGCACCTGGTGCAGCAGTATGTGGGTTTTCTCATCACACAGAACTTCTTGTCACACATTCTGGAAGAGCTGTCACTGCCATTTGAGAGCAGAGGATTAGTTACTGAGGCAGATGTCGAAGTGGCTTCAGGCAGCACTGACACCCGCCCAGCATGAGGGGCCTGTGGGTCCCAAAGTGTGATTTAGACATGCTCCAGTATCCTGGGCTCAATTGCAACTATCTCACAGGCAAAGAGCTCCACCCTTTTAAAGGCGGGACAAATGGTGGGTGCCCTCCTGACTCTTCTCCCCGAAGACAGAAAAGGAGTCTTAATGGAAGACTCTTGCCCTGACAGGCTCCATAGGAACACAGGAAGCTGCCTCTTGCCAAGACAAACTACTGGTCCATCTAGCTCAGTCTTGTCTTCGCCAGCCCTACACAACATGTGGCCCTTGGGCTGCATCTGGCCCACCAGCAGGCTCCGGCTGGCCCGCAGGGCTCTTCCTTGCCACAGACATCCTAGCCGATCTCCTGCGAGTGGGCACTCCTTGTCACCGTCTGCCCGCTGGGAGCGAGCAGGCAGGCAAGCAAGCGAGGTTTGCCCGTGTGGCTGCTAAGGATCTACTTGGCTGGAGAAGGAAGGAATGGTGGCAGGGCACCTTCCTCCCACCCAGCTGCAAGGGCTACAAATGGAGGAGGCGCATGCTTCCTGAAGGGTTAGGCCCACCCCCCCCCAGCTGTTAAGCATGGGCATGCGCCGCCTGCTGCTGCATTGGTAGCCGTTTCCAGCGGAGTGGAAGGACGAAGCTGCCATGCAGCCTTTCCGCCGCCCGGCCCCCTCCCCAGCTGGATCTTTGGCAGCAAAGGCACATCTCACTTGCTGCCTTCTTGCTCCCGGGCCTGGCTGAGGTGCTCAGAGAGCAAGGTCTGGGCAGGCAGGCAGTTCTGAGCAGCACAGCAAAGGCAAGACTCGCCCCCTGCCCGCCTGTCCCTGGTGGAGGCGCTTGGAGAGCAAGTGGGCAGGTATGGCGAGCTGGCTCAGCGAGAGAGTGGCGGGGTGGGGGGAGCGGAGTATGCAGCCATCCCAGTGCCTGGGGAGGCTGCCCAAATGGAGGCAGAGGGGCAGCAGGTGCAGGGTGATCACAGGAACCACCCTCCCCTCGCTCTTAAAAATTAAAACTAAATTTTAAAAATTTGAAATTCATTTGTTATATTAGTTATTTTAATGTCGACTCATTCTTCAATAATTAGGAGATTGACCTCGGCCCCCACACACTAAGTCACGGTTGGTTTCGGCCCACTGGTGCATTTGAGTTGTGCATCCTTGGTCTACACAGACTGGCAGCAGCTCTCCAAGGCTTCAGGCAGGAGTATTTCACAACCCTACTCGAGAGATGCTGCCAGGGATTGAACCTGGGACCCTCTGCATGCAAGCAGAGCAACCCCACCCCCTGGGGAATACCTGACAGGGCTCACACACCTAGTCTTCCATTCAAATGCAAACAGGGTGGCCCCTGCTTAGCAAAGGGGACAAGTCATGTCTGTGACCAGCAGCCCAGCTCTCCTCCAGCAAGAGGCGCTTGGCTCAGTTTGCGCTCAGTCCTCTGCCATTTCTGGAGCACCTCTTGGCTACAGCAACTGCTGACTTGGAGAGAGGTGTGGCTTATGCGTTTGACCCTTGCACTGTTATAGTAAGAGCTTTGAGGACAGACATCTCATCAAAACAAAGTTACAGAAGTGAAACGTTAAATTAATAGGACTCCCTCCCCCTCCCCCTCCGGAGCATGGCGGCTCAGGGGCCCCCGAATACGGCAGCTGGCAGCCGACAGACTCTGGCCTCCTAGGAAGGGGTTTCCTGAGCCAGCTCAGGAGGGGAGGCTAGAGAGATGGAAGAGGGGTCCTCCACTCAGCCACCTCCTGGGAAATCCAAAACAGGTTGTGCGAGGACTCCTCACCTGGCACAAGGCGGCCTCAGGAGCACAGCCGGAGCTCAGGGCTCTCTTGGTCACAACCCAGTCTGGATTTCCCGACAGCAGCTCCCCGGGGTCCCAGGCCGAAGGAAGTCCTCTCCCAGCTCTGCTCCCCAGTTTAACTAGCACGCTGCCAAGGGTGGCACCTGGAACCTTCCCCCTGCCAAGTCGGTGGTGTCTCACTGAGCTCCAGCCTCCGCCCGCATCCCCCCCCCCTGGTGCTCTCTCCACTCAGCTGCCACCTGAGGACCTGCTCAGGATGAAGCCTCCTCCCCAGCCTCTGCCAACACCAGAAATGCAGCGCCGCACCGTGAGGGAAATGCTGCAGTCGGAGCCCCCAGCCAGCTCTTGCCCTGGCCAGAAAGCAAGCTGGAGAAGGCAGCGGTGGCGGCCATGGAGAGCCCTGGGCCACGCCCACAAAGCGGCGCGCCAGGCCGTGGGCCAGGCCTTTATGCCCTCCTCTGCTGGCAGCAGCCCGCCTGTCCCCTCAGTCTCCAGCCAGTCGGGGGAGCCGCTCAGCGCAGGGCGCTGGAGCTGGGCTCCTCAAAGCCCATCTTGCCCAGCAGCGGCCCGTCGATCTCCATGCCGCCCCCTGGCAGTGGGAAGAAGCTCATCTCGGCAGCCAGGGCCGCCATGGCCGAGGGGTCCTGGCCGAACTGGGCCCGCAGCATCATGTCCATTTTCTCCAGCCGCCGCTTCAGCCGCTTGGCTTCCCGCTCCCGGATGAGCCGAGCCTGCCGCTTCTCCGGGGTCTCGTTGGCCCGCTTGAGGCGCATGGCCTCGCGGTCCCGCTGCAGCCGGCGGGCGCGTTGCTCGTCCGTCTCCTGCAGGCGCTGCAGCCGCTTGGCCTCGCGGTCCCTCATGCGCCTCACCTCGCGCTCCGCGGGCGTCTCATTGTCCCGCCGGCTCTTCTTGGCCGTGCGCTCTCGCTCCAGGCGCTGCAGCCTCACTTCCAGGGGCTCGTTCTGGCGGCGCAAGGCCCATTTCCGCACGCCGGGCGCCTGGGCCTCCAGCAGCTTGCGGTAGGCCACACAGCTGTTGCAGACAAGGAGGATGCCGGCAGGGTAGACCGGCGGGCCCAGCGGAGCGGCAGCTTTGTCCTTCTCGGCCCCCGAGGAGCCCTCCGAAGAGAGCGGGACGGGCAAGGCGGCGTCTCCACACAACACTTCTGGCACCTTCTCGCTGCGAGGGGCATGAAGCAGGAAGGGCAAGCAGAGATCTCAGAAGCAGCCCGGTGGGCCTGGGAGTCTTCTCCCGGCCATGCTGACAGACCGCCTGCTCTCTCCCCCCAGCGGACTCCCGATCAGGAGGAATCCCCCAGCCTAAGCGGGCACTGAACCCCTGGAGGAGGACTATTCTTCCTGCCTCCGAAAAACCCTTACACGAGGCTTCTGAGCACGGCCCGGGTGAAGCGGCAGCTGTCCCAGAGAGAGGCAGAAGGCAGCCCCCCCGGGGCTCCCCGCACTGAGGAAGGCCTCGGGAACCAGGCCCACGGGCTGGGCTGGGCTGCCCACGCAAGCACCTGTGGCTTCTTACCTGTTGAAAGTAGCATGGCTGGTGAAGCGAGCACCACACACCGCGCAGTTGGACAGCTGGTCCTCGGAGTGGATGAGGAGGTGCCTGCCCAGGGAGCCTGGGGAGCTGAGCGCTCGGCCACAGACGGGACACAGGTAGCTCTTCGCGCTGACCACCGCCGCGGCCGTGTGCTGCAAACGAGGCCGGGGGTGAGGCGAGGCGAGGCCGGCTGGGCGGCCCTCTCCCCTCTCAGAGGCTGTCCCTACGAGGGCTGGCCAAGGCCAAGCCACACAGCTCTCTCTTCGGCTACGGAAAACAGGAGAGAGACCCGCAAGGCCTTCCCTGGGATGTGAAGCAGACCCACAGGGAGCAGCGGAGCTCGCCTCTCCCCGGGCGGTACACCCCCAGCCAAGAGGGAGCCATCTCTGCTGGGGGGCCGGAAGGGCAGAGGGGTGGCCTAGCCGCTCACAGGGGTCTCTCAGGTAGCCCCTCCCCTCCCCATACCTGATAGACGTGAGTGACAAGCTGCTCTCGGCTCCCACACTCCAGTTGGCAGAGGGGGCATCGGGAGAGCCCCATCAGGGATTCAGGGCTGGTGCTCAGACCCGCCTGGAAGCAAGGAGACACACAATGACAAGGAAGAAGACCTGAGCTCAGCCTCCCGGCTACCCATCAAGCAGTCTCTAAGGCAGTGGTCTTCGCTGTAAGGCTGGAGGGAGTCAGTGGTGCCCCCCCCAATCCTAAATGCACCCCCCTGACTGTGCAAAGCTTTGGCCAAAGCGGAGTGCTCTGTGCAGTCTCCCTGGCACCAAGCGGAGACCACCATTCTCACTGTGTAGTGCTGCACTTTGCCTAGCTGGGGGTGGGGGGGCCTTAGGGGAAACAGAGCCCTCTGGAGCCCCTGCACCAGCTCAGAAGGCATGCACAGAGTGCTGGGAAGCGTAGTCCCACTGTCTGTCTTGAAGGGCCCTCCCAGGCCAGCACTGAGAAGAGCACAGTACGGTGTGGAGATCCGCACCACGGGAAACGGACCTCCCCTTGAAGGTTTTTGACCACAGTGCTTCCTGCCTGGAGAACAGTGGAGATCCCTGTCCGTGCAAGGGAATGCAGTGCGCCTACAACCCCAAGCCAGCCTCTTTAAGCCTGCCCTCCCTGTCCCCTAGATAGGACGGCTGCATCAGTGAGCCAGGGAGAGGGCGGGCAAGGTGGGCGTCCTGTGGAGTCCCACCACCGTCCTGCGCTTGCCAGGATCCCTTCTGCTGATCCCCTCCCTGGGCCACTGCTGGTTCTGTTCAAGGGGACACACTTGCCTTGTCCCCCGGCGTCACCGGCTTGTGGCCTAGCTGCTCAGCAGGCTCCAGCTCCTGTTTCACCCTTGCTGCTGTCATTGCTCCATCCTCCTCGGAAGTAGGGGAGGAGCCTTCGTCCTGGCCGGTCTCCTCATCCCCCTCGCTGTCACCTGGAGAAGAGAGCAACAGATCTTGGCAACAGACCAACCGCCCCCACCTGGTGCCAAAGCAGCATGTGGACCTCATGCTGCCCCAGAGCTGCCGCCATCCCACGCCCCCCCAGGGGCAGGACTCACTGCTGCTGCTACTGCTGCTGCTGCCGCTGCCGCCGCCATTTCTCTCCGGCAGCTGCGAGGAGGTCGAGGATGGCTGGTCCCCGAGCAGCTCTGGGAAATCCCTCTTCATCATGGCTTGGCGTGCCTGCTCTTCCAGTCCAGCAAAGACTTGCTCCCCTGGAAACACAGTGGGGCAAGGCATCAGGCCGCTGACCTTCCTGAGCTTAGACAGTCCTTGCCCCTCGGTGCCCAGTGATGGTCTCCCCTACCTGAAGATGGCCCAGAGTGGGACTAATGCCTGGGGTCCACTCCCCAGGACAGCTTTCCCCAAACCCTTCCTGCAAAGCAACGGTGGCCTGACCAATCCGTCCCTTCGCATCCTTTCCAGCATGACCTGGAAATACAAATGTCTTCAGCTGCATTAAGCACACAGGAGGAGGAGGAGGAAGAGGAGGAGGAGGGGGACTCTTTCTTGTCCCCGGCCTCTTGCCTACAGCGAGGCGGTCCAGCAGTCCTGGTGCTGGGATTGCCCCTCCCCGCGGAGGCTTGGGAAGGCGTCTCTCCCCACCCGGCTTCCTCCTATGGGGTCCACATGGTGCACTGTGCAAGGGATGCATTTGCGGTGGCAGCAGCCGCCTACCTGCCCCACATCCTGGACCTGCCGCAGAGGCTCATTTGGAGGGATCCTCCGCTACTCTGATGGGCTAGTCTGGAGACAGCTTCGCTCATGGCTCTCCTCAAGGCCTGTTAATGCTGTGTGGGGAGCTAGCTGGCTGGCTCTTTGGGTGGAGACCGTGAAGGGCAGGGCCAGCACCCTCCTCTCCAACAATGCCCCTTCCAACTGCTGGGGAAGCGGAGAGCGGAGCACCCTGGGGGTGGGTGCGGGGGGGGGCACAGAGAGTCCTTCCAGCCACAGGCCCTGCCTACACCCCCTGCCTTCCCCCTAAGGCTGGGCCAGCCCTTCTACCAAGACAAGAGGACCTGCTGGCCTCTCTCCATGACGTGTACCAGCTGTGGGGGGGGCGCTCCTTAGCCCCCTCCTCAAGCCAAAGGGCAAGCCCCCCCTCCCCGCAGCAGGGGCTGCCAGGGAACAAAGGCGGCGGGGGAGGCAGATCCCCCCGCCCGGGCATCCCTCCCTCCCTCCCTCCCTCCCACCCGCCCGCCCGCCGCCTCAGTCCTGGGGGGAGCCGGCCAGGACACCACCGGGACGCCAACGGCTGCCTTTCCGCGCCCCCTACTCACAGTGAACTTTATTGGGGGTGGTCTGTTTCCGACGGGACATGGTTCCCCCCCCGGAGGGGGCGCACCTGCGGAGAGAGGAGCCCCGTCACCACCGGGAGGGGAGGGGAGGGGGGGGAGGGGAGGCGCCCCCCCCCTCTTCCCTCCCTCCCTCCCTCCCTCCCTCCCAGGCGGAGCGGGCTGCAGCGCTTACCCGGCTGCGGGGCTCCGTCGCCCGCCCGGGAAGACAGACAAAGGGCCGCCCGGACCGACAGACGGACGGAGGGAAGATGGCGGCGCGGCGGGCGCGCCCGGCTCGTGCATGATCGGGGGCGGGGGCGCGCCGAAGAGGAGCACGAGCACGCCCGCCCACCTGCCTGCCAAGGCGCCGCGGCGCAGCCCCCTCCTGCCCACCTACACGCCGGAGCCCACCCGGGCGGCGGCGGCGGCGGCGGGACCCGCAAGGGCGCCCCAGCGCGGGCCGGAGCAAGAGGCGGGCCGGCGGGCGTGGAGCGGCGGGCCGCGGAGGAGGCGGGCAGGCGGGGCGCGGGCAGCCCCCCATCCCCGTCGCCCGCCCTCAGGCACAGGCCGCCGCCACAGCCGCCGCCGCCCGGAACTCGGCAGCGCCGGAACCTTCCAGCGGGAGCGGCGGACCGCGGCCGGAGGCGCACCGGCTCCCGGAAGCGCGCGCGAGAGGGACGCATCCCCGCCACCAAGGCGGATCCCTCCGCCCGGAAGAAAAAAAGTAGTCCCCCTGGCCAGGAGCGGCGGCGGAGGAGAGGAGGAGGAGACGACTTCCGGGGGCGAAGCGAGGCGGAGGCGGCGGCGTCTCCCTGCAACGACGATCCCGACCGGCGAGGAGGCGCCCCCGGCTGGGCCGCCCGGTGAGTTCCCGGCAGCAGAGGCGGGGGCCCCACTCCGCGCCCCCCAGGCCCAAAGCCGGGGGTAGGGCCAGGCGGACGAGGGGCCTGCCTGCCTGCCTGCGGCTCCACTGCGCAGCAGCAGCAGCTCTACCTGACGAGTGGCCAGCCTGCAGGCAGCACGGCTCTCGGGGGAGGGGGAGCCTCGGCTCTTCCGCGGCAGAGCCGACTTCCCGGGCCGGCTCTCCTGACCGCGCAGCCCGAAGGAGCCGGGGGGCAGGGGCGGCTCGGAGGCCGGGCAGTGCCGCCCTCCGGGACTAGCCAGGAGCTCCGCCTGGGAGGAACCAGCCGCCGCCGCCTCCGAGTCCGGTTTCTCCTCCTCCTGGAGGGCTGAGCGGGGCCGGCGGCCCTTCCATGGGCAGCCGCTGACGCCCTTGAGAGTCGGGGGTCCCTCCCTGACAGCATCTCCGGGTAGGGCAGGAAAGGGGTCCTGCCTGACGCGCCTGAGAGCAGCGGCGGTCAGAGCAGCCTGGAGGGGCCGAGGGCCTGGCTGGACAGAGGGCCGCTCCGGCCGGCATCCCTCGGGAGCAGAGGTGCCCCCCCCGCGGCAGTTCTGGAGGCACCTCCCCCCCCCACACACACCACAAGTTAAGCAGCATCCCCTATGCACACACAACACACACACACACACACAGAGTGTTTTTTTGAAGGTACAGACAGCAGCTGAGCTCACAGGAATGTAAGAATATAAAATGGATACATCTGTGCCAAGTTGCATTAGCAGAAGCACCACCTGGGACAGACTGAAGAGGAGTGGGGGGTGGGGTGTGTGCAGGCCCTGGACCTTGGCCGGGAAGTCCAGAGGTAAGAGAGCCGCTTTTCTGCACTGCCCATGGACCGGCTGCCCAAGCAAACCCCATTGCCAGCCAGGGGGACACCGCTCAGTTCTCCAGGAGGCAGCAGCTGCAGGCCCCTGCACAGTCCTAGGGTGGAGAAGGAGGCTTTCTCCAAGGCCCTCCACTCCAGCCTGTGGGTTTCCAGCCGCATCTGGTGGGCCACTGTGTGAAACAGGGTGCTGGGCTAGATGGGCCTCCTTGGGCCTGAGCCAGCAGCCGGGCTGTTCTTATGGGCCTTGGCTGAGTCCTGGAAGGTGGCATTGCTCTGCCACGCCCCTGCCTCTGCTCTGGAGCACAGCTGATAAGCAGAGCCTCTCCCAGCGGGCGGCTGTCAGTAGCTTGCCTTGGATACCTGTACAGTCACGGGAAGGGTGACCTTTCTCTCTCATGATCTTTGCAGAAGCAAAGCACCATGTTGGGCTCCGGGTTCAAGGCTGAGCGCTTGAGAGTCAACCTGCGCCTCGTCATCAATCGTCTCAAGCTGCTAGAGAAAAAGAAAAGTAGGTGTCTGGGAGAACCAAGCTAGCAGCCCTTCTGCTCACCTTTGGCCTGGGACTGCTGCTGTTCTTGGTGCTGTTCTCCTCCAGCCTGGTGTACAGAGTTGTTTGGCTTGCAGCCTGGGTACGTGGAGGTGAATCACTTACAAGCAGCAGAGGGGCCAGCAGGTCCTGTGAAGCCTTGTCCCTGCTCTGCCCTGGTGAATGGTGTGTTTCTCAGTGGTGGTGGTGGTCGAGAGCTCAGCCTTTCTCCTGGTAGCCCACCCCAGCACGGGGGATGGCAGGCACCTCTTGCTGCTCCGCGACAAGTGCTTGTTCTCTTGCAGCTGAACTAGCCCAGAAAGCAAGGAAGGAGATTGCCGACTACCTGGCTGCTGGCAAGGACGAGCGGGCTCGCATCCGTGTGGAGCACATCATCCGGGAGGACTACCTGGTGGAAGCCATGGAGATCCTAGAGCTGTACTGTGATCTGCTGCTGGCGCGCTTTGGCCTCATCCAGTCGATGAAGTGAGGGCAGACAGTGGGAGCAGAGGGCGGACAGCGGGGGGGGGGGGTGAGGCAAGTGAGCCTGCTCGCCTCACTGCCTGCCGGAGTGCTGGCCCTCTGGGGCCTGTCTCTCTAGTGCCAGTTCAGATCAGGAACTCAGCCTCAAGTGGCTTTCTCTGTGTAGGGAGCTGGACTCTGGCTTGGCAGAATCGGTCTCCACCCTCATCTGGGCTGCCCCCCGGCTGCAGTCTGAGGTGGCTGAACTGAAGATTGTGAGTACTGGAGTCTGTGTCCTGCCACCCCCATCCATCTCGAGGCTGGGAGGCTCCGTGGGGATTTCTCTGGCTGAGCCAGGACTGAAACCTGGCCCTCCTGCCCTTGGAACAGCCCCACGGTGGTTGTGCTGCCCCACAGAGGGAGCCAGGCAGCTGGTGGCCTCGGTGTGAGTGTGCTCTTTCTGTGCCAGGTCGCTGACCAGCTGTGTGCCAAGTACAGCAAAGAGTATGGCAAGCTGTGCCGCAGCAACCAGATTGGGACAGTCAACGACAGGGTGAGAAGGGGGTGTGTGGCTGCTTTGTGGCGCTGAGTCTGCAGGCTTGCCATCTGTGGCTGCACAGAAAGCCGAGGAGGCCGAAGGTGGGGTGGGGGTGGGGTCGAGCTGGTTGCTTGCTTGGGCCCCGCAGAAGGGTCTTTGCCGGTCAGACTCAGTGGTGGGGGCAGCAAAGGGCTAACTCCCTCCTTCCATTTCTTCCAGTTGATGCACAAGCTGAGTGTAGAGGCACCTCCCAAAATCCTGGTGGAGAGGTACCTGATTGAGATAGCAAAGAACTACAACGTACCCTACGAGCCGGACTCAGTGGTCATGGTGAGTGAGGCTGGGAGGTGGGCGGGGGGGACGGGACGCTTGCCCGTGGCTGTGGGAGGTGATTCCTCCATCGGCTTCTTTCCCTGGTGGTGACATCAGCCCCTCACCTTCTCTAGGCTGAGGCTCCTGCAGGCGGGGAAGCAGACTTGATTGATGTGGGATTTGTGGATGATGCAAAGAAAGGTGGCCGTGGAGGAGGGGGTGGTGGCGGCGGCTTCATGGCCCCCCTGGCTGGTCCTGATGGAGTCGTGCCCATGCCGATGCCCATGCCGTCTCCAGCTCCCCCTTTCTCCTATCCTGCTCCCAAGGGGCCGGTGAGTGCCTTCTTTCTTGCTTTGACCGGGGGGGGTGTGTGGCTGCTTGGGGTGGTGTGGTCAGAGCTTCCCAGGAGCCCCTCTTCTCTGGCAGCTTCACACGGGCTCTGCTTTTGTAGTGTTGGGAAGTGCTGCCAGCTCCCTGGAGTGGCTGCTGCGAGGAGCCTTGTGCTGAGCTTTGCTCTCCCGCAGGAGAACTTCAATGGGCTGCCTGTGGGGACGTACCAGCCTTTCACCAGCCTTCATCCCCCTCAGATTCCAGCCATGCCTCCAACATACGAGTCTGTAAGTACGAAGAAAAGCGCAACCATTGGGAGGAATGCTCTTCCCTAGAATGGCTCGCAGCTTCCTCTCCACCACGTTTCTTGCTTTGGTAGCGCTGAGGGTGTTGATGTGGAGGCCACAGAGCAGGGTCTGGCCCTGAGTGATGGTCTGGTTGTAGCTGCCAGGTGTTGCTTCTGGACACAGGCCGGGTGAGGAAGAGGCTTTGTCCACGGTTCTGAAATACTTTCCTGGAAGAAGAAGGCTGCGTCTCCCATGCAGCCAGAGAGGGGCTGCTCTGGGAGAGGAGGAGGAACAGCCTCTGCCTAGTAGGTCTGCCTCCTCTGCTCATGCAGGCCTTTGCACGGTCTGAGGGTGTGGGGCACTCCCCTCTACTCCTGCCCAGATGGGGGCGATTGGCTCGGGGCTGCATCTCTCGCACCTGCTGCTTTCTGCATTTGCCCTTTTGCCCCTTGTCTCACGCTGGCTTGCAATAGACTGTTGAGTGGGCTTCTGGGGCGGGTGTGGGGAGGCGCTGTACAAACTCAGCTTGTGTCTTTTTCAGATTGAGGACATTGGTGGTGACAAGGACTTGCCCCCACAGGTGGCCGGTGAGTCCAGACAGGGAACCTGGTGCTGTAGAGGTGCAGGGCAGGACGATGGGTCAACTCAGTGAACAGCAACTGTGAAAAGGGCTAATTCCGTGCTAGGAGTCACGAGAAAAGGGGACTAGAAATAAAAATGCTAATACTTTGATGCCTTTCTATAAATCTATGGTGTGGCCACATCTGGAGTACTGTGTACAGCTTTGTACACCATATCTTAAGAAGGATATTGTAGAACTGGAAAAGGTGCAGAAGAAGGCAACCAAAATGATCAGGGGCCTGGAGCACCTTCCTTTAATCAGGCTAGGCTACAGCATCTGGGGCTCTTTGCCTTGGAAAAGAGGCGACTAAGCGGAAACATGATTGAGGTGTATAAAATTATGCATGGAGTGGAGAGGGTGGACAGAGAGAAAGTTCTCTCTCTCTCGCACACAACACTAGAACGTTAGAGGAGAGCTGGTCTTGTGATAGCAAGCATGACTTGTCCCCTTAGCTAAGCAGGGTCCACCCTGGTTGCATTTGAATGGAAGACTAGAAGTATGAGCAGCACTGGAAGATATTCCCCTCGGGATGGAGCCGCTCTGGCAGGGTTTCAGGTTCCCTCCCTGGCTTCTCCAAGACAGGGCTGAGAGAGATTCCTGCCTGCAACCTTGGAGAAGCCGCTGCCAGTCTGGGTAGACAATACTGAGCTAGATGGACCAATGGTCTGACTCAGGATATGGCAGCTTCCTATGTCCCTATCCAGGGGTTATCCCATGAAACTGAAAGTTGGGAAACTTAGGACCAACAAGAGGAAGTGCCTTTTTCACACAGTGGATAATTAATCTATGGAATTTTGTGCTGTGGGATGTGGTAATGGCCACCAGTTTGGATGGCTTTAAAAGGGGCTTAGACAAATTCATGGAGGCTACTAGTCTGGTGGCTGTGGGCCACCTCTAGCCTCAGAGGTAAGATGCTTCTGAATCCCAGTTGCAGGGGAGCAACAGCAGGAGAGGAGACATGCAATAACCGGTGGGCTCCCCGGAGACATCTGGTCGGTAGGCCACTGTGTGAAATGGGATGCTGGACTAAATCGGCTTCCTTGGGCTTGATCCAGCAGGACTCTTCTTAGGGCACTGGGGCTAGCTGGGTCAGCTCTGAGCAGCTCGATTTGCTGCCAGGGGAGCCTCTCCTCCACAGGGGCTGCCTCAGGCCCCCGATAGCTTTGTTTTGCCTGCCACATTTTCAGGGAGCCCTCCGGGGCCTTGACAGCTCTCCTGCTGGGGTGGGCGGCCACAGACGACAAGACGCCCTGGGAAGTCTGGCACTGACCTCCGGTTCCTCCTTGCATCCCATAGCCGTTGGCGGGACTGCCGTGCTGAAAGGGCCCCCCTGCCTGCAGCTGCAGCCATGTAGCCCAGCCCCCTGGGCCAGGCAGGACTCAGAGTGGCCTTGGGCCTGGCAGGCCCCATGCAAGAGTCAGGGGGACCCTCCTCTGACTCTAGCCGGCTGTCTCTCCAGGCAAGCAGAAGGGCTCCTGGCCGCGGCTAGTGGCGCCTCCTCCTGCTCTTGCGCTCTCCCTCCCCGGAGGCAGGTTCCTGCCTCTCCGTGCCTTGTAACCACCCACTCTCTGCCCCCTGCAGATCCCAGACCGAAGCCAGAAGCGATGGGGAGGCCACCAGCTGGAGTGCCCACTTTGGGCGATAATTTTGTGCTGCCAGAGTTGCCCTCCGTGCCAGACACATTGCCTGCGGCTTCTGCGGGCGCCAGCACTTCTGCCTCGGAAGACATTGATTTCGACGATCTCTCCCGGAGATTTGAGGAGCTGAAGAAGAAAACCTAAGGGTGCCGTGCCAGGAGGCGGCTGCTCCCTCCCTCTCTCAGCACCACCGCCTGTGCTTTTCTCCTCCTCCTCCTCCTGGCCTTTCTTCCCACTGTCCTTACACCAAATGCCGCTGCTTTCCTTCTGCCCTTTGCTCTGCTCCAGGAGAGGGAACTGCAGGAAACGACGCTCTGTCCTGGAAGGAGGTGCCGAGGGCCCTCCCTGGTTCTGCACCAGCTGGGGTGTGAGCGGACAGGCCTGAATGTCGAGGCCGACCCGATGCGGTGGGAGTCCCTGGCCGGCTGTCTGCTGTGCTGCAGGGGCTGCTGCCTCAGGCCCCGCCGGTAGCTTGCTTTTGCCCGCCACTTTCTCAGGGAGCCCTCTGGGGCCTTTGCGACTCTCCTGCTGGGGAGAGCGGCCACAGACGCCAAGACTTGCACAAGAGGCTGCCCTCTTGGCCACTGGCAACACCCCCGAGGTGGCGGCAGCGGGAGCCCAGCTCTGCCTTACCCTGGCCCAGCCCCGGGCCCGCCCTCCCCAGCTGGCTTCAGGGCAGGTTTGCCTCCTGGGCGGGGTCGCCTGGCCAGTGATGAGCAAGGCCCCAAGCGGCTGCTCGAGGCCAGCCGTGGTGCCAGCCGGTGCCCTCTGCTCTCCCATTGAACATCGCTGTACGTAACACTTTCACGTGGTTTTTCTGGAACAGTTGGATGGGTTTGTACCTTCTCTCTTCATTCTGAAATAAAACTGAGTCACCGTCTCTGTGAGGTAAGCCTGATTGAGCAGCATCCAGCATGGGTTGCGGGGGGGGGGGGGCAAGGAGAGCGAGGGCGGCTGCCCATGTCCAGGAGAGGCAGCTGCTGCTGGTCTCTGGTGCCGGGTACAACCCCACCAGCTGCCTTGTTGGCAGGCGCTCACAGGAAGGCTATGGGCTGGGGGAGACTGCCACCCACACACACACCCCCCATCCATTCCAGTCCAATTGTTTTCCAGGAAGGAGTGGTCTTTATTGAGGAAAGCAAGCAAACTCTGGCTGAAAGGACACAAAGGGCTGCTTTTGTCAGGGCAAGGCTTGTGATCTGGATCATTCCCAGGAGCAGGTGCAGGGCACAGCTGTGTGCCAAGGAGAGTCTTCACCCCATCTCTGGTGGGGATTTCTCGGGTTTTCCACTGAAGTATTCCTGCTCTGCAGATGGCGTTGTGGGCAGCAGCCCATGTAACCGGTGGTGGTGGGGGCTGCAGGTGCCCTTACTGCCCCCC
Organism: Hemicordylus capensis; assembly: GCF_027244095.1. Classification (NCBI taxonomy): domain Eukaryota; kingdom Metazoa; phylum Chordata; class Lepidosauria; order Squamata; family Cordylidae; genus Hemicordylus; species Hemicordylus capensis. The sequence goes on along the minus strand of NC_069665.1, from coordinate 32,436,793 downwards.
CCTCCTGCCTGTCTGCCTTGAGCAAGTGGGCCCCTCTGTAGGGCCAGGGCACCTGAAGCCTGACACTGAGGCTGTTTGCTCAAAGCTGGTGGATCCTGTTTGCTGTGTTGAAGCAGGGAAGAGGCCGTTCCGCTTTGGGAGGTGGGATCCCGTGGAGGACCGGAGAGCCTTCGGGCCACTCATCGGCTCGTGGGACGGATCTCGAAGAGGAAACATTTTGCTGCTTGGCAAAATGTGAGTTTGCCTTCCTACCCCCAAAAGCAAAGGAGGAAACTAGCCTGCTAGAAGAAGAATATAATGTCAAACTCTGCGAACACCCCCCTTTGATCCTCGTCTGTCAGATGTTAAATGGGCTGAAGCCTGGCCCAAGGAGTCCTATGCCCATCTCTGTGGCCCACTCTTGTCTTATTATTATTATTATTGATGCGATTTCTTAGCCAATCTCTGCCTGCCAGCCAGCCAGCCCTCTTTGTCTCCTTGTACGAGATGGCATGCACAGGCAGGTGTGAGTTGCCGGTGGGAACTTATTCTCAAGGTTTAAAATGAATCTGCAGAAGGTGGGCTTCATCATTAGACAGTTGGACTAAATGGTGAGTCAACAGGGGGCCCAAGTGTCTCCTGGGTGGGGGTTCCCTGACTGGGCTTTTCTCAGGTCATGTGAGCAGCCTCCGCTTTCCCCAACTGCTAAAGCAGAGCGTGTGCCTGGAAGTAGTTGTGACAGGAAATAGATTGTGGTGCGGGAGGAGACACCTTTGGTCTGAGACCAAACCCAGGGTCTGACGTGGAAGGCTAGGCTCCACCCTTTCCAGATCTCCCTGCTAGCTCAGAGGTCTGCGTTGGGGGTGGTGTTTAGGAAATGGGGTCCCTGGGGATGGGGAGGCTGTGCAGTTTCAGTCTTGGGCCTCGTTTGGGGCTTCTGTGGGGGGTGCAGCCCGTCGCTTCATTCCAAACAAGAGGGCGATCTTCAGCTGGATCAGTTGCATCATGGACTCCTCCTTGCAGGCCTGCAGGGAGGGAAGGAGGATAGCTGAAAATCAGATCTTCATTGCGGTCACTGACTAGTATATACATACAGCTGAGTCCAAAGACAAAAAAGACCAAAGTAAATACAGCAGTCCAAAGAATCTAGCATTTCCCCAAAAAGCTTCCCCTTTAAGGGAGAGGGATTAAAATGCAGACTTTGGCTACATTATATTATCTTTATCTGATAAAAGAAACCAAACGCAAAATTCCATCAGATCGACCTGGAAGATCCTTTGCCATGGGTGTAATTAGTTTATGGCACCAGTCACAATAAAAATGTACAGTACAGTACAGCAGCATATGGCCAACTGGTTCAATCTGTCCTGAGCCGTAAGGGCAAAAATGATGCTGAACAGGGATATGTTTAGAAATATGCCTGCCAATAGGAGGGCAGCGTTGGGCAGGCCCTCAAGAAGCCCACCCATATCTAGGCACAATCAATGTACCCAAAGATGGTGCCGGCTGAAAGCCTGATCAAAGTTACTTTGGAGTTCCATGTCCAAAATTCATTGCTGAAGGATTTCCTTGGCCCTCTCAAAAGCCAGGGGTATCAAAAGATCTGAGGAGAAGCCCGAGAGATGATTGGCTGAGGACCCTCCAAGAGATCTCTGAATCTGTCCTGAGAAGAGGCTGGCTTGGATGCCCAGCAGCAGTGCCCCCTAACCTGGGCAGCCTTCATCTCCCTGCCGAAGGTCGTCAGAAGCGCAGAGACCAAGAGGTTCATGATCACAAACACCATGGAGACGACGCTGGTGAAAATCAGCAGGGAGCCCAGCACAGGGTCCAAGGCAATGACCTAGCAGCAGGGGAAGCACAGAGAGAAAGGTGATGTGCTCTGCACGGGCGGGGGGGGGCGGTCTTGGGAGGCTGGCGGAGGACAGAGAGGTCTGGCGCTCTCTGGAGCAGACGCCAAGGGACAGGCTCTGGGGGCTCCGCTGCCAGCCTCTCCTCCAGGCCGGCCGGGAGTGCTGCAGGGGGAGGCCAGCCCAGCAGCAGCAGCAGCAGCAGTGCTGGAAGCTCCTGCAGGGCCCTCTCACCTCCACATAGTCAAAGATCCCCACCAGCAGGCCCACGATGGTCACAGCCGCGTCCGGAAAGGCCTTGTAGTTGAAGATGTTCCACCCAAACATGAGGTTGCACTGAGGGTGGGGGGGGAGGTCAGGGCACACAGGGAAGGAGGGCGTCACCCCAGCTCCTCCCCCCGCCCCCCCCGGGCTGCCTGAGCAGGCGGTCTCCCCGAGGTGGGGGGGGGGGGAGGCTGCGCTCTGCCCGGCTGGCCGCGACCTCTTACCGCCATGGCATAGCCCACCAGGAGCACCAGCAGCGCCAGCAGGAAGCCCAAGACCTCGCCCCAGGCCTTCCGCAGGGTCTGTGTGATGAGGCCCATCCTGGGATTCAGCTGGAGGAGACGCCAGAGCTTGACAGTCGTCAGGGCCACCAGGAAGGCAAGCAGGTAGGTGAGCCCAGTGTCCACCTTCACCACCTCATAGAAGCTGATGAAGCTGCAGGAGGAGCCGAGGAGCTGCGTTGGCTCGGGAGGCGCCCGAGAGGCAGGCTGGAGGCCTCCCCACTGGCAGCTGCCACTCCCAGGGGCCCCCAGGAGTGGGGCCGCTCCGCTGCAAGAGGGCGCGGCCCACTGGACCCCTCCCGGCCGGCCGGCAGCTCACCTGCTCCGGTCTTGGCGCCTCCTCCGCAGGATGCTCTTGGCCAGGAGGCCTCTCTTCACGTGAAGGCTGACAGCAGCCACGCTGAAGAGCAGGGTGCTCGCGTCCAGCAGGTTCTCCTTCTGGCCCAAGTACCTCCCCTTCTGTTGCTTCAGGCGCTGGCCCTGTGTGCCAGGAGGCGGCACTGCTGGGCACCCCACAGAAAGGCGGCTCTCGGGGGGCAAGGAGCAGCAGCGGCGGCAGCGGCCTGGGAGCTCTCTCCCCCCACCCCCCGCCCTGGGGAGCCCTCCCGAATCTCAGCCCCAGCACAGACGCTTTCTGCAGCACCTTCCCCACAGAGCCAGGCCTCCTCACCTGCACCAGGACGTAGTACAAGAGCAGCAGGAGGAAGGTGACATGGGCACAGGCCAGCTGGACCAAGCTCTGCGTGTTGGGGTAGAGGCGCAGAATCTGCAGCTCAGCCGAGCCGAGGAAGGCCCCTGGAGCAGGGGGGAGCGAGGGGGGAGCAGCCTCAGAGCTGGGGCCCCCTCCCCTCCCCTCCCCTCCCCTGGAGCAGCAGCTGCTCCTTCTGAAGGGGGGGCGTGTGTGTGCGTGTGCGTGCGCCTCTCTTGCCTCCGCCGTTGGCTTCCAGGAGCAGCGTGACTGCGCAGAAGAGGTTGACGTTTGCGTTGTAGACCACAAATTCCACGAAGAGGGCCTGCGTCTGCCTGTCGAGCCAACGATTCTGCTCCAAGTACCGAAGGGAGCTGGAGAAAAGTGCAAAGAGAAGGTGGCGGCGGCGGCAGCAGGAGGGTGGGGCTGCGTCGGCTGCCCTGCGGAGCTCAGCGGGCCGCTTGCCTCCCAGGACCCGGGGCAGCAGTCCCCAGTGGTGGTGGAGTTGGGCACCCAACTCTCCCTGGACAGGGGGAGGAGCACCCTCTGGAGCTCCTCGCTCCGGTCTGAGCTTTGGCAGCCCTACCAATTCTCTTGACCTGGAGACAGGGCAGCTCTTGAGGTGTCCCCAAGGGCTGGCTTCAAGACACGGAATAACCCCACAGGTCCCCCCCGGAGCCCCCAGAGCCAGGGGCTGTTTGCCTCTGAATCCCCAGGGCACGGAGGAAGGACCGTTGCCTTCACACCCCAGCTGGGGGCTTCCTTGGCACAGGAGGCGGGTCAGACGGCCACCGTGGGCTGGCCCAGCAAGCTTGCTTCCCCGACGGGCTGCTGGTCCCGCCTCAGGGCAGGGCAGCTCTGAGTCCACCTACCTCTCGGCATGGCTGGCATTTGTGCCAAGGTTTGCCAGGTAGCCGCTGCCAGGGTAGAGAGCGAGCTTCCCCCAGACGGGAGACTCCTGCAGGGCGGCCTCGCTCTGGTATATCCAGGCACTCTCCTGCACGCCCCCAGCTGGGCTAGGAGGCCCCCAGGTGGGAGTGGACCCCTCCTCTGCCTCCTCCGGGTGGCTGGTGGAGGGCCGGCGCAGGGGCAGGGGGGCAGCCGCTCCAGGCCTCCGTGGGGCTCCCTCAGCCCGGATCTGCCGCAGCCGCAGGCTGCCCACAAGGAAAGAGTTTCCGTTCATGGCCAGACCTGGCAAGGCAAGAGGGCAGAAGCTATCTTGGGGGCCCCGCAAAGGTGCTCCACCCAGACCTAAGACACTGGTGGCCGGGAGGGCCTCCTTCCCCGGGACCTGGGCAGCAGCCTGGGCCCCTCCCTCCCCCACCCCCAGACCTCTGGAATCGCCATAGACGCCGGGCACTAGCGTGCTCCTGGCCCAGGAGTAGAGCTGCGCTGGGGTCTGGACGCGGCCCAGCTGGGGCGTGAAGCTCTTCTGGAGGACGTCAGTCAGGTAGAATTCACTGGGGCTCCTCTCCGTGTAGCTGAGCACCATCAGCACGGCCAGGAACGCCACTTGCACTGGGGGCAGAAGAGGCTCACGGGTGTGATTCCAAGCCCCCCAGTGAGGCTAATGATGCAGATCAAGTGTTTCAGCTAATTATTATGCAGAGTATCTACTGAGATTAAACCGAAGGCAGGAGGTCTCCAGTTCGCCCACAAGCGGATCACGCGTCTCCTGGCCTGCGCACAAAGCGGTGGGGAGAAGTCTGCCCCTGCCCGTGATTTCTCCTCTGCCCCAGGTGAATCATGCCTACATGGAGCACAAGAGCCTCAGGAGCGCTCTTTGCGGGCCAAGGGACCCACAGCCTGTGCCCGGGCAGCCCCTCTGCCTTGCCATTGGGATCTCAGCTCCCCCACTCCACCGTGACTTGGGGTGGGGGAGAGCAGCTTCTGCCCCCCCCCCCGCTTCTCACCTACGATCTCTTGGAGCAAGGAGTACAGCTGCTGCTGCTGCTGCTTCTTCGCCTCCGCCGGCTGCGTCTGCTGCGCCCTCAGCCTGAGGGTGGGAGGCCTGTAGACGGGGTCGCTCCAGTCCCTTCGGCCAGCAGTGGTCAAGGGCAGGGGCCTTTCTGGAGGGAGGGAGGAAGGGAGGGCCGGCTGGCTGACTCAGTGGGGCCAAGGACAGGAAGGGGAGCCGTGGGGCTGGGGGCTGCGCAGCAGTGGGGTGGCGACCCCTACCCCCAGCAGCAACTCCGCAGGGGGGCTGCTGGGCCTTGGGGCTCCAGCTACTTACCCCTGAGGAGGCGGCCAAGGGCCCGATGCAGCTGCTGCTCCCGTGCTCGGCCTTGCCCCATCTCCCTCTTCCGCAGCAGCGAGAAGATGACAGTCAGCGCCAGCGCCTGGGTGGAAGGAAGCGCACCGGGGCAGGGCTGGTCTCTGGCCAGGCAAGCCTGTGGGGTGACGGGTGGCTGCCAAGAGGCCGGCCGGCCCTGCTGCTCTGCAGCTGCATACCTTCAGGGGCTGGAGCAGGAGGACGCTCTGCAGCAGGGAGAGCAGGATGGTGAGGGCCCAGTGGGTGGCCTGACCCCTGCTCAGCTCCAGGCTGTACAGCACCGTGAAGAAGGCGGCCAGCAGGCAGGTGCTCCCCCAAAGCAGCCAGCAGATGAAGCCCCACCTCCGGGGGAGCTGGCGGGAGAGGGGCGGCCTCCACCCGGCGGGGGGGTCCTCCATGGGGAAGCTGCTGCGGAGGCTGCTGGGTGTGGGGAGGCAGGAAGGGCTGGGGGTTGGAGAAAGGGGGTGGTGTCATCGTGGGGAGGCGGCACACCCCGTGAACAGCACCAGAGGGGGTCTGGTTCAAACGCTGGGGAGAGAGCCCTGCCCCGCCTGCCAAGAGGCACCTGTGGGGAAAGGGGGGCCCCCTGGGAGCCGGTGGAGCCTCTTCCTTTCACCTGCTGGCAAAACAGAAGCCTGCCTGGTGCCCCCCCCCACTCCCGCCCCAGCCAGCGTTCCCTCCAAGCACAGGCTCCCCTGCCCCACAGCCCCCTTGAGCAGACCCCTCAGCCTGGGCTCACACTTCACACTGTGCTGAATGTCATCTCTGAACATTGCATGAGATGTTTACGTGCCTGACTGTGCTGAAGGAGGACTCCAACCAGGCAAGAGCCTGCCCCACGGCCCAGGGGAGCTGGCGGTCCTCCCCCCAACCCCTCTAGGGTTTCAGCAGCGACTAGCCATCGCGGCCGCACGACTTCCTCCCCCTCCCCCCCCGCTCCCTCTGGCAGGGCGGCTTCCTTCAGCCTGGTGCAGACAGGTGTGCCACATTCCTGCCGTGGGGTGGGGAGCAGCAACTTCCGCCCACCTCCCAGGGCTGCTCTCCACCCTTCAGTGCAGGTGGAGGAGGAGGAGGAAGAATCCAGACCCACCTCTTGTCAGTGGGGTCTCTGCAGCTACAGCCACTGCTGCCAGGTGCACTGTCTCCCTCCCGCCCCCCCCCCTCCCAGGCATGGTGGTGTTTGGGCAGGCAAAACCAGAACTGCCCCTCGCCCCGCTGGGCTTTCTGGAGTGTCCGGGGCACGGCCTTGAGGGCGCCAGCATGGCCTCCTGACTGCAGCAGAGGCTGGGAGGGAGCCGCCTGCCTAAGGCCGCCTGGTGAGTTCCTGCCAGAGGCATAACTGGCAAGGAGGAAATCCTGATCCACAGCTCAGTCTCCTCGTTGCAAGGCCAGGCTTTTTTTACAGGTCCCCCCCCAAATTTCAAGAACAATACAGGGAGGGGGCTGGGGTAGGGCCTGAGGGCTTCCTCCTCCTCGGGGCTCCTCCCTCCTGTGAGAGTCATGGGCAGTTCAGAGAAGCTGAGCAAACCAAAGGTCTGCCCTGGGCGGAAGAGGGTGTCCAGACAACCGCAGCGTTTCCCTGGGGCTTCGGAGCAGCAGAGGCGGACGCCTGTCCTTTGGCAAAACCACAAGGGGGGGGGGCAGACCGTTGGGAGCAGGCAGGCCCTGCTGGGTACCTCCGGGGGTCCTCAGGGCTGGGCCGGGGCTGCTGCTGCTGCTGCTGCAGGCGCTGCCGGAGTTGGCCTAGTTGCTCCGCTGCCTGCAGGTGGTCACAGGGACGAAGGAGGTGGCCCCCGTCCAGGCCACGCAGCTGGGCCTCCAAGTCGCAGACCGTGTGGCTGAGGTAGCGGAGCAGGTGGCAGGCCCTTCCTGGAAAGGGGTGCAAAGGGGGGTCAGTCCCTTCAGCCAAGCATGCCAGGGGGCGACAGCACAGCAGGCTCTCTGCCCAGGCGGGCGGGGGGGGCGGGCGGGCTGCTCCTACCCTGTGGGGGTGTCTCCGCTGGGTCCCCCAGGCACTGGAGGTAGGAGCAGGCGAGGTGGCAGAGGGCAGCCACCAGCTCAGGCACTTGCTCCAGAGACCCCCAGGGTCCGGCGGCGCCTCCTCTGTGCTGGCAGAGCCGGTTCTTGTGGAGGAAGCCCACCGTCTCTGTCAGCTCCTGAGAGGAGGCAACAAGACAGCTGGCAGAGGTGGGGCGGCAGCGATGCCAGGCTGCAGGCATCCCAGGGGAGGGGGCAACCGTCCACACCGGCCAGGCAAGCGGAGCGTTCACTGTGCACCGTCCCAACGGCACCCTGCTGATCACGGAATCTCTCCGTGCTGTGAAGTGGGTGCTCAGGACGCAGTGGGGCTGGGTGGGGGGCATGATGTCAGCACCCAGAAAAAGCTGCCCTCTTGGGGCTGTTCTGCCCCAGGGAAGGGGCTCTGTGGGGCTGGAATGCTGCCCTGCGCTCAGCCACGGGCCAGGCGGGCAAGCCAGAGGCAAGGGAGGGGCTGGGAGCCTCACCTGCAGGAGGCGCACGGCTCTGGAGACCTGCTGGGGAGGCAGGACTCTGGTGCCGGTGGCTGAGGCAGCAGCAGGAGGCGGCAGCGGCAGCAGGGCAGGGGGCTGGAGCAGCTGGAAGAGGGACACGACCAGCAGGTGCAGCGGCAGGAGCAAGGCGGAGGCCTCCACGCTCACCACCAGCTCCTGCCAAGTCACCAGGAAGGGCCCTGCAGCAGGAGACAGGTGGGGTGGGGTGGGTGCTGCTTCCTTGGCATGGCTTCTCTCGGGCCTGGCACAGAGGCCCGGCCAGCTGGGGTCTTGCAGGCGGTCCTGCAGCCAGCCAGGGCGGGCTGGGGGCTCACTGGGCTCTGCTTGGGGGTGAAGGGCAGCCCTTTGCTGGGGCGGGCCCTCCGGAGCAGCTCCCTGCTGAGGCGGCTGGAGAGAAGCCAGCCTCTGCCCCACCCCGCCCCGCCCCACAGCGGAGGCTCACCTGGCTCGGAGTGGGGCCCGTCGTCGTCGTCGGCCTGCTGTGCTCTCCAGAACATGATGTGGATGAGCAGTGAGCAGAGGAGGAGGGCCAGGCAGCAGGAGAGCCTCTGGAGGCGGGTGAAGGGGCTCCAGGGCGAGCAGGTCCCCACCGACAGCCACAGGTGCTCCTGGGTCAGCCTCTCCACCAGCCCTGCCCAGAACAGGTGTCTGTGGGGGGGGGGAGAAGGAGCTGGAGGAAGGGGAGGAACGCCCCCCTCTCCCCCCCCCGCACAGGAGGCCCCTGCTGCTGCCATCACTGCTGCTGGGCCTGACAGGAGAAGGACCGGCTGGCTGGAAGTCCCCCCTCACCTCCCCCCCCAACCCTGAGCCAGGCAGCCCAGGGAACAGCCCTCCACCTGCTCCTCAGAAAGGCAGCGGAGAGCCCAGCCGCCACAGGCCGGAAGAGCCAGGCCTAGCAGCCAGTGCTCTGGTGGCCTCAGAGCCAGAGACCCCCAAAGCGCCGGCCCCCTCCTCGGGGTCCCCAGTTCTGCCCCACAGAGAGGCAGCCCAGCAGGGGCCTTCTGGGCGGGGGGAGAGGCAGCGGCCTGCGCTGAGCTGTGCTGCTGCCGCTGCCGCGGGAGGTCTGGGGCTGCCCGTCCAGGCACCTCTGGTGAAGAACCCTCAAGGGGGCTTCAAGCCAGGCAGACACGGGGGGGGGGGCGCGAGGGGGGCAGGGAGGCGACTGCAGGGCTTGGCTGGCGCCCCCCCCCGGAGTCTGCGGAAGAGAGGCTCCCAGCACGGGGAGGAGCGCAGCAACAGAGGCAGCTGCCACATACAGAGTCAGACCATTCGTCCATCTAGCCCAGGGCTGTCTACACAGACGGGCAGTGTCCTCCCCCCCCCCCGCCCACCACCACCACCACCAGGGAGGGACCCCAGAGTTACCCAAAGGAGAGCAGCTCCTTCTCGGAGGCGGCTACGAAGACCCTGTCCAGCTGGCCATCGTCCAGGTCGGCTGCCAGCCAGGAATCGCACAGGAAGTGCCACTTCTGCCTGGCTGGCAGGGCACTGACCGTCACCTGGTGCACAAACCTGCCGGAAGGCTCAGTCAGTCACTTGCCCAGAGGCGGGGCGATGCTCCCTGGCCGCGTCCCCTCCCCACAGCCGGAGCGGCTCCCTCAGGCACAAAGTGGCTCCATCTGCCGGGAATGGCTTCCTCGGCATCCACGGAGAGGGAGGGTGGGCCCTGAGACCCGCCAGGAGAGGCCTCCGACTGGCACTGCCCGGGGGCCTCTGGGCCAATGTGATCCAGATGGCGCCGGGGCAACCTGGTGGGGCCTGGCGGGGGGACCCTCTCTCTGGACTGAGTGTGCTCTGCCCTGCCTGGCCTCCAGAGCACAGCGCCCTCGCCTCCCTCCCCACCTCGGGTCCAGACTCACCAGCTAGGGCTGGGCCCCGAGTTGTCGTGCCAGAGGCGGATGGCGTGCAGGTCCCCCAGGGGCTTCTGCGTGGCGAGGAGGAAGGCGTCCATCCCCCCCCGCTCCAAGCAGGGCCCACTCGGCGGGTGCTGCAGGAGGTGAGCCTCACTCCGTCCTTCCGCCCCGTAGAGGGTCAGGGTGACCTCCAGCCGGAAAGGGAGATCAGGTCAGGGCGCGGCAGGGCTGGGGGGCCGCAGCTGCCCCTCTCTTCCCGGGGGGGGAGGCGGAGGAGGTGGCAGGGCCCTTTCCCACAGAGGGGCCTCCCCACACCTCCCGCCCGCTCCTCCACCCCGGGGACCCAGACTCCCCCCGGGCTTGGTGGGCAGAGCCATGTCTCGGGTTGGAAGGTGGTGGTCCTTCCCCGGCTGCCTGAGGGCAGGTGGGGCACCCCCTACCTTGGCCGAGGTGCTTGCCCGTGGGCGGAAGCCTGTGAAGACTTGGACCAGGTAGGGGTAGCAGGCGCGGGCATCGTTGTCTGCCAGGAGCGTGACCTTCACCTGCAGCAGGAGAGCAGCGGGGGTGGGTGGGCGGGCGGCTGCCGAGAGAGAGCTGGGACTCCCCCCCCAGTGGCCAGGTAGGGGGACTCTCCAGACAGGAGCCAGAGTGGCAGGCCGGGCTGGGCCCTCTGCCTGGCTTCCCAGCGGGGGCCTGTGGCTGCTGGGGTCCTCGGAGGCCGCCTCCCTTCCCACAGGAGGAGCTGCTGCCGGGGGTCAGGGGCCGGGCAGCATCTTTGGCTGGGCAGCTGCAAAGCTGCAGGAGGGTGGGGGGCACCTCCTGCTCTAGCTCTGGGTTGAGCGGCTTTTACGGCAAGGCTGCCCTGAGAACACGGCGGAGGAGCAGGGGCCGGGGTGGGTGGGCGTGGGGGGGGATGCCAGCTCCAGGAGAGAGAGGCCGGCTGCCTTGGAGAGCTGCCCCCCTGAGGGCAGGATCCCCCCCCCGCCTGCCAGCAGCCAGGGCCCCTCCTGGCCTCCCTCTCGCCCCCCCGCCCACTCGGCCCTGCCCGTCCCTCCCGCCGGGCCCCTCGCCGGCCTCACCTTCCCCGCATCCCTCCTCTGCCTCCAGCGGGCCCAAAGGAAGGCCGCTCCGTAGCCCAGCAAGAGGCTGCTCAGCAAGGCCAGCCCGGCTGGGTTCCGGCCCACGCGGCTCAGGAGCCGGCCGGCTTGCTGAAGGTTGACCGTGTGCGGAAGGACCAGGAAGACGCGGCCGAAGAAGCTGAGGTGGCTGCAGAGGCAGTGGGTGCTGCCCAGGGTGCTCCGGGGGCCCACCTGTGGGGGGGGGAGGGGGGAAGAGGAGGAGGAGGGGCCGCCCCCCGCATCAAGAACAGCCTCCCCACCCGCCGGCTCCACCACGGGCCTCCACCTCTGGGCCCACAGGCCCGCCAGCCCCCCTGCCCCACGGCCAGCCCAGCTCCAGACCTGGCATCCGCGGCTGCTCCAGGCCTGCTGCTGGCTGTCCCAGTGGTAGCAGCCCGTGCGGATGGTGCTGATGGAGAGGTCCCGGTGGCCTTGGGATCCGGGGGCCACCTCTGCAGAGATGTAGCAGGTGCCTGGACCGCAGTGCAGCTTCTCTGGGGGGACCACCCACACGTAGGCGCCCTCTGAGGAAAGAGCAGTGGGTCTGGCAGGGTGACAGGCAGCAGCAGCAGCAGCAGCAGCAGGCGGGAGCCAGGGCTGCCTCCGCCCCGCCCCCTCGCCCCCTGGAACCACACCGCCCTTTCCACGTGGAACCCTAACCCCACCGCCGCCCTGGGCCTCACCCTCTTGCCATCTGCCCCTCGGCAGGGTGGTGTTGAGGAGGCAGCTGTTGCTGTGGGGCCGGGAACCCAGGCACAAGGTGATCTGGAGCGGGCCTCTGGGCTTCACAGCAACCAACAAGGCATCTTCTGCCGACGTGATGTTCACCTCCAGGCCAAAGCGCGCAAAGCTGCCGGCCAGAGCAGTGGGCGATGAGGCCTCAGCAGCCACCTCCCGGCCAAGCTCAATCTGGAGAGAGAGAGACCCCTCAGAGCGGGGGTTGTGGGCTGCAGCAAGGGGCAGGCCGCCCGGGCGTGTGCCGGTGGCCGTTTGGGTGGAGGAATGGCCAGCCGGCCGTCTGGACTCTCCCCGCCAGAAGCCGTCTGTCCGTATCACACTGCTCAAAAGCAGTGAGCCCAAGCAATGAGCGAGGAAGAAACAGCAGCCCCCAAAGGACCAGCCCCAAAGCCCGTCACGTAGCTAGCAGCGGAGAACCTGCCAGTTCTCTCGTCTGTGGTTACGCTCCTTTCACGAGGAAGCAAGACTCAGGCAGCACACGCCTATCTCCCCCGGCCTGGCTGCCGAGCCCTGATGGAGGAGAAGGAGAAGCACCCGGCCTCTTTCAGCACCACGGAGAGCGGTGCTGCTTAGGGCCTCCGAGTGGCTCCCGGGGCCTTGAGTCTTCCGGGGGACCAGAGTGAGGCCAGGGCTGCAGGACCACTCATCTCTCTGCCCTGCCTCCCCCCAGAAAACAGGGGGGGGGCTCCAGGTGACGGCTCATTTAGCCCTGGCGGCGGCTTGGATCCTGACCTGGGAGCAAAAGTCCCCCTTCTAGCCAAAGGCAAGCTTCTGCGTAACACATCAAGCCGGCACCCTTCCCAAGCGCGTGCGCCGTGGACCCACAGGGGGGCCTGGGATGTTGCCACACAGACATTTTCTTGGAGCCTGCTAGGTCGCAAGCTGGGATGAGCTTCCACTGGGCTGCACCTGCTGCTTGGCCTTTTCCACAACCCCTCCCATTCACTCACTCATGTGCCACACAAGTAAGGCCCCAATCCCACCTCTATTTCCTCCGCCAGGCCTTGGATGTGGATGGGCCCCTCGAGGGCAACGAGATCAACACTCGCCACGCTGTCCATGGGCATCTTGTCCAGGCGCCTGAAAGGGTTGAGCGCGAAGGAGGCCACCTGCAGTGCACAAGGGAGGGAGCTGCGGTGTGCCTGCCCCACGGCCGCCCCCTGGCCCAATCCCCCACAAGGAGAGAGGCCTGCATCAGAAGAGGGGACCGGTGACCCCCCCCCCATGAAGCCCCTCTTGGCCTACAAGCTGCCCAGTTTCTCATCTAGTCCCTCCCTGGAGTCAGAGGGGCCCCCTTACCTGGACCTGCACCTGGCTGTGTGGGCTCAGAGATGGGGCCAGAGCAGAGGCTGATGGGAAGGTGACCGTCAGGGGCGTCGGCTGAGGCAGGTGGTAGGAGGTGTGAGGCAGGGAGGCAGCACTGCAGCTGGGGATGGATGGCGAACGGAGAAACAACACAGGCAACAATTTATGGGGTGGCTAACAAATAAAGTTGCTTATTGTTTACTATTGTTGTTGTTCCAGCTGGCAAGCCCCCCCCCGCCCCCTCTCAAGGCCCCAGGAGAGAGGGGAGCTGTACCTGCTGAGAGTGGTGCTGAGCGCAGGAGAGGTCACCGTCAGAGAGGACTCTGGGAGCAGCGGGGAGTGGCTCAGCAGGAGCGCCCGCTGGACGAGAGGCAGGGCGGCCAGGGCCTCCCTCAGGGCTGCCCCCTCCTGGAAGGAGAGGCCAGGGCTGCTCAGAGGCGGAGGGGGGGAGCCGGGCTGGGCGGGGGTGGAGCTCCCCCAGGAGGACGCCTTCCCCCAGGGGCTCCAGGCTGGCTGGGGTGTTCCCTGCGGGGGGTGGGCACCCCTTGTGGGGAGGCCTCCTCCGCTGCCTGGCAGCTTCGGCCTCAGGCCGCCTGGCAGTGCCAGGGCCTGCCCCAGCGGCGGCAGATGCTTCAGGCCCCGCTGCTGCCCCCACCTGTTGCTGGCTCCCACTGGAGCTGCCAGGCCTGTCCGTATCCAGGGCCTGGAGGAGACCGCCCAGGGCCCGGAAGAGAGCGGCAGCCACCCCCGCAGGACTGACGCAGGAGACATTGCAGGCCGACACGTCTTGCACCAGCCGGGAGCTCAGGAAGAGGAGGGCGTGGCTGGCAGAAGCCTGCAGGGAGAGCAGGACAGGCTGTGGGGCAGGAGGGCCAGCCAGAGCAGCCGCCTGGGGGTGCTCTGGGGGGAGCCCAGGTCAGAGAGCGGGAGGCCTTCAGGGCCAGGAGGAGGACGCTGGTCCCTGCAGGGCTGGCCTGGAGGCCCTGGCAGCCCCCCCCCGCCTTCAGCAGGCTGGTACCTGGGCAGCCCGGGAGAGCAGCTGGGGGGAGCCCGTCAGGTTCTCCAGGTCCTGGGCTGCCCCCTCCAGCACCAGCGGGCGGTCCGGGGCCTGCACAGTCCGGTTGAATTGGAGCAGCAGCTCCTCCAAGGCCTGTTGGGGCAGAAGCTGCTTGTGGGGCTGATGGCGGAGGTGGGGGGGGGGGAGGCTCTGGGGACGGTGCCTCTGCAGCCCTTCACACGCAGGGCACCAGTCCTGAGACCAGGCCAGCCAAGCCTGCCTCCCAGACTCTGCTGTGGAGAAGGATGCTGGGGTGGGGGGCGGCACTGGGAAGGCTGTCAGGGCCATAAGGACCCTCCCTCCCTCCCTCCCCACCCGCCTGCCTGCCCAAAGCCCTCGCCCCTTCCAAGGGCTGGGCAAGGGGAAAGTGCTCAAAGGGAAGCCCTCCATGGGGAGATGGGAAACCGCCCATCAGCCCCACGCCTTCCTCCTCCTCCAAGGACAAGGTGCAAGTTGTGCTTCTGGGGCTGTCTGTTGCCCCCCCCCGTTACAAATCAGCAATATCAACGTGTGCCTCCCTGTGGGTGGCCACAGGCCTCGGCTTGGGCCTCTGAGAGCCTGGCGCCTCCTGGGGACGGGAGAAGTGGAGCTGGTGGCTGGGAGGAGCCCCAGGAGGCCAGGCGCGGCCGGCTAACACAGGAGCCCCCCCACCTGTTCCTCGGCCCCAGGTGGGACGCCCTGCGGGCTGCACGGGGAGGCTCCGGGGACAGAAGGCTGCTTCGGGTTGCCTGTGCTCTCCGTGGCTGCCTTGCTGGCGGGCCGGGGCTGCGTGCCGGGCCCTGGCCCAGGCTGGAAGCTGGAGGGAGCTCCCAGGCGCAGAAGAGTCGGCAGGCTCAGGGGGCTGCTGGGGGCCCAGGTGCCGGGCCGGGGCTGCCCGCTGGATCCTGCCTGGGCGACGGTGTGAGGCGGGTGGCCAGGCAGGTGATGGGCGGCCGTTCCCAGCTGGCTGCCCGGCTGCTCCTGGGTGCTGCGCCCAGGCCTGGTCCTGAGGGCTGGCTGGGTGGCCGTGGTGGGCGGGGCCACAGGCTGCCCGTGGGTGCTGCTCAGGAGGTGGGCGCCAGACTGTGGACCAGCGGTGGCTCCTGGCTGGGTGGCGCTCAGAGGGGCAGACGCTGGTGCTCCGGTGAGGCTGGGGGAGGCCGCTTCAGTCCTCTGCCTCGGGCGGCGGCACGCCATCCTCCTGCAAGGGGACTGCCCGGAGGCAGGCGGGGGGGGGGTCACCACGGCTGGCCGGCCGCCCCTCCCTGCCTGCCCAGAGGAGACAAGCCCCAGGAGAAGGAGGAGGCGGAGGCGGCCAGCACAAGGCTCTCTGCAGCAAGGATGGCCCCTCACTGGTGGCCGCTGGTGCCAGGTGCAGGACGCCAGTTTCCACAAGGAGGCTGGACCGACTCACCTGCCGGGGAGCAGAAGGAACATCTCGGGGCATCCTGTGGAGACCTGGGGGGGGGGAGAAGAGGTGCTCAGGGATCTCTCTCTCCATGCTGAATGGGAGGGGGTCTCTCTGGTGGGGGCCCAGTGCTGTCTGCAGAGCAGCCCGGCACAGGAGTCTGCTCCCCTCCCTCTGGGTCACTGTCGGGAAGGACCCGCTTCAGGGCCTGTCTTGCCCAGCCAAGGGGTCCGTGAGCCCTTCAGCCCTGAGCGAGGACTCCCTCCCACTCTGGGCGACAGGGGCGCGCTGGGGGGGGCACCGGGTCCCGGGGCCTTTGCATCCTGGTGAGAGGGAGGAGGTAGACCCTCGAGGAGTCCCAGATCTCAACCCTGAGCGTCCAAGCAGAGGCTGCCGCAGGGTAGCTCAGTCCAGCGCAGCAGCGGCCTCTTCTCGGGCTCCCCGACTCACCAAACTGGCAGGTGAAGAAAAGCTCCTCCAAACACGCCTCCCGCCTCGCCTGGAAGCGGCCCCCCGTCTGGACGACGGCCCAGCAGTCAGCCGAGAGTCCTGCTAAAGGGAAGACACTGCAGAGGGAGGCCCCGGACCAGCTGCCTCCCTGCCTGCCCCGCTTGCCCCAGCAGCTCCCCACGGCCCCGAAGAGAGGAGGGGCAGGGGGAGGAGGCGGCTGGGGGAGGGCCCCGGTGCCGAACTGAAGGGGAGCCCCGCTGAAAGGGGGCCAGTGCTGCCTGCTGGGTGGGGTGGAGGGGCAGAACGGCATTGCCAGCAGCCTCTCTGGGAAGGGGCCTCACCGGACCCCGGGGCACCCACACACTCCCCCCCTCCCGCCTCACCCTGGCTACGGTCCCTGCTGTGGCCCTGCTGTCCTTCTTGGGGCACCTCGGCGGCAGGCCCGACCCAGCTCTTCTCCCCGCTGCCCAGGCGGGCCTGCAGGAAGTCCTTGCCGTGCTGGCCCCAGGGGTGGAGGAGCTGGCCGCCGTGCTGCCGGCACCACAGCCGGGCGGCTGCAAAGGCCCTGGGCAGGCGCACCAGCTGGTAGCAGGGCCCGGCCGCCCGCGGAGGACCCCGCTGCGCGCAGGAGGGCCCTGCCGCCGGCCCCTGGGCGAGATGCGCCCCGACCCACAGCCAGAGCCAGAGCCCCCCGGGGAGCCCCATGGCTGCTGGCACCCTCTCCTGGGCGGGGCGGCTCCGAGCCTGCCTTTCATACGGGCTCCCGCCTCACCCCGAAGCAAGGCTGGGCAAGGGAGGACAAAGGGGCCGCCACACCCAGAGGGACCTCCGGCAGGTGCGGCAGCCCCCCTGGGCAGGGCCCTGTTTGCACAGAAGGGGCTGTGGCCGGCTGCCTTCGGCGGGGGGGGCAGAGGCGGGACTCAGGTGGGCGGGAGGGAGCTTCCTCCATGCCGTGGGGCTGGAGCGGCTGCCAGCCCAACAGCGGTGGGGCGGGACTTCAGGCTTCTCAAAAGGAGCCGGTGTGAGCGGAAGGCCCCCCCCCCCACGAGGAGGCCAAGAGCAGCCCTGCCGGACCAGGCCCCCCCCCGAGGCCCCCCCCGGCCCGCCTCCAAGGAGCCGGAGGGCTCTGAGCCCCCCTCCCGCTGTGGCTCCTGCCCCGGCCCCGGGGACTGGCGGGCATCTGCCTCGGAGGCCCCGGACGCGCAGCCATCGGCAGACTTGGCCTCCAGGGATCCCTTCAGGCCCTTTTCAGTATGTCTGGATTTGAAACGTCTGTTGCTCGGGGCAACAACTACGCGGAGGGGCTGGACGGGACTCGAACTCGGGTCCCCGCCCAGCCCTCTCGCCGCCCCTCCGCGCTGGCTTGACGGGGTCGTGGTTGCGGTTGTGGTTGTGAGGAGAAACTTGAAGCGTGTCGGGCGCCGCGCGGGGCCACTCGGAGGAAGAGGACAGCCTGGAAGCGACAAGAAGCGTGTCGGGGGAGGCCCCGGGCTGGGCGCCGACGCGCACTCCAGGCCCCGCCACGGACTGGGCCCTTCCCGGCGCCTCACAGCGGGGCGGAAACAGCCGCCGCAGCGGCCGCCAGCGGGGTCCCGGGGCCGCTCGCAGGGAAGGCAGCGCCGCAGCCCTGGCAGGCCCCGCCGCCGCCGCCGCCGCCGCCGAGCAGCAGGAGCAGCAGGAGCGCAGCCGCCAGCCTCCCGCGCCCACCGGGCTCCTCGTGGCCAGGCA
This sequence comes from Hemicordylus capensis, assembly GCF_027244095.1. Lineage (NCBI taxonomy): Eukaryota > Metazoa > Chordata > Lepidosauria > Squamata > Cordylidae > Hemicordylus > Hemicordylus capensis. The sequence goes on along the minus strand of NC_069665.1, from coordinate 32,419,295 downwards.
GAAAGGCCCCGCCCCGCGGAGGGGCTGCGGAAATGCCAGAGGAGCCTCCGGGCCGCCGCTCGCGGGTCCCTCCCCCGGAAGTTCCGCCCCGCCCCCACGTGCTCCGGCTCTGGCGGCCATGGCGGCGGCGGCGGGCGGCGCCTCGTGGCGGGTGAGGAGGGGGAGGGGGAGGAGGGGCGCCGGCCGCGGGGAGGCTGCCGCGGGGGGAGGCTCCGCTGCCGGCCCGCCCACCGGGAGGGGCTCCTCCCCCGCCCCACCGCAGAGCTGCCGGGTTGTGGGGCGCAGAGGGGCCCCGCGGGGTCGCCAGAGCCTCGAGGCTGAGCGTGGAGGGGCGGGCGGGGCTGCGGGCGCCGGGCTGGCCCCTTGGGCGGGTCTGGCTTGCCCGGCTTGCCCCCCCCCCCTCCTCCTCCGTGAAGGGGTCGCTGTGGCTGGTCCCCATTTCGCAGGTGGGGCGCCGAGACTGCCCGGAGCCCCGCTGGAGGAGGAGGAGGATTTTTGCCTTTTCTATCCCGCTCTTCCTCCAAGGAGCCCAGAGTGGTGTCCTTCACACTTAGGTTTCTCCTCACAACACCCCTGTGAAGTAGGTCAGGCGGAGAGAGAAGTGACTGGCCCAGAGTCACATCCAGCAAGGATCACGGCTGAAGGGGGATTTGAACTCGGGTCTCCCCAGTCCCAGTCCAGCACTTTAACCACTACACCAGACTGGCTCCCCTGTTCTGCCCCCAGACCCCACTCCCGTGCTCTGGTATCTGCCCCCAGGAGGAAAGAAGCGTGCTGTGGTGGGGGGTCCCCCAAGGCTGCCCTCTGCGGGGCTGGGTGGGGGTGCCAGGTCAGGGGGCCAAGGGCCAACTAACGCGCTCGCTCTCTCTCTCTCTCAGCGACGCGCCAAGGAGGCCGCGCTGGTCCTGGGCGGGGGCAGCCTGCTCTTCGCCTCCTACCTGGCGGCCACGGGAGACGAGCGTTTCTATGCGGAGCGACTGATGCCGGCGCTGCAGCGGCTGGTGGGTCCCGAGACAGCCCACGCCCTGGCTGTGCGCTTCATTGCACTGGGGATCCTGCCGCGCTCCAGCCGGGCGGATTCAGACATGCTGGTGCGTCAAAGGCTGGGGTGGGGGGAGGGGTCCCGTGGAAGCCCGGCTCTGGTCCAAGCTCCTTCCCGTGGGGCTGGGCTGCCCCATCCTTGCTGGATTCCTGCTTCCTCTCGCCAGGAGTGGGGTGGGTGCCAGAGGGGGCACAGCTGCCTTGCTTTTGCGGACTCTCTCATATGTTCTGCACTGCCTGCAAGTGGGTCGTTCATCACGTAACCATGCAGCTTTACCTGATGAATGGCCAGCCTGCAGGCAGCAGGGGGTGGGAGAGCCAATGGAGCTCCAGGACGGAAGGAGAGGCAGCTGTCTCTCTTCTGGCACACACACTCTCCAGGGTCTTGCCCATCTCTTGTGGGCCTGTTTGGGGCGGTGCTCTGTGTGGCACAGCCATCTCTCGGTGTCCCGGAGCAGGAGGTGGAGGTCTTTGGGCGGCGCTTCCGCAACCCCCTGGGCCTGGCTGCCGGGTTCGACAAGCACGGGGAGGCTGTGGACGGGCTCCTTCAGATGGGCTTTGGCTTCGTGGAGGTGGGGAGCGTCACGCCGGAGCCCCAGGAGGGCAACGCCAGGCCCCGCGTCTTCCGGCTGCCTGAGGACCAGGCCATCATCAACAGGTGGGCGTTGGGGCCGAGGCCTCTGGAGAGGGGAGCCCGCTGCAGGCCAAGGGCTGGCGAGGGAGAAGGCGGTGGCCGCCTGGGGAGACGGGCAGCCTGAGCCTCTCTTGCCGCCCTGCAGGTACGGGTTCAACAGCCACGGACACGCCGTTGTGCAGCGCCGGCTCTGGGCCCGACGGGAGACGCAGTCCCGGCTCAGCAGAGGTCAGGCGGGTGGGGTGCTCCTTGCAGAGGGCGGGAGGCCCCCTCCCCTCCCCTCCCCTCCCGGCCCCCTCCCCTCCCCAGCTGCTCGGCTGGCCCGCAGAAACTCCAGTCGGCTTCTGCCCCGCTTTTTGGAGCCTCCTCCCCCCCCCGCCCCCTGAGGAGCCTGGCTGGTGTCCTTGGTCCTTCCCTGCGTTTGCTCCCCATTGCCCGGTGTGGCTGGCCTGGCTGAGCCAACCGGCGCTTCGTGGCTGCACTGGGGTTTGAGTCTGGGTCTCCTCGCTCCCCAAGCCCTGCCTGAGACGTTTTGCTGCTGCCGGGGGGAAGAAAACGTTGCCTGAGGCTCGCTCACGGGTCAGGCCAGAAGGCAGGTGTGCCCGGGGGGGGGGCAGGGTTTCTGCACGGTGTCCTCTGCTCGCTCCTCTGGGGCCCGAAGCAGAGCCAGCCTCTGCGGCTTCTGCTTGCCCGGCCCTCTCCTCGGGCTGCTCCCGGCACCCCTGTGTGAGGCAGGCTCAGCCGCAGACCGCTTGGGCCGCTGCTGCCTGCCTGCCTGGGCCCCAGGTCACGTTGCCAGGCGAGCCTCGCGCCTTTGTCCAAGCGGCTGCTGGAGGCGCCTGGCCGTGTCCTCCTCTTCCTCCCTAGCGGGGATGCCGCTTGGAATCAACCTGGGCAAAAACAAGGACTCCCCGGACGCTGCCGCGGACTACGTGGCCGGGGTGCGGGTGCTGGGCCCCTTGGCCGACTACTTGGTGGTGAACGTGTCCAGCCCCAACACGCCGGGACTGCGGGACCTGCAAGGCAAAGCCGCCCTGCGCCTCCTGCTGGCCAAGGTGGGTGCCGAGCCGGGACCGGAGTCTCTCTGGGTGCAGCCACCGCGGCCAGCACCACCCAGCCAGGTCTGCAGAGGAGGGCCGGTGGGTGTGGGTGTGTATGTGCTGGTCCAGCAAGCCGCCTGCCCTCGGCGTGGCTTCCGTGTCAGGCTCGTGTGGCGGCTTCCTCTTCCTTCCGGGCTTCCTGTGGAAGGTGGCGGCTGCTGCTGCTGGTGCCTCTCGCTCCCCTCGGCCCTGACGCGGCCCCTCCTGCTTGGGGGAGTTGCGCTTCTCTCCCCAGTTGGAGGCAGCCGGAGCCCCTTCTGTCCTGTGGGGGTGGCCCCCTGCCGCCTGGCCCACCTTGGGTGTCCTGCCCTGACAGGTGCTGGCAGAGAGGAATGCCCTGGCCGGGGAGCACAAGCCGGCCGTGCTGGTGAAGATCGCGCCGGACCTCACAGCCCAAGACAAGCAGGACATCGCCAGTGTCGTCTGTGAGGTGAGGAGGAGGAGGAGCCCGAGGGGGTGGCGGGTGCCCGGGGCAAGCGGTCTCCCCACCCCGGGAAAGAGACGGACCTGAGCGCAGCCCTGCTGGATCAGGGCCGAGGAGGCTCCCCCCGCCCCGCCTCCTGTCCCCCACAGTGGCCCGCCCGCAGGCCAGAGGGGAGGGGGCAGGCCCCTCTCCTGCCGCTGCTCCCCCGCAGCTGGCTCCTGGAGGCGTCTTGCCTCTGAGGCTGGGGGTGGCCGGTGGCTCTCCCTGCCCGGCGCTTTCGGCGGCACGTGCCACTGCGAGGAAGAGGCCGAGCACACAGGCTGTGGCACCAGTGGCAACGGGGCCCTCTTTCTCCCCCGCCCCCAGCTCGGCATCGACGGCTTGGTGGTCGCCAACACTACTGTGAGCCGCCCCAGCACGCTGCGTGGGGTTCTCCGTGGCGAAGTGGGGGGGTTGAGCGGAGCGCCCCTGCGCCAGCTCTCCACACAGATGGTCAGCGAGATGTACTCCCTCACGCAAGGTAACGAGGGGGGCGGAGCGGGGGGGGAGGGACAGGCCCCCTGAGCCCCACTTCCCCCCTGAGCCCCACTTCCCTTCTGGTTTCCAGGCCGGGTCCCCATCATTGGCGTGGGTGGGGTCTGCAGCGGGCGGGATGCCCTGGAGAAGATCCGCGCAGGCGCTACCTTGGTGCAGATGTACACTGCCCTGGCCTACCGGGGGCCGCCGGTCATAGGAGCCGTGAAGCAGGAGCTGGAGGCTCTGCTGCGGTGAGTGGGGCCTGCTCCCCTCCCTCCCTGCCTGCCGATGGAGCACAGGCACGGCAGGAGGCAGTCTGGGTGGAGCTGGGGAGGGGTCGTGCGGGTGGAGAGGCCCCAGGAGGCTGGAGGGCGGCTTCTGGCAGGCTGGCCGGCCAGTGGGAGGGCAAGGAAGTGCTGTCCTAGCTTCTGGTGCAGCTGAGACTCAGTTGTGGTTCACACAACCAAACCCCCCCCCCCCATTGGAAGACCCTAGCCACCCGCTCTCTGGTTACCTTCAGGTCCTGGGGATGGGAGCTGTCCCTCCAGCAAAGGTGGGTGTTGCTCACGCCAAGAGGGGCTGGGCTGGGCTGGGCATCTGGCTCACGGGGTCCTGTCTTGCTTTGTCCAGGGAGCAAGGGTTCCAGAGCGTCCAAGAGGCCGTGGGAGCGGACCACGGCCACTGAGGATTCCTGGCTCTGGGGTACCTGCCAGACTCGGCTGTGACGTCAGCACCCCTTGTGCCAAGACAGCGGTTTCCCCATGGATGTGCCCAGTGGCAGGGCAGGATGGTGGCCCCCACAGATGCAGCCCCTTGCTCCAGGAGGCCTCCCTCGCAGGCCCATGGGGGGAAGGGGCTTCTCTGGCGGGCAAGGCAGGCAGGGGCCCCGTCCTCCTCCCAGGACCCTCCCTGGACGGGGCTTGCCTGTAACGCTATTGACCTGGCAGCTTGTGTCCTTGGCAAGCACGGAATGGGCAAATATGGGTCCTGTCAAGAGGCTGGGCTGGGCTCTCTATCGGCAATCACGTGGCAATGCAAGGTTTTGGGGGAGATGCTGCATGGGGCTGGATGCCCTTTGGCCACGGGTAGCCGCTGTGGCTGCCCATGTGCCCCCGCGAGCCAACACAGGCCCTTCAGTTTTGGGGGTGAGGCACGAGCTGCTGTTGGAGAGATGAGAAATGTGCGGCCTTCGTGGAGAAGGGCTTTTGTCGGTGGCCGGGGTGGGGTGGGAGGGGATGTCTGTTGGGATCCCAAGAGGAAGCTCCTTGGCAGCTTACTGGGATGGACACCTGGGGAAGCGGAGGGGGGGGCACCACCGTTTGCCTTTTTGAGACGCCCTCAGGAGGAGGAGGAGGAGGAGGCGTCGTCTCTTGCCAGGAACTTCAGCTTGGCGGGCCTCTTAAAATAAGGCTTTGCTGACCTAAATGAAATCTGAGATCCCTTTCTATTTTTTGCAGACCACTGGTCTGATTTTTATGTTGCTTCGTGCTGTGAAGACAATGCAAAACAATAAAACACATCTTTATTTGTAAAATGGGTCCATAAAATCTGTTCCGGAAACCAGCCTGCCGTGGAGCAAGGCAGGTCCTTTCCCATGATTGCTGGCGGCCACCCAAAGCCCGTTCCGAGGAGAGCGCCCTGGGTCTCTTCAGAATGGCAAGGCAGTGAGGGGCGGGCGGCCCTGGAGGGAACCCCCCTGTGAGCCCTTGATGAGCGGCCGGCCGTGAGGTGGGTCCTCCCCACAAGGGCATCTTGAAGAGTGGCCTTTGGGAGATGCTGCAACACCCCAGCTGTGGCCAGGGCCCCTCTGAGGCGGGCCCCACATGGGCTGAAGAGAAGCCGGCTGCCCTGACCCCGAGGGGGGCACCTGCTCAGACACTAGTCAGGGTGGCTGACCTGCAGCTTATGACAGCTGGGGGTGGGGGGCAGGCCTGGGTCTTCCTGCTGTGGGGGCAGGGAACTCTTTCCGTGGGGACTTGGCGGGCGCTGGGGGGGCCTGGAGAGGGGGGACAGCCTCATGCCGTGGGGCGAGGGTGGCCCCTCCCAGATCACCCCTCTCCCACTCTCCATGTAAGGTTCCGGGGGGCGGGGGGGGAGTAGGGCGGCAGAGGACCCTCCCGGGCAGGGCTGAGCAGAGTCTTCCTCCGCCTCCAGCCCCGACACCAACAAGAAGGGCTCGTGAGTTGCTGTTACTGCAAGAAGAAGCGGCGAGGCGAGGCGGAGGGAGGGAGGGAGGGGCCGCCGCCGCAGGAGGTTCCCTCGCGGGTCCGGCGGAGGAGGGGGGCCTCACGAGTCGCTCCTCCCAGGCGGCCTCCGCAGCTTCGCTCTAGCGCTCCGAAATCTATGCGCCCGCCCAGCGAGGCTGTCGCCATAGCAACCGCCTTCGCGCTCGGTTCCCCTACTACGGCAGGGGAAGGGGCGGCCGGCCACGTGACGGGCCACCATAGAGGTCGCAGGGGCCTAGACGGGCAGCTCCTGCCCCCTCCCGCCTGCGGGGCAAAAGCGAGGCGGGGCTCGTGTCTCCGTCCTCCTCCTCGCGAGGTTGTGACTCTCCACCCGCAAACAGACCCGGCCCGCACTGCGGGGCTGTTGTGAGACCCTCACACGTGCGCCACATCCCCTCGCCTCCTGACAGACCCTCAGGGCGCCTCCAAGCGAAGCGCGAGGCGCGGCCCCGGACTGCGCCCTCCCCCCACACAACAGGCGCGGGCTGGAAGTGGCGTAAATTCCAGGCCAGGACGGGCTACTCTAGGAAGCTCCTTATACTCTATGGTGGCTCGATAGGCTGGCTGGTGGCTAGAGCGGCGGCGGCGGCCGCCGTCATCGCCGCGGGGCATTGTGGGGCGGGCAATGGCGGCGCCCGGCGAGTGGAGAGTCAGGCCCTGAAGCGGCGGCCGCGCCAGCCTCTGCCCAGGTGAGAGGGGGTCCCGGGGGTCCCGCAGGCCCAGAGGGCCCCGCTCTCTACAGGTTCCCGAGAAAGGGCGCGACGCCCAGGAGGGTGGCCAGGCGGCGGGAGGGCCGCGGGGAGCTGCCGCCAGTGCCGACGGCCGCCCTCCGTCCCTCTCCTTCCTCTTCTGCTTTTCCGCGTATCGTGGCAGCGCGTCCCGTAGGCTGGTGACGCCCGAGTAGACGGAAGGTGCCCCCTTTCCCTCCCCGTCGCCTGCTGTGCGTGGGCAGGTGGGGGCTTCTCTCCGGGCCCCCTCCCCAGCCTCCCTCCCTGCCCCGCAAGAGACCCCCCTTTTCTCCTCCACCACTTTGGCCAACTCGTGCTCCCATCGGGAAGCAGGAGCTAAAGGGGCTGCCATGCAAGGAGGGGGCTCCACCCCCACCATCTGAGGCACAGGAAGCTGCCATATCCTGAGTCAGACCATAAATCCATCTAGCTCAGGATTGTCTTCACAGACTGGCAGCAGCGGCTTCTCCCAGGTTGCAGGCAGGAATCTCTCCCAGTCCTATCTTGGAGATGCTGTCAGGGAGGGGACTGGGAACCTTCTGATGCTCTTCCCAGAGCAGCTCCATCCCCCTGAGGGGAAGATCTTCGAGTTCTGCTCACACTTCTAGTCTCCCATCTATATGCAACCAGGGCAGACCCTGCTTAGCCAAGGGGACAAGTCATGCTTGCTGCCACCAGATCAGTTCTCCAAGGCTCTGCTTGGCATTTGCAGGCAGGGGGAGGAGGGATGACTGGAGAGGGAACATGTTGCCTGTCGGGCGCTCCCCCAGGGAAGCCCACTTAGTGCCCCCTTTGGTGGCTTCCTGGTGTAAAAGAAAAACAGTTTTGGTTACCTGGATTTTCTTTGGCATATTTTGTAGCTGATGCAGCTTCCTCTGTGCTTCCAGATCTTGTTGAGCTGCTTTGTTCCTGCTGCGTTTTGCATTTTAGTGTTTGGTAATGAAAAACTAGCTGTTTTATTGTTTTAACATGTACGCTATTCTGTCTATGTTCAATAATGTTTGTAAAATATGCAATCCTTGCAATTGTTCTTTGTTTGTCCCCAGAAAGGTGTAGGTTTGGCTGGTGCTGTAGGGTCCTTGGCAGCCTCACTGTGCCTTTGTCCTCCTCATAGGCAGCCCACCATGGGGGACACCCCTGAAGAGGCCTCCCTCCACCGCCTGGAGGGAATGGCTCCAGAGACGCAGGTTGGGGGCTTGATCATCAAGAAGAAGAGCGCTGCTGAGGAACAGCACGTCTTCAAGATCCCTGCGCCCCGCACCTCCCTGCTGGGCCTTGACCTCCTAGCTGCACAGAAACGCCGGGAGCGGGAGGAGAAGGACAGCAGCCCAGAGGACCGGAAGAGGTCCCGGGTCTCTTCGTACAAGGACTGGGCGGAGGGTAAAGATGACGTGGTGGGGGGCGAAGAAGAGGATGGTGGCGACACAGCAGGATGCAGCAGCCGCAAAGACAGGTGAGGTGGGCGAGCAGGGAAGATGCCGCCCTAGGGGGGGTGGGGGGGGCTGGGAGAACAAGGGCTTGTTCCGAGCAGAGTAAAGCAAGTCTGTCTAGCTGTGGGAGGGCTCTGGAGGAGATGCCCCTACTGCTGCAGTCTCTGGGGTTTTTGTGGGGGGTGGGAGGGGCACCATTGGGGGAGTACAGGCTTCACAGAAAGAAGCTGGGAGACCCCTTGCATTTCAGAGAGAAAATCTCTGCTCTGGGTCTCTGCCCCCTGGCTCAGCCTGCTTCCTCTCTCTCAGGTACTACCGCTCTGCCCGGGTGGAAACACCGTCTCACACTGGAGGGGTCAGTGAGGAGTTCTGGGAGCGCAGCCGGCAGCGGGAGCGGGAACGCCGTGAGCACGGGGTCTACGCCTCTTCCAAGGAGGAGAAAGATCGCAAGAAGGACCACGGTCGGGAACGGGACCACGATCGCAAACGAGACCGAGGTGAGCTCTCTTCCCGACCAGCTCTTCTGCCTCTCTTTCTCCCCAGCAGCTTTTTCAAGGTGGGAGATGTGGTTTGTTATTTGTTTCTCGCTGCAGAAGAGGGAGATCGGAGTCGTCGCAGCAGCCGGTCAGAGAGGGACAGCTCCTCAGAGAGGTCCAGCACCCGGAAGAACGAGCCAGAGAGCCCTCGGCACCGCCCCAAAGGTACACTCTTCCCCTGCTCCCCAGCTGGGTGTTGGAGTGGGCCTGTGGTGTTGCCCACCAAGCCTCCTTGGCCATTGTTAAGGCTTTGTAGCTGTGGAAAAGTTACAGCTCTGCTCCTTGCATGCTTGATGGTCCTGCCAGGGAGTAAAGGGGGTGAGTGTGGCAGAAGTGGGGGCTGGGGAAGCCCAGCCCAAGCCAAGCCAAGGTGGTCTCCTCCCTGTGCCCAGATGCAGCGACGCCATCCCGCTCAAGCTGGGAAGAGGACGACAGTGGCTACAGCAATTCGCGCCGCTCTCAGTGGGAATCTCCCTCCCCCACACCCTCCTATCGGGACTCTGAGCGAAGTCACCGCGGTTCGGCTCTCCGCGACAGCGATCGGCGTGATCGTGACCGGTATGGTGGGGCCACCTGGGGATGGGGGTCCCTGCATGGGGTTGGACGTCTTGGTGGGTGAGGTGGTTGGGATGAGCAGAGAGCAGTCTTGAGCCACCGGAGCTGGTGAGGGTTAGGGTTAGGGTTAACCCTAACCCTAACCGTCTTTCCCTTGGGGGATGACCTTCTCACTGCCGTTTTTTTGCTGCCCCTTGCAGGTCCGTGAGGAGCAGATATCCGGAGGAGACCCCGCTGCCGACCCCTTCGTACAAATACAATGACTGGGCTGACAATCAGAGGCACTCGGGTTCACAGGCGTGGCTCTCCAGGGGCAGAGGTAAAGACTGAAAAGGTCGGGGACTGAACCCTCCCTGGCCAGAGTTGGCCCTTCACAAGACCTTCTTTTTCCAGGGAGGCGTGAGGATGGTGAGGGCGGCATTGCCTTTGAGTCCGAGGAAGAGCGGCAGCAGTGGGAAGACGACCAGCGGGTGAGTGTGGCGTCCGTCCTGGGGACAGTTCTGCCTCACCCTTTCAGGCGGCTGGCTTTGTGTCTCCTTGACAGATGCTTCCAAAGAGCTGCCTCTCCCTTCCCTGTCGCGCCCACGACTCCAGACATCAACCTGTTGGCTCAGGCTGATGTTCTCCTTTGAGCTGCCTGTGGGAGGGTCCTTGGAGGAGCAGCTGCCACTGTGGGGCAGGCTCAGTGGGTGGGGCTAAGGCTGCGGAGGTCTCGATATGAAGTGCTTCCAGGTCTGCAATGTGGGTTAATCTCTTCAGCAAGATCCTGCTCCTTGAACCGGCTCAGCCGGCAATCTCTTGAGCTTGCTCTTGGGCCGTGTTGGATTTCAGATGGCAGGTGGTGGTGGTGGTGGTGGTAGGGGATAAGAGACAGGTCTTCTTAGGACTAGAGGGGTCTGTGTCCCCTAGGAGGGTCTGGCACTGTGTGTTGTGGCCACCTAGTTCCTCGGGCTCCCTTTCTGCAGCGCTGGTTCCTCCCAGTGGAGAGCCGGTTGGTGGTGCTGCTGCTGCCACCACTCTGGCCCAACTTGCTGCTCCTCTCCCCAGCAAGCTGACCGGGACTGGTACATGATGGACGAGGGCTACGATGAGTTCCACAACCCTCTGGCCTCCTCGTCGGAGGAGTATGTGCGGAAGCGGGAGCAGCACCTGCAGAAGCAGAAGCAGAAGCGGATGTCTGCGCAGCGCCGGCAGATCAACGAGGTAGGGAAGTGCCCGGTGGGTGGCAGGGGCAGGGGCAAAGGTCTAGGGCCAGCCCTTCTTTGCTTGTGGGGTGACCTTGCCTGGCTCCTCTCTTTGGCAGGATAACGAACGCTGGGAGACCAACCGCATGCTGACGAGTGGCGTGGTGCACCGGCTGGAGGTGGACGAGGACTTTGAGGAGGACAATGCCGCCAAGGTCCACCTCCTGGTCCACAACCTGGTGCCCCCCTTCTTGGATGGGCGCATCGTCTTCACCAAGCAGGTGAGGGGGCTCTTGGGGAGGGGGCGTGGAGAAGGGGGCCTGGCCTCTCCTCGCTCGCAGGTCACTCTCCCGCTTCTTCCTTCCAGCCAGAGCCTGTCATCCCTGTCAAGGACGCAACTTCGGACCTGGCCATCATCGCCCGCAAGGGCAGCCAGCTCGTGCGGAAGCACCGCGAGCAGAAGGAGCGCAAGAAGGTGGGTGGGCGGGCGGGCGCCGCTCCCTGGGCAGGCGGCCTGATTCACAGGCAGGCACTGTGGACTGAGGGGGTCTCTGCAAGCAGCAATGCTGGGGCAGCTTACACGGGTTCTCTAAGCCTGGCCGATGTTGAGAGGGTGAGGTTGCCTCTTGGAATTGCAACTTCAAGTTAGTGGAGAGGCGTGCTGCGTGGCCTGGGGCAGCCTGTACACTCCTGAATGGCTGACGTGTGTGTGGCTGCTTCCTTTCAGGCCCAACATAAGCACTGGGAGTTGGCGGGCACCAAACTGGGGAACATCATGGGCATCAAGAAGGAAGAGGAGGAGGAGGGATCCCACCCAATCTTGGCGGAGGACGGCACTGTGGATTACAGGTAGGGTGTGGCGAGACAGGGGTCACTCTCTGCTTCCTTGGAGTTTTCCCTCAGTAGCAAGATTACTTGGATCTCAATCGAGGAGCATGCCGTTCCTTCGAGGTAGGTTGCCACCAGCTGACCTAAAGTCACTGACCAGGCTCAGATGTGGCTTCAGCATCTTAGAACTGTCTGGCTTGGGATTTGCATGCACTGTACAGCCAGAGTCCACACAGCCTCGTTCTAGACAAACAATGTAGTATTCTGAAAACAACTCAGCGGTAGCAAATGATTTTATGAAGAACATGGGGAAGAGTAATTCTCCAAAACCTTTCAAACCAGACTGAAGCCACTTCTAATTATATGAAATGTATTAAGAAACAAGGGTTGCACACAGAATAAGGAACTGGGGGAAATAGGAAAAACTGGGAGTAAAGAAAGGCACAGAGGAATTCAAATGAAGAAAAACAAAAATATTAACTGGCACTGAGTTTTATCTTAGTCTAGTAGGAGGGTGTTCCTTGGCTGAGAGAGCACTCATTTCTACAGCTGCTCCCCGGAACCCCCGTTAGCAGATGGAAAATGGTGACCCCTGGCCAGGCCCTGGTCCTTTCTTTTTATAGCCATCACGGAGGGCTGTCCTCCTCTTCCCAGGATAGACAGCGATCTCTTGGATTCCTTGAGAAGGCCTGGTGCACCTCTGATGCCATGCTGGTTTGGGGCCAGTTGGGATTTGAGATTCTCCCTCCTCCTTCATGGGCCTAAACTTACATGTCTGAAGGTGGGTCCAGTTTTAGCTGGTTCCTTATTGCAAAAAAGGGTCTAGACCTGTGCCTTGATGGCCCTGTTCCTTCAGTGATGAAAGCAAGAGATTGTTCCCATCCAGTAACAAAGGGAGGGATGTCAGAGCACTCGGGTGGAGTGGAAGTGGAAGTGGAAGACCTGCTTGAGTGAAGATGGAGGTCTGTGTGTTGTCACCTAGGGGCTTGGGAGTGAGGGAAGGGGTGGGGTGGGGTGGGGTGGCTCCAGAGGATTCCCCCCCCCCGCCCGCCAGCCAGGGGATGATGACTCCTGAGGTGGCCTCTTCTCAGGACGGAGCAGAAATTTGCTGACCACATGAAAGAGAAGAGTGAAGCTAGCAGTGAGTTTGCCAAGAAGAAGTCGATCGTGGAGCAGAGGCAGTTCTTGCCCATCTTTGCTGTGCAGCAGGAACTGCTGACTGTCATCAGGTAACTGCCTGCTCGTGGCCCACCAGCCACCGCCAGAGACTGCCCTTCTCTCTGGGTTGGACGGGGTGAAGAGCAGGGGCAGGAGAGGCTACCGGTGGGTGGTCTGTGGGGCTGAGGCGTTGATGGCTGCTGTCGCCTCTTCCTCCTCCTCCAGGGACAACAGCATTGTGATCGTGGTGGGGGAGACGGGCAGCGGCAAAACGACGCAGCTGACGCAGTACCTGCACGAGGACAGCTACACGGACTACGGCATGATTGGCTGCACGCAGCCGCGCCGGGTGGCAGCCATGTCTGTGGCCAAGCGTGTCAGTGAGGAGATGGGCGTGAGCCTTGGCGAGGAGGTGAGCTGTGTGGGCAACCTGGTGCGGGCAGGAGCTGGCCAGGGGGTGGTGAACGGGCGCCCCGGCCTAAGGCACTGTGTGGGCAGTGCAACAGAGGTCCAGCCCCCCTTGGCCAGGCTGCAGGGAGATGGGGTGCTTGCTGTCGGCTGCTCAAGCCCCCTTCGCCTGCCTCCCCCAGGTGGGCTACGCCATCCGCTTTGAGGACTGCACTTCCGAGAATACGGTCATCAAGTACATGACGGATGGGATCCTGCTGCGCGAGTCTCTGCGCGAAGCTGACCTCGACCACTACAGCGCGATCATCATGGACGAGGCCCACGAGCGCTCTCTCAACACGGACGTGCTCTTTGGCCTCCTGCGAGAGGTCAGTGCTGGCTCTCCGCTCTCCTGCCCTGCCCTGGTGGGTTGTGGAGGCGGAGCTGATCCTTGGGGTGTGTTCTGGGAAGGCTGCTGTCCCCAGGAAGCCATTCTCCCGGGTGGTGCTGAGCACAGTCCTGGCACGTAGAGGCGGGTCTCGCCAGAGGCATTCCTGCTGCCCTAGAAGGCTGGGCCAGCTTTGGACTTGGAAGCCTAAAACACTGGTTAGATTGTAAAAGCAAGCGTGCTTTCCCCCAGCTGCCCTCCAGGAGAGGCAAGGGGAGTGTACGTGAACAGGTCGTTCAAATGAAGTCTGTGCTACTCTCTTGGGCTTTCTGCCTTTTAAGTTTCCTGAGGGGCTGGGGGAAGTGTGACACTCGCTCCAGAGCGGCCTGTAGCTGCTCCTGGGCATCTTGTGCAATGAGATGCTGTTGCCGGGGGCTTCTGCCCAACTCGGCTCTAGACAAGCAGTCTAAAAACAACTTGTCAGTAACGCAGGACGTGGGAGAAGAGTTTTGCCAGTAAACCTTCCAGAACCGCTTAAACTAGACTGCAGCCGCTTCGGAGTCTTTGAATTTTATTAAGCCAATAAGGGTTGTGCATGGAGTAAGGAACTGGGGGGATTAGAGTCAGGAGAGGCACACACTGGCTGTGCAGTGCCTGTAAGTCCGAAGCCAGACACTTCTAGGTTGTTGAAGCTGTGTCTGAAGCCCGGTCAGTGGCTTTTGCTCAGTCTCCAGCTGGTGGCAGCCTGCTTCGAAGGAGCGGCGTGCTGCTTCATTGGGATCGGGGCCATCTCTACGGAGGGTGGATCCCAGGAAACCATAGAGTAGCCTCTGGTCCGTCACGGGGCCTCATTCCATGGAGGAAGTGTAACCCGTAAAGGGCTGCTGCCGTGTGGGCGGGGTGAGTGGCAGGGACCTCTTCCATGGGACGCTTTTAAAGGGCATCTTCCAGGATGACGGTCCTCAGCCAGCTGAATAAAGATGCGCCTCTCAAAGTGATGGGGATGCTCTTCTTCTGTTTAGCAAGAGGAGAGCAAGTGTCCTTTTCAGGCCCAGCACAGTGGGCCGTCCTTCCAGTGGCTGTTGCTGGAGCCCCCTTGCAACGCAGTCGAGCCCTGCTTAGCCCATTGCTGCTGCTGCTGCTGCTTCCTTGTCCGGGGGTGGCTGGGCTTATTGTGTGCCTCTGGGACACCCCCTGCCACCCGCTCTTCCTTCCCCAGGTCGTGGCCCGGCGCTCAGACCTGAAGCTGATCGTGACCTCGGCCACCATGGATGCCGAGAAGTTTGCTGCCTTCTTTGGGAACGTGCCCATCTTCCACATTCCTGGCCGCACCTTCCCTGTGGATGTCCTCTTCAGTAAGGTGGGGGACTTGGAGCTACTGCTGGGAGCCCTCCCCAGCCGGGGAGGCCAGGTGGGGTGTTGGGCTGCGCAGGGGCTGGGAAGGAGCCCGAGTCCTCTCCTCTCTTCCTTTTTCAGACTCCGCAAGAGGACTACGTGGAGGCGGCCGTCAAGCAGGCCCTGCAGGTGCACCTCTCCAGCGCCCCAGGTGACATCCTGATCTTCATGCCCGGCCAGGAGGACATTGAGGTGAGACCCCCTCCTGGGCCTCGAATCCTGCCTCCCTCCCCTGCCCTGCCGCCCAGCCTCACCCGCCTTTTTGCGCAGGTCACCTCGGAGCAAATCGTGGAGCACCTGGAAGAGCTGGAGAATGCCCCTGCCCTGGCTGTGCTGCCCATCTACTCCCAGCTGCCTTCGGATTTGCAAGCCAAGATCTTCCAGAAGGTGTGACGCTGGGTGCATGAGAGTGCTGGCCTCCCGCCCCCCCCCCCCGCCCAGCTTGTGAGTTGCCCCACCCCCTGATCCTGCGCTAGAGGCAGCTGGGAGCTCCTGGTGTTTTGTTTACTTAACTCACTTACTTATCAAATTTGTAGGCCGACCCCAACTTCTGTCTCTGGGTGGTTCACAACATCAAACCAATTAAGACAAAACCGAATAATTTAAAACCACAGTCAAGTTAAACAGTTAAAAGTTGTCAGTTGTGCCTGGCAGGGGACATGGAATGTGCCACGCTTTCCGGGCTGGGGGGAGGCACAGCACACCTGGCCCCCTACAACTCCTCTCGTAGTTTAGCCAGCTGTGCGCCCTGGGGCTGTATTTGGAAGTACTGAACACAAGCCCTGGAAGTCTGTGTTGGATCACCCAAGCCGGAGTCGGGAAGTAGCACTGGGTAGCCTGGGTCTTGCTTTTCCGAGATGCCATCAGAAGGGGCCAGCTGCAGTCAGCGCTGAAGGCAGCTGGGGGCCCTTGATGGACATCTGGGATGGAGCTCAGGACTGGGTGAAGGTCCAAGGCCCAGCAGGAGCCTTCAGGATAAGGGCCAGGGGCAAAGCTGGAGGCCCGACATGGTGGCTTCTCTCTGCCTGGGTGGTCAGCAGGGGGCCAGGCCTGTGGAAGGCAAGGCAGTCCCTCTGCTGAGCTTGACTTCAGAGAGGCTGCTGTCTCGGGCCGGTGTGTGGAAAGTCCCCTGAAGGTCCGCATAGGGAGGGACTCAGCACCTTGGACCCCCCTTTCCTGGCAGGCCCCAGACGGAGTCAGGAAGTGCATTGTGGCCACCAACATCGCAGAGACCTCCCTGACAGTTGACGGGATCATGTTTGTGATTGACTCTGGCTACTGCAAGTTGAAGGTGAGGGTGTGTGTGTGTGTGTGTGTGTGTGTGACGCAGGGAGTTGTTGGGAGCTGCGTGGCCTGGGGCGGGGCAGGTAGGCCGAGGCTCTGGCTCATGCTGTCCCTGGATATGTGCCCAGGTCTTCAACCCTCGGATCGGCATGGATGCCCTGCAGATCTACCCCATCAGCCAGGCCAATGCCAACCAGCGCTCGGGCCGAGCTGGGAGGACAGGGCCAGGTCAGTGTTTCAGGTAGGAATGGGGCGCATGCGATCTCGCCAGGGTGGGGGGTGCGCGCGTGCGCAGAGGAGCGGGCGGAGCGAAGCAGGGGCACAGCTGCCACGCTGCTCCTGGCAGCCCCTCCCAGGGCGGCCAGACTGAGCAGCCCCTCTCTCCACTCTCCACTCTCCACTCCCCTCTCGGGCAGACTGTACACCCAGAGTGCCTACAAGAACGAGCTGCTGAGCACCACGGTCCCAGAGATCCAGCGCACCAACCTGGCTAATGTGGTGCTGCTGCTCAAGTCGCTGGGGGTGCAGGACCTGCTGCAGTTCCACTTCATGGATCCCCCTCCGGAGGACAACATGCTGAACTCCATGTACCAGCTGTGGATCCTGGGAGCCTTGGACAACACAGGTAGGAGGGGCGGAGGCCAGGCTGGGCGGGGCAGGCGGGCGGGCAGCAGGGAGTGCCTGACCCCAGCTGCCTCTCCAGGTGGGCTGACCTCCACGGGGCGCCTGATGGTGGAGTTCCCCCTCGACCCGGCCCTCTCCAAGATGCTGATCGTCTCCTGCGACATGGGCTGCAGCTCCGAGATCCTCCTGATTGTTTCCATGCTCTCCGTCCCGGCCATCTTCTTCCGGCCCAAGGTGCGTCTGTGCCCTCCCTGCCGGTGGGGTGGGGTGGGGGGGGGCGAGGCTGGGGGCCGCACCCCTTGGCAGTGGCACCCCGGCTCCCCTCCCACTGCCTCATTGCCTGGGCTGTGCCTCCCCCCACTCCGCAGGGCCGGGAGGAGGAGAGTGACCAGGTGCGGGAGAAGTTTGCGGTCCCCGAGAGCGACCACCTGACCTACCTGAACGTCTACCTGCAGTGGAAGAACAGCAGCTACTCCACGCTCTGGTGCAACGAGCACTTCATCCACGCCAAAGCGATGCGCAAGGTCTCTGCCGGGGTGGCTGCAGGGGTGGGGGTGGGCCAGGGGGCGGATGTGGGGGTGGGCCCGAGAGCTGATGGTGGCGGGGGCTGCCTCCCCCTCCAGGTGCGGGAAGTGCGGGCCCAGCTGAAGGACATCATGGTGCAGCAGCGCATGAGCCTGGCCTCCTGTGGCACCGACTGGGACGTGGTCCGCAAGTGTATCTGTGCTGCCTACTTCCACCAGGCTGCCAAACTGAAGGTGAGGGAGAGCTGGGGGTGTCCCGGGGCAGGGGCCCCACTGCCCGTTTCTGCCACCAGCGCCCCCTCTGGACTCTGCCGGAGGGCAGGGCAGCTTGGATGCCGCTTCAGCCCCACTTAATGCCTGTGGGCAAGATCCGCTCTTCTCTGGAGCAGGGAGCTCCTTGCAGATCATCTGTTCCGAGTGTCTCTGCAGAGGACAGACCCTGAAGGGCAGGATCCGGCTCCTGGAAGCGCCAGGCTCCCACGGGCTCCTCCCTTCCTCTCCCCCCTCCTGCCGGGATTCCCCTCCCAGCGGCTGGGTCTGCTGCGGAGGGTCCCTCCAGTCTAGCCCACCAGCCGCTCTTCCGCTCCTCCTCGCCTGGATTGTGTTGGCTGAAAGGCTGCTGCCCAGTTAGGGGCACTTTCCCCGCCTGCTGCTTGGAAGTGCCCTGCGGCTGCCCCCTGCAGCCCTCCCCGCTGGGGGTCCATGGAGTGGAACTGCAGCAGCTCCCGCGCCTCCCCCCCCCCCGCGACTGGACAGGTGCTCCCTGCAGCCCTCCCCTCCCTCCCTCCCTCCCTCCCTGGGGCAGCCCACTAACCTCTCCCCTCTCTGCAGGGCATCGGGGAGTATGTCAACATCCGCACAGGGATGCCCTGCCACCTCCACCCCACCAGCTCCCTCTTTGGCATGGGCTACACGCCCGACTATATTGTCTACCACGAACTTGTCATGACCACCAAGGTGAGTCGCGCTGGGGGTGTGTGTGTGGGGGGGGCTTGTGCCTGGGGGGCCACTGCTCCCGCCCCCCCCCGCTCACCAGCCCCCTCGGCCCTCTCCCCCGCAGGAGTACATGCAGTGTGTCACGGCTGTGGACGGCGAGTGGCTGGCCGAGCTGGGCCCCATGTTCTACAGCATCAAGCATGCTGGCAAGTCCCGCCAGGTAAGAGCGGGCGGGTGGGTGGGCGGGCGGGTTGGGGGCTCCTGCTGCCTGCATCGCCAGGACCCCTCTGGGGGCGGCTGCCCCTCGACTGGCTGCCTCGTGGGGCCCAGCAGCAGCAGCAGCAGCAGCACTTCCCCCTTGGCTGGGGCTGAAGGGGGGCAGTGGTGGAGGTTTCCGGGGGGGGGGGGGGCCTGAGCCCTTGGGGAAGGCGGGGCCTGGCTTTGCGCAGGCACCACCCGGCAGGCTGTCCTGCATTGCCTCCAGCCTGGCTGGCTTGCTTGCTTGCTGCAGGAAAGCCGTCGGCGGGCCAAGGAGGAAGCCTCCGCCATGGAGGAGGAGATGGCTCTGGCCGAAGAGCAGCTGCGGGCACGCCGCGAGGAGCAAGCCCGCCGCAACCCTGTGGGCAGCGTCAGGTAGGCCCTTTGGCAGCGTAGGGGGGCCGCTGGGCTGGGCGCCCCCCCCCCCGCTCGCTGGGCTGCCCCTCCTCACTCCCTCCCTCCCTCCCCCCCCCGCTCCTCTCCTGCAGGTCCACCAAGATCTACACGCCGGGGCGCAAGGAGCAGGGCGCGCCTGCCACTCCCCGCCACACGCCGGCGCGCTTTGGGCTGTGACGGGGGCTTCCGCCACCTCTGCTCTGTACAGAGGAGCCTGCTGGGCTCCAGTTGGGCAGGGCCCACCTTGGGATGGACACGGAGAAATAATTTTATTGTTTATATAAATGTTGCTGCTGCCTGACCAGACTGTGGGCTGCTGCCTTGGCCTGGGGTTGGGGGGCAGGGGTGTGTGCGCGCGCAACAAGCGAGGAGGTCGCCCCTCAGCCCTCTGTGCGTGTGCAGAGTGCTTCCGCGGCCCACCCTCCCTGCCCCAAAGACGACTGCTGGGCGCTGCTTGGGAGAAGAGGAGGCGGAGCCCCTTCTCCGTTTATTGGCGTAAAGTCTACACAAGTCCATGCTGTGTCTTCCTCTTCCAAGGCACATGATTGCACGGGATCAGCAGGTCCCTGCCCCAAAACACGCTGGAGCTGTGGGCCCGGCGGGCGCCAGGCTGTGCCTTCTGCTGCACCCAGCATTTGGAGGGAGGCGTACAGGTTGCCCTTGGCCACAGAGGGGCTAGGAGAGGTTCCACTTGGCAGCCAGTGCTTTGCCTCGTCTCTCTGTTGCGCAAGGAGGACTGCAACAAGAACAGGAGAGGAGGGCTGTGTGTGCTTCTCCTCCAGGCCGGGCTGCTCACTCTGAAGGGACCTGAAGCCAGCCGTGCAGGAGGGTGTGTGTGTGTGTCGGGGGCACCAGCAGCAGTTACCTCCTCACAAGTTGATGGGAGAGGCAGACACTCTCGCGCTGGGGCTTCAGGCCTCCCTGGTAGCTTCTCACCTTTTGAACGGCCTACAGCAGCCAAGAGCCTCCGAATAGTTGCCAAGCCTCCATTTATGCCCGCCGGAGCACCAGTGGCCTTCCTGCGCCTCTTGCCTGTGGGCTTCTCAGGGGCGTCTGATGGGCCTCCTTGGGCCTGATCCAGCAGGGTGCTTGTGTTATGTGGGGGCTTAAAAATATAGATGGCTTCGAGCAGAAGGAAACCACCACCCAGACCCCACCATGCTCTTGGGGGTCTCAAGCTGGGGGCAGGCTGAGGGGGTGCTTGAGAATTGCTGCAGTAGAGAGTGGAATCAGCGGGAGCAGGCCGGGGGGGGGGGGCAGAAGGCAGCGGCCAGCGTCTCCCTCCGGGTTGTGGGGGCAACACTTACTCTTCTCCCTGGAGCAGGGGCCAAGGCTGTTGCCGGACAGCACGGGGGTCCCATTCGCTGCTGTGGCGAGCCTGCAAGAAGCGCGAGCGGAGAGGGGTGGCTGCAGCAGGCCGGGCAAGAGGGGCTGCCCCCATCCCCCTCTGGCCGCTGGGGGGGGCAAGTACCCCCCTTGCTGCACAGCCTCTCCACGCACACCCCTGCTCTTGCTCTTGGCCGGGCTCTTCCCCAGAGCTCACCACAGACGGGGCTGCCTGTGCGGCTTCTGCTGCCAGGGCTGGGAGCAGCTCTTGGGGACCCAGCCCCAAGCTGACGAGGAGAGGAGACAGCGAGTGGGGCAGGAAGGCCCGCGCCCCCCCCCCCCCGGCGCCACCCACCTTGAGGCGCTCACACTCCAGGCGCCGCTCGCCCACTTCGCTCTGCAAGCACCGCTTCTCTCGCTGGAGCTTCTCCACCAGGCCCTGCAGGTGGCTGAGGAGAGAAAGGCTCTTCGGACACAAGGACCAGCGGCTGCTCCCCCGGAGGCTCCCCCAGCCGTGCCCGGCCAGCTTCGAGAGGAGAGGCCGGGCCTGGCTGCCACTCATCCTGGCCACGGAAGGAAGGAAGGAAGGGATGCCCAGGGAGGAGCGCTCGGGCACCAACTCCAGGAGACGCCGCCCTCCCTCCGGGGCGGGACAGAGAAGGCTCCGTCTCTTCCCAGCAGTGGCAGTGGCTCTTGGGGAGGAAAGCAGCCCTCGGCGCCAGGCTCAGTCCTCCTGGCTGCTGAGGAGCGAGCGTCCTGCCCCACTTACTCTCTCTCGCCCGTGAGCTGTGCAAGCTGCTTGACTTGGCTGCGGATCTTGTGGCCCAGCTTCTCGTTCACCAGCCTGCCAGGAGAGGGGCCGCGGCTGAGAGACGGCCAAGGGGGAGGGAGAGCCGCCGCCTCCGCCCGCCTCCCGCGAACCCCCCTGCCCTGGGGCCAGGCTGGCTGCAGGGACCTGGCCCTTCTCCTGCTCACTCACTTCTGCTCCTTCACCCACTGGCTGACGTTGGCCACCACCAGCTCGCTCTCGTGGTTCAAGCGGTGGCTGTCTGAACGGGCTGCCTCCAAGGAGGTCTGCAGGGATTCCACCTGCCAGACAAGCGGAGGGAAGGGGGCAGCCCCACTGAAGCAGCCGCTTGGCCTGGCAGTGCCCTGGGCTAGGCCCCGGAAGAGCCTGACGCCAGCCAGGAAGCAGGCCTGCTGTCTCTTCTGCCGAGAGGCCAGCCCCACGCTTCTGGGGCATCCATGGGCAGGGCACGAACAGAGCAGCTCACTGGCACTGCCCCGCAAGAGGTGAGAGGTAGACTGCTGCTGAACTGGCAGGTTCTGTTTTGCTGCAGCATGAATTACATGTTGCGAACCTTTCTTAAAAGCTACCTCAGCCTGTGGCAGCAAACTCCATACATTACTTGTAGGCTGTATGAAGGGTGATGACTCTCTTGCCCATCAGTCACAGCAGCTGCAACATGTCAGCATTTCTCAGGGTTCAGTTGTGGGCAGCAAAGCACAAGGGCAGAGCGACGTGAGAGCCAGACCTTAAAGGGACGGTGTAAAGGGAAGCAGTGCCAAGGCTAGGGGGCCGGGCAGGCAGGACGGACCTGAGGAAAGCAGGCGGCTGCAGCCTGCAGGAAGGACAAGAAGAAACAAAGCCTGCACGGGCTCACACAGGCAGCGAGAGGCCGTGGCAAACTGGAGCAGGACCCACAGCCAAGGGGAGAGCGAGCAGCAGGGGGGTCCCTGGCAGCCTGGAGAGGAGGACAGAGCGGAGAGGGGCCGGTGCCATCTCCACGCTGAGCGGCCCTTTGAAGTCCAAAAGGATCGGGGTCTTCAACCTCTCGGGGACAAGGGGCTCTACTCACCTCACCCGATCTTCTGGGCCCTGCCCAGTGTGCTGACACCGGCAGAGAACCCCACTGTCGTGCACAGGGGCTAGCGGGGCCTTCTCAGTGGGTGCCCCGGGGGGGGATCACCCTCCCGTGCGAGTCCCAGAGTCATTGTCGTGGTCCTCGTCATCCCAACTTCATTCAGGTCGTAAACCGTACTAGTAGCCACTTGTGCTTTAGTCAGGAGTCCTCCAGGAGTGGGACTGGACCCGATGCTCACTTGGGGACCCCCGGCAGGTGGGTCTCCTCCTTGTGGGGCCAATTCTGACTGTGCCAGCGAGGGAGGAAAGGCGCCTTTGCCTCCCCCGCTCGGCTAGGCACTGCCACTGGGCATAGCAGGGCCAAGAAGGCGCAGCCAGTGCTGCGGGGAAGGCACTTACCTCCCGGCTGGAGACCACAAATTTCTGCCGCAAGAGGTTGACCTCGCTCTGCAGCTCCTCGTTCTGCCGGCGGCCCCAGAGAGAGAGAGAGAGAGAGAGAGAGAGAAGCCCTTGGGCGTGAGGACCCTCGGCCAGGCCCGGTCTCCCCCGCCCCACCGGCCCGGGGCCTCACCTCCTCCCGGGCGCGGTGGTACTTCTCCTCCAGCGAGGCCAGCTCCACCTTGACGACCACGAGCTCCTCGTCCTTGGCCGCCAGGGCCAGCTTGGCCGCCCGCTGCTCCCCCTGCCAGTGCCGCACCTGGCCGCTCAGTCCGTCCAGCCTCTCCTCCGAGGCGCAGGCCTGTCAGGAGGGAGGCAGGCAGGCAGGCAGGCAGGGAGGGCGCATGAGCCAGGCGGAGCCAGGCGGGCGGCCCCTCCCCGGGCGGGGGCTGCTCACCTGCTGCTCCTGGGCCCGCTGCAGGGCGCTGAGCTGGCTCTTCAGCTGGGCCGCCTGGGCGTGGCTGGCGGCCAGCTCTTCCTGCAAGTGGGCAGCCTTGTGCTGGCCCTGCTGGAGTTCGGCCTGCAGGCAGGAGGCCTCCTGGGCTCTCTCTTCCAGCTAGCAGGGAGGGAGGGAGGGAGGGAGGGAGGGGGGCTCAGTCCGGGCTCTCCCTGCCCCCCCCCCCCGCTGGCCCCTCCAGGCACGGCTGGGCCTTACCTGCTCCGCCGCCTGCCTCTGGCTGGCCTGGCAGGCAGCGGCCTGCAGCTGGAGCTCCTGGGCGAGGCCTTGGGCTGCTGCCAGAGAACGGCTGCGCTGCCGCTCCCGCTCCTGCAGGCTGTGCAGCTCGGTGTGCAGCTGGGCCAGGGTGGCCTCCTGCCGCAAGACCTGCGGGGGGGGGGGCGGGAGAGGGGCCCCGGTCAGCTCGCAGCGCCAGGGCGGCCCCCGGCCGGGAGCGGCCCCTGCCCCTGCCCCCCCCCCCCCGGGCCCACCTCGGCCGTCTGCTGCTGCAGCTGCAGCTGGGCCTGCTCCAACTGGGCGGCCTGCTGCTGGAGCTGCTCCCGCAGGGCCCGGCTCTCCGCCTCCCGCTGGCAGGCGCTGGCTTGCAGGCTCCGGCCGGTCCGTTCCTCCTGCTGCAGCTGCGGAGGGAGGCGCAGGGCGGTCAGCCCCAGGGAGGCTACTGGCCCCTCCCCGGGCGGGCCGGCCCAGCCAGCCACCCAGCCAGCCACTCACCCGTTGCTGAGCCCTCTGGAGCTGCCGCTGCAGGTCGTGGCGCTCCTGGGCCAGCCGGCTCTCCTGCTGCTGGGCTGCCTGCAGCTCTCCCTGCAGGGCTTCCTCCCGTTGGCTCAGATCCGCCCGTAGCACCTCCAGCGTGGATTCCTGGCTCTGCAGCTGAGGGCACAGGTGGGCTTGAGGCCCAGGAAGGAAGCGCTGCCAGCTCCACGCCCCCCCCCCCGGCCCCCGGCACGCCTACCTGCTTCTGCAGGCCCCGCAGCCCCACCCGGCTCTCCTCCAGGTCCCGCTCCAGCTGGGCCGCCACCTGCCGCTGGTGCTGGGCCTCCTCCTTGGCCACCTGCTGCTGCTGCCTGGCCTGGCTCAGCTCTTCCGCCAGCTGCTCCAGCTGGTCTCTGGGGGAGGCAGCAAAAGCCAGGAGGTGAGAGCAGCCGCCTTCCCCACCCACTGCTCCCCCCGGCCCCCCAGCCCTGGCTCGGCTCACCTCTTCTGCTCCAGCTCGGCTCCGGCTCCAGCCAGCCGTTCCTGGAGGACCTGAAGCTCCGTCTCCAGCCGGCGGCCAGCCTGGGCATGGTGGGTGAGCTCTGCCAGCCGCTGGCTCAGCTGCTCCTGGGCACCGTGCAGGCTGCTCTGGGCCAGCAGGAGCTGCTCCTCCTGCCGTGCCAGTTCCCGGGCTGTTGGGGATGGGCAGAGGAGACACTGAGGTGTGGGGGGCAGCAGGGCCAGGCCCCCCCTGTGCCTGCAGCAAAGGCGTCCTTGGGCAGAGCCTGCCGGGTCTGCTTCTCTTTTCTTCTGGGTGGGGTGCCGGGGGGGGGTGTCTATGACCTTGTGTGGCCTCCTTGCCACGGCCACAACCCGCCCCCCAGCACAGATCAAGCAAGAAGCCTGAGGGGCAGAAGAGCAGGAAAGGGAGGGCACTGCTGCCCCCTGCAGCCCCCCACAACAGACCATCTACTGGGCGGGTGGGGTGGGGACAGGAGGGGTCCACATCTGGCCGGCTCCCAGAGGAGAAGGTGGCCTCAGGCCGGGCCCACAGCAGCAGCAGCAGCAGCTGGCCACCGCTGGCCCCTGGGTAGCCGCTCTGGCCCACTCACCGGCCTGCTGCTGGCTCTCGTGCAGGCTCTGCCGCAGCCCCTGCGCCTCGGTGTGCAGGGAGGCGCATTCCGCCCTGCTGCGCTCCAGCTCCCGCTGCGCCTCCTGCAGGCCGGCCTCCAGGCGCAGGGCCTCCGCCCGCTGCTGCTCGGCCTCCTTGCCCTTCTCCTGCAGGGCACCGCGGGCGTGCACCATCTCTGCCCGGGACTTGTGCAGGAGCTCATCCCGCTTCTGGATGGCCTGAGGGAGGGGAGAGAGAAGGGGGGGGCCAGCCGGGCGTGTGTGTGTGTTGCCCGCTGCCCCCCCCGGCCCCCAGCTGGCCCCCGAGGCACGGCTCACCTGCTGCCTCTGCGCACTCTCCTTGCGGCTCTGCCGGAGCTCCGCCTCCAGCTGCTGGAGCTGCCGCCGCCCCTCGGCCCCGGCCAGCTGCTGCCTCTCCCTCTCGGCCGCTGCCTCCTGGCGCAGACTCTGCACGGTCCGCTCCAGCCGCGCCACGTCTGAAAGGAGGCCTGCTCAGCGCCAGCCGGGAGCTGCCCCGTCCCCACCGCCAAGGGGGCCGCCTTGGCCCGTACCTTGCAAGGTGCTGCTCTTCTGCTCAGCCGCCCTCCAGAGCTCCAGCTTCAAGGCCTCCGCCAGGCCCTGGTACTCCTTGGCCCGCTGCTGATGCTCTGCGCTCTCCCCCTCTGCTTGCAGCAGCTTCTAGGCAGACCCAAGAGGACGACAGCCGCTCGGACTGTGACCGTGCCGCGCCCCCCCCCCGGCCCCCACTTGCCGGGCCTACCTGCCGGAGGGCTTCTGTGTCGGCCCGCTGGCTCTCGTAGGTGCTGTTGGGGCAGCTGTGAGTCGCCTTGTAGGAAGCCAAGTCCTCGTGCAGCACGGCCAGGGCCTCCTCCTGACCCAGGAGCTGAAAGGGCACCAGTCCCTCAGCCGCCTCCGGCCCACGGAGGACGCAGCCCCCTGGGCCCCAGGCGCCGCCCACCCGCCCGCCCGCTCACCTTGGCGCGGCTGGCCGCCAGCTGCTCCTGCAGCCCCTGGCTGGTCTCCTGGCAGGGGCAGGCCAGCTGCCGGCTGTGGGCCAGCTCCTCCTGGGCGCCCCTCAGCTCCTGCGTCAGCTGCTCGAGGGCCCCCTGGGCCCGGCTGGCTTGCAGGCACTGGCTCTTCAGCGCCTCCTGCAGGGCCAGCTGCTCCGTGTGCAGCTGCAGCAGCGCCTCCTCCCTCCGCTGAGCCTGGGGCAGGGAAGAGCGGGGCGGGGCGGCTCAGGGCGAGCGGGGCGGCTGCTGGGAGACCCTGGCTGGCCGCCGCGGGCTGCCTCCTCACCTGGCTGGCCACCTCAGTCTCCAAGTGCTGCAGCTGCTCCTCCAGCTGCCCGGCTCTGTCCAGCGAGGCCAGGAACTTCTGCCTGTAGAGGCCGAGGCTGCTCTCGGCCTGGGCCAGCTGCTCCTGGGTGCACCGCTGCTGCGCCTGCTGGCGAGACAGTTCCAGGTCCTGCTTCTGGATCACCTCCTCGTAGTAGAAGAGCTGCAGGGGCAAGAGGTGGTGGTGGTGGCGGCGGCTGCCACTGCTGGGTGGGGCCGGGGGGCGGCCAGGTCCCGACGCTCCTGGGAGGGGGAGGGGGCCCCACCTGCTCCTTGAGGAGCTGGCACCGCTGCAGCAGCAGGTCCAGGTCCAGGCTCTGCTCCTCCACGGTGCACTGGCGCGCTTGCAGCTTGCTGAGGTTCTCCTGGTTGCGGCCCTTGCAGGCATCCAGCTCCTGCTGCAGACTCTGGAGCTTGAGGTGCAGCTGCTGCCTGGCTTCCTGGCTGCCGCCTGGCTCCCCCTGCAGCTCCTCCTCCAGGCCGGCCCCCTTGCTCCGCTCCTGCCAGGGGCGAGGGCAGCTCAGCCAGGGGGACCCGGCCCAGCCCAGCCCACAGCAAGGGGGCTGCCCACCGCCCTCCAGCCAGGCGCTGGGGGGACTGACGGGGGGCCCTGGGAGTGCAGGACCTGCCCCCGGCCCGACTGGGAGGACTGTGGAGCCTGGAAGCAGGGCAGAGCCCGGCCCGGCGGGGCAAGGGGGGCTGACCTGGCCGAGGGAGGTCTCCTTCTCCTGCTGGAGCTGACGGATGAGGCGCGTCTGCTCCACCATCCTCGCCTCCTGCTCGGCACAAGAGGCTTGCAGGCTGCTCAGCTCCTCCTGCTGGTGGCGGAGCCTCCTCCACAGGCTGCTCAGCTCGGCCTCCTCCCTGGTGAACTGGCGGCAGCACCAGAGAGACGGGCATCCTTGTGAGGGCAGCAGCAAGACGCTCAGTGGCCCCCACAGCAGCCCCCCCCCGGTCTCAGCCACAGCCCACCACCTCCTCCTCAGCCCTGTGTGTGTTGGGGGACAGATCCTGCGCTGCCCCTCGGGAATCCATGCAGCTTCCAGAAGGGATGGTGCTCAGGGCCCAGCTACCCCCATCCCCACAAGCCCTCTCTGCCCAGGCTGACTTGCTGGAACAAGAGCACAGCTGAGGAGACCCTCACCCACCGCCCAGACTGCGGCGGAGGACGTGGAAGTGGCCGCCAGCAGGGGAACCACCCTTTGCACCCGGGAAACACTTCGGGCGGGGCGGGAGAGCACAAGAGAGCCAGTGGCAGCCTCCCTGGCAGAGGAGAGGAAGGCCACTGGGCGTCTCCCTCTACGCCACGCGGAGGCTGGCGGAACTCAGGGGCCCCACAGCAGAGGTGTGAGTGAGGGCCCAGCTCCGGGCAGCCCTGTGGGCTCTGCCTCCACCACTCACCTGCTCTTTCACCTGCCTCTGCTCCTGCTCAGCCGCTTTCAGGCCTCCCTGGAGCTCTGCAATGGTCTGGGAACGGACGCCCACCTGGGAAAGGCCCGGCTTGAGAACTGCTCTGGCAGCCGGGGGAATTCCAGAGATAATGCCTAGAACTCGGAACCCCCCGGCTGCAGCATTCTCTCTCAGCAGGAAGGAGCCTCCTCTTTGCCCTCCCGGGAGCCCCAAGGGGCTCACCTCCGGCCTGGAAGCCACCTCCTGGTGCTCACGGCAGAGCGTGCTTCCGGTGCTGGCTGAAGGGAAGGTGGCTGGCTGGCCGGCCAGCCTGCCTCGGCCGAGGGGGCCTGGCTCCGGAGCAGCAGCAGCAGCAGGGAGGGGGCCCAGGGGCCGGGCACTCCCAGGGCAACTGCGGGGGCGCTCTGGCTCTCTGGCACACGCCCGCTTGCGGGGCCTGGAGGCAGACACCGGAAGGGGAGGCAGGATGCCTGAGGCTCACCTGGGTCTGGCAGGTGGACAGCTCTTCCAGCAGGGCAGCGAGCTCCTCCTCAGTCCTCAGGGCCTGGCAGGAGAAACCGCAGAGCCCCGAGCCGAGGCCCAGGGGAAGAAGCGTGAGAAGAGTCTGGCTGCCGGCTGGCAAGAGGAAAAGACCCGCGGCTGCCCGGGGAGCAGGCAAGCGGCCCTTTCCCTCTGCAGTCTGTACCTGGGGCCGATGGATGAAGGGTGTTACCAAGGCACAGGCCTTTTTAAGTGGCCCAGCCTTCCTTGGCAGAAGCAACCCTAAAGAGCTGGGGTATTTCAGGAAAGACAGATCAGGCAGAAATCTCTCTCCTTTCGTACTTCTTTTGCAGTAGCAGGTAAGGAGTCTAGTCCTCAAATAGTAAGATGTAAATAGTAAGACTTAAACCCACACACACAGAGGCAATGTATAACAAGGCAGGAATTAATCAGGAAAATGCATGGCCAACCTCCACCGTGGCTACAGTTTTATCAAGTCCAAGTTTCTATATACTCTGCAATATAAAGCAATTTGGGATACTGTCAAAAATGTAGACTAATCATTGATAGTAATATTAATGAAAGAAGTCAGGTCCAAATCCGGTGGGAAAGTAGGCTGCAGGTAAAGACAGCAGATCATTCTCTCTTCCAGTCTTTCCTGGCTCAGAGGCAGGAGCTATTTGTATAAACTTGAAAGAGCATTACTATAAAAGTATTATAACTGTCGGTATATGACCTCACAAAAGTAAAACGAAATGTGTTTGTGTTCCAAAGAAAAAACTGTCCACCTACTGGTATGGAGTTAGTTCAGTGCAACTGACTGAACTTACAGAGATAGACTAAGAAATGTAAGACAAAAAAATAAAATAGTATATTGTAAGCAATGGCCATTTTTTTATTGATGAATGGAAAGAAAATGTCACATATACATATTGATATCTAACTGTATTTCTTTATTATGAGAGACATGGCACACTTTTTTTGTCTCTTATGGTTATTGCCTATTTGTTTTGATATGGAACTTGCTTAAAAGTATCTTAGAACAGGAGCAAGGTTAGCTTTGATCCCTTCTCTGAGGCTCCTGACCACGCACTTTCCACGCCATCCCTATCCACAGGCTTATAGACACTCTGGAAAAACTCTAGCGAGTCAGGACTTAGCGTTGCAGAAGCTCTGCTGGTTCTCGTTCTCCTGGAGGTGGAATCCTGTTCTACTTAAGGGCGGCAGGGCCCCCTTGGCCTCACCTGCTCAGTGGTCTCCCTCCGGGACTCTGCCTCCAGCTGCCGTGTGGCCTTCTGCACGGTGTGGAGCGCCCGGCCTTGCCCGTGCAGCTCCTCCGCCAGCGTGCAGGCCTCCAGCGGCTCTGCCCGCAGCAGCTCCTTCAGCCGATGCACCTGGGAGCAGGGGCAGAGCAGAAGACATGCCGACCTCAGGGCAGGAGGGGCCTCTCTGCCCCCACCCCCCGAGGCCAGGCCAAGGGGAACTGTGCCGACTATTCCATGCACACTTGGGGGGACAGACTCACAAGCGGCATATGGGGCAGGCAGCTCCCAACTGGCACACGGTCATCCCCGCAGCCCGCCCACCCCCACCCCCGGAAGAGGGCCAGCTCAAGCAGTGGCAGCATCTTTCCCCAGGGCCTCCACCTCACTCTGCAGCATCTTCCGCTTGTGATGCAAGAGGCGCTCCTTCTGCTGCTGCTGCGGGGCCGCTGCCGCCTCCTCCTCCTCCTCCTCTTCCTGGCGGCAGGAGCTGCCTTCAGCGGCACCCTGGGAGGCTGGAGACACGGCCAGATCTTCCTGGAGCTCCTGAACGATCTCCTCGCAGTGCGGCACCTGTGGTGGTCGGCCGCATGGTCAAGGGGCCGAGGAGCAGCCCTGGGAAGAGACTCTGCAAGGGCTTCTCAGGGGTCCGTGCAGGGAGGTCCTCACCAGTGCCAGGCAGTGCCCCTCGGGCTGGCCCTGCTCAGCTGCCATCTTGGCACTACCCCGAACAAGGAGCACAGGCTTGGCCAAGGCACTCCCTGGAACGGCCTCTGAGCTTGCCTTGAGTCTCTCTCTGCTGGGGGTCCCGCAGCCCCACACTGCCAAGCTCTGGGGGGACCGTGTCCTCCCCCTGCCGCCCCTCCTTGCCAAGCATGGGGGGCCCAGGGAGAGAAGGCGCTGCAAGAAGCCTCCAGGCTGTGCCGCGAGGCGGGGCAGGCCCCTGGGCTTGTGCCCCTGGCAGACTCTCCAGCCCCTCGGCATGCGGGGCCCTCTGGCGGCTGCAGCTGCAGGAAGCGGCGGCTCTGCCGGCGTCTGGGCAGCACTTTGCTCGGCTCCACAGCTTAGGAGGCAAGAGGCTGCTTCCCAAAGCCAGCGCCAAGCCCCCCTAGCCAGCCACGGCTGGCGGCACGTCAAACCTCGGGTGGGCAGAGGCCCTTCGCCCCGAAGAGGCTCCCGAGTAGCGCGGGGGATGCGGCGGGCCGACATCTCCCTACTGCGGCCCAAGACCGGTGAGAGAGAGAGGGGAGCCCCGAGGGCTGGTCCCAGGTCTCCCTCCTCCCCTGCCCGGACAGCCACCCACCCGCCCCCGCTGCAGCAGGGCCGTTTGGGTGCAGAAAGGAAGGCCCCCCAGGGAGACGGCCCGGCCTCCTGCTGCTGCTGCTGCTGCGCCAGACAGCGATGTACGAGGCTGTTCTCCCCCCGGGAACTGGGCTGCGGAGCACTTGTGCTCGCACCAGCTGGCCGCCCAAGAACAAGTTGTCGGCTGCGAGGTGTTAATCCTTCCCTCCTTGCCAACTGCAGCTCCTGCCGAGGATCAATAATGGAGGGCCCTTTCCCTCCAAAAGCACCCGGTCGATCGATAGCAGCCCCCCCCCCCCGCACAGGAAGACACAAGTGCCTGGGGCCGAGCAGGATGCCCAGCGGCAGAAGGTGGCTGCTGGCCACACAGAAAGACGCAGCTCCTCCAGAAACAGCCGGCCTCACATGGGGGAGAAGACCCCGCGGGCCCTTGGCAGGGTGGGTGGTTCCCCGGGGGCCTCTGGCCTAGAATGGAAGCAGAGGCACAGGGGCCTTGTGGAGCTGGGCAAGCCCTTTGGGGGGGGGGGCTGCCCCCACCCTTCTGGGCTCTTGGGCAGCTCGGCTGTGCCGGATTGCCTCACCAAGGGATGCACAGTGAAGCCCTGTGTGGCTACCATGGCCACTGATGCCTGCGCCCCACAGCTGCCCTGCTGTGGGTCAGCTGTGATGGGTGCAGGGGCTGCTGTGGCCAGGAGCCGAGCTGTGCCAAGGGGGGACGGACGGACGGCCTCCCCTCTCTGAGGGCCTCTGGGGCGTGCCCAGCACGTCTGCCTTCTGTGGGGTGCTCTCCCTTCCGCAGCTGCTTGCAGTGGCAGCCAGACAAGCTCTGCAGAGGCTTCCGCCGGGCCTGGGGCCACTTCGAGCCGGAGCAGCCTCCACCAGCCGCGCAAAGCTCCTCCCTGAAGCCGGCCCAGCCCTGGCTTGCTGGGCTGGCCCACTGGGGCCTTCAGCACTCAGGCAGCCTGGGGCCCCTTGGGCCAGCCTGTGGGGGCGTCTTGGCACAGCTCAGGGGCAGGAGGAAAGGGAAGCTGGGCAGGGCTCTGCCATTGCAGGCTCTGCCCCCGGCCTGCGCAAACGCCTAGCACTCCCCTGGCAGCGAGAAGATACCAGCGGGGGTGGGCAAAGGTCCTGTGCGCCCCTCTGCCGGAGCAACGAGCCGAGGGAAGACCTGCCCCCCACCCCGCACCTGACCCTGCAGGGCCCCTCCTGTTGCTCCCGGGACACGCCTGGCCGAGAGTGTGGAGGGCGGGGAGCAGCCCCAGCTGGGAGAGCTCCCTCCCTGCCAAACGGAGGCTCTGCGGTCCAGGCTTGGGGGCTGGAGAGGCTGCAGAGTGTCTCGGGGGGGGTGCCACCTGCCGGGCGCGTGCAAGGCCCTGCAGGGGGCTGGCCGGCCTTCTTCCCCAGCAACAAACCAGCCCAAGGGGCTTCCGGAGGGAGGCAGAGCACTGCGCCCAAGAGCCCAGGCCAGTTTGCGGACGTGCTCTCACCTGCCCGGGGGCTCCATCTCCTCTGTGCAAGGGGGGGGGGACGGCTGAGCCCCAGGGATTGGGGTGGGCTCAGATGGGGCACAAGCACAGAGGGCCCTGGCAGCTGCCCTTCTGGAAGCCTGGCGGCCAGCAAGCAACAAAACCTGCCCTGCGTGGGGGGCTCCTGCTGCTCCCTTCCTCCTGTCCCAGCAGCCCTTGGACAAGCACCGGAGGAGGGAAGCGGGGGGGGGGGGAGGCCCTCCATGAGGCTTCTCTCTCTCACGCCTCCCCCCCCCGGCAAACAGGGGAAGGATCAGGCTTGAAAACACGCGACGCTGTTCGGCACTTGAAAATATGCAAAATGAAGCACGAGTTTAGACCTCATTAACACCCGCCTCCAACATCATTAAGATGTTTCCAAGAAAATTAATTGAGAGACTCATTAAAAATAAATTAAGAAAAATGTGTTGCAGAGGGCTTGCTTTGCGCTCGTAAATCACAGCTCGAAGCTCCGGGCCACTGTGCAGACAATTAACGCAGGCCAATTTGTTTTATCCTGACTGCAAAAATTAGAAAGCAGACGTGGAGATTAGATTAGGGGCGTCTGTCGAGCGGAACCTGGAGTGCATATTTTAGGATACAAAATGGAAATCAGGGAAACGACAAAGGCCAGAGAGGTTTCCGTCAGAGCAGGGGAGGGGGGGGCCACAAGAGACGCAGACGGGGTTGTGGCCACTACAGCCAGAAGCAGCTCTGGGGAGGCCCTATTCCCTCCCCCCCCCCAAAAAAAAGTAGGGCAAGGCCCACTTTGCCCTTGAGGCTGTATCCAGAGATCCCAGTTGCCCATGGGAGGGTAAAGCTAGTCCGAGGCAACGGAGACCCCCCCCCCCAAAAAAACCATTCTGGCCTCAGCCCCATGGGCTACAACTCTCCCAACTGCCATGGGCAACATGCAGAGAGGCAAGAGATGCTTAGAGCAGGGAAAGGGGCAGGGAAGTGGGTGCCCAAGAGGAGGCGGAAGGCCTCTTTGGCTGCCATCTCCTCCTAAAAGGGGGCCTGGGTGGCAAGGGGAGGGCAAAGGGCCAGGGCTGCCATGCAAGGCAGAGCAGGGGGGCCAGGAAACACCAGTCCTCAAACCCATCCGCCCTGCTAACCTGAACAAAGAGGCCCCTTTCCAAAGGGGCGGTTCTCTTTATGGAGCAGGGGGAGAGCGCGTGGCCCTCTCCATCCCCAGCACAGCATCCCTCCAGTGGCCGTGGCCTGTCTTGTGTTTCTTTTTCAGACTGGAAGCCCTTTGGGGACAGGGAGCCATCCTCCTCTCTCTCTGGGCACTTGTGTTGAAAAGCTGTATATAAATGCTTGTCACCCTCAGAGCTGGATGAACCACATCCCAGGAAAGCTCTGAAAGGGACTTGGGAAATCCTGGCAAAGAGGTGAGGTGCCACCAGACGGGAGACGCGCGACTGTTTCCCCAAAGAGCGGGAGAGGAGCGCCCAGCACAAGCCGGCGCCGGGTCAGCTCGACTTCCCGGCTGCAGAGGAGAAGAGACCAGGCCACACGCCCCGGCAGCCCCTCGGCAAGCCTCTGGAGCACAAGGCCGTGGTCAGTGGAAGGCAGCAGGGACTGATCCAGAACCGATCCAGACAGAGCAACCCCGCTCAGGCAGGGCCGGCCTGGAGCCTCCTGCGGGAGGAGCCTCGGGAGAGGCAGGACGGCCCACGCCAGCCCCGGGAAGGGCTTCCTCACCACGCCAAGGAGGCAAAGACTCCACGGGCAGGGCAAGATCGAGGGGGCAGAGTCTGGGTGACCGTTCCGAGGAGGGTCTCAGGGGGAAGGAGAGTTGGAGAGTGGAGCCAGTCAGGCCCAGAGCAGGGCAGGGGGCAGCCATCGGGGGGGGGGGGGGGAGGACGGTCTCACTCTGGGGGGCCTCCAAGGAAGGCCACCCCCCCCCCCCCCCGCGCACTGTGTGTGGAGGGCAGCTTCAAGGCACAGCTGCCGCCTGCAGGAGGTGGGGTGCTGCCTCTTTCCCCAGACGCTCACTTGATGCAGGAGCAGCAAAACCGCGCTGCGAACAGCCACAGAGAGGTGTGTGTGTGTGTGTGTGTGTGCACACAACGCTGCAGCCCCCCCGCCCCCCCCAGGGCACCAAGGGGTCCCGGCTGTGCTCCGGCGGCTCCTGCTGCTCAGGCCTGCAGTTCTGGCGCAGGGCAGCAGGGGGCTCCCTCGGCCTTCGCATCCTGCTTCCGCCGCCCCCCCGCCCCCCCCCGCATAATTCCAAAATGGCAGCTTTTTGAAAATCCACCTTGATTATCAGACAGTAGAAGTGACTCATCCTGCAGGGACTGTCTGGCAGAGGGAAGGGACCAGACAGGGCGCATTAGCGGGTCTGTGACGGAGCCCTCAAGAACACCTTTGTTCTGCCAAGGAGCCCCTCATTTGCTGGCTGTGCTCCTCTGAAAGGAGGGAATCTCACACACACACACACCCCAGCATGGATTCCGCCCCCCGCCCCCCAGGGGAGCAGGGAACAGGCAATGCCACCCCACACTGGCAGGTCCTCCACGGGGCGGGGCAGCTGGGAATTCACCAGCCGGGAGGCGCAGGAGCAGCCCGTCCCCAGAGGCTCCCCTCTGTCGCCATCAGACCCTGTGCAAAAGCAGAGGGCAGCAATGGCACCGGGCACGTGCCACGGAAGCCCCCGCCGGCCACGGGCCTCCTCCCTTCACGCTCCCCTGCCGTGTGTGTGTGTGTGCCTCCCGGGGGGCCAAGCTCTAAGGGCAGCAGCCCCCCCTCGCCCCGAGAGAGACCGCCTGGGGCGTGCCGGCTGCACAACCGCAGCAGACCAGAGCCAGGGCCTGGGAGCGGCACGGAGGCACTGGCCACGACTGGCAGCCTTGCCTTGTGCCCGCCCTGCCTCTGGGCCATGCCCTTCCTCCCTGCTGCAGCCCCGGGCTCTCCGGGGCACGGCTGGCCCAGGGGGTGAGCGGGAGGGCAAGGGCAGAGCGGCCCCTTCCTGGGGACTCAGGCCAGCCTCCCTGCCAGCCAAGCCAAGCCGGCTCCACTGGGGAAAAGCCTTCCGGGGGGCTGCTGGGAAGCAGGAGGAGGAGGAGGAGGAGGAGAGGCCTTGCCGAGGCAGGACCGGGCAAGGGGCCCGCCAAGGGTCTCTGTGCCTCGCCAGCCTGTGAGCAGCTCAAGAAGAGGCGCATCGGGTGGGGGGTGCCCCATATTTGGTTTCCAAAAGGTCTGAGACAAAATCCGCCTGCAAGGGGTTCCCAGGGAAATGTGGGGGTCGTCAAGGAAGGCGGCAAGTCCCTTTATTTGGGTCACCCAGTAAGTAATCCAGGATCAAGCTGCTCAAGGCGGGAACCGAGAGAGCTTTCGGGGGGGGGGGCGCCTAGAACGGACGGCTGCCACTCCCCACGGCAGGAGCCAAGGCCCACTGCTGCCCCCCACCCCCCACTGGGGTCCTGCCTTCCCTGCCCCGCCCAAAGCAGGGCTTCCTGGGGAGACGCTCCCCGGCCGCTCCGGAGCACACTGCGGCCCCACTGCCTGACCCCTGCCTCTGCAAGCGCCCTTCTCCCCACCCCACCCGCCACACCCCATGGAAAGGCTGCCTGAGGAAAGCTTCCATCTCAAGCCCAGCCAGGCACTTTCTGAGATCCAGGGGAATAAATGCGGAGGAGGAGGAGGAGGAGGAGGAGGAGGAGGGCTGGGCTGGTGGCCGCAAGCCTGACGGGTCCCCTTAGCTAAGCAGGGTCCACCCCCGGCTGCATTGGAATGGGAGACTAGAAGTGAGGCTCCCCTTCTTAGGGGAGGACGGAGCCGCTCTGGGAAGAGCATCTGGGTCCCAAGTGCCCTCCCTGGCAGCAGCATCTCCAAGCAAGGGGGGCTGGGAGAGAGACTCCTGCCTGCAACCTTGGAGGAGCCGCTGCCAGTCTGGGGAGACCATCCTGAGCGAGACGGACCGAGGGTCTGACCCAGAATACGGCCGCCTCCTATGTGCCTGCAGAATAAATTGCCCCTATAAGCAAAACCGTGGCGGGGCTGTGGACTGAGCAGCTGAGACCCACAGCAGACATGAGGTGCCCCCCCCCGCAGGGTTTGGCGGAGGCGGCAGCATTTTTAGGCCGCCGCCGCCGCCTCCCCCCCCCACTTGAAGCAGGATGATCCACTCCGCCATCCCTCCCCAGAGGCAATTCCTTCCAGTCATTTCTGGAGACACTGGCGGGAGCAGCGAGAGCCGGATTTCCAGCGGCCTCCCCCGCCCCCCCCCCCCATGGCAGCAAAGGATTAAAGGGAAGCGAGGTGTTGACGGAGCCGCCGCGGTTAGACGCGGCAGAGAAGCGCCACTCTGCGCTCCATGCAAATGGCGGCATTAAAGCCACTGATGTCAACTCACAACCTGTCTCTTCCGCTCTCGGGTGACCAAGGCTGATTGCTGAGGCAGGGACTGCCAGAGGGAGGGAGGGAGGGAACCGGGGCCTCCTGCGCAGCCCCAGTGCCCGCCTGCACCCTCCTTCCCAGGACCAGCCCCAGGTCGCCCCCGGCGGGTGGGCCGAGGCCCTGCTCAGCCGGGATCTTGCCCTGGGGGACCCCCACGGCCAGCGGGAAGGGCGGGCTGTGGAGAAAGCCTCCCGGGCGGGGAGCAGCCCTGCCCGTCCTCAGGGCTTCGCGGGCAAGGCGGAGCGCCCCCTCCTGCCCCGGGCGGAGCCCTGCCGCGGGGGGGGGGGCAAATGCCTCCAGCCCTCTTCTTGCAACCAGCACAGCAGGGAGGCGCAACTGGCCACCACCTCCCACTGAGGCACGGGGAGTGGGGCCAGGCGAGGCTGTCTACCCCCCCTTGGCACCCGGGCGGGGGGGGGGGAGCAGTCCTCCTGGCACTGCCACACTCTCCAAAGCCACTGGGCTGGCTGGGCAGGCTGGCTTGCGAGCCCAGGAGGCTCCGTGGGGGGGGACCTTCCGACTGGGAGCCCAACGGCCATGCTGGGCCCCCCCCCCCGGTGTCCTGGAGGCCGAGGGCAGGGAGCCCCCAGGCGGGGGGGGGGGGAGGAGTCCCAGCAGACGGCTGCCACGTGGCTCCTCCCGGCCTGCAGGGCTCTGGCCAGCCCCCCGAGGGATGGCCCTCCGGCCACCGGCAGGGCCACCCTCCACGTTCCAGCCCCTGCCCAGCCGGCCTGCCAGGGGGCCGGTCTTGCAGGAGAGGAAGCCCAAGCTGGCCAGAGGGCTGGGGCCTGGGGGCTCCGGGCAGGGGGCTGTCCAGAAAGCCACCGTGCGGCGCTGGGCTGCGCCCCTGGCCCTCAGGAGCCTGGAAGAGGAGCAGGAGCAAGCAGCCCCTGCCGGGGAGTCCGGGAAGGGAACCCTCCACCCGGCTGCTGCCCCCGGGAGGGCAGTCAAGAGGCACCTCTCTGCCCCTCTCCCAGCCGGGGCCGAGCGGGAGGTCATTGGCCCCCCGGTGAGGGGGCCGGGAGAGGCCCCCCGCTCCTCCCTGCCGCCCAGGCTCCCTGGCAGGGCCCCCGGCTACAGCCTCCCGCCCCCGGACAGTTGCCCCCCCCCCCGCTCGCGAGCAGCAGCGCTTTGCCCCTGCCTGCCCCCCGGGGAAGAGGAGCCAAGGGGGCCTCCTGCCCCGACGGACACGCTCAGAGCAGCAGGAGGGCGAGGGGCTGCCAAAGCAGACCCCTCGGGGGCCCCCAGCCCAGGGCCAGCCACTCCCCGGCCGGGTCAAGGCCCGAGGCCTCCCGCCCCCTCCCTCCCTCCATTGCTCCTGCTCTGAGCAGCTGCAGCCGCCCGGCCCACCTCCCCAGAGAGGACCTACCTCTGCCTCCAGCTCCTCCTGGCGGCGGCCAGCCTCTCCCCGCAGCTCCCGCAGGGCCGCCAGAGACCGCAGCCCCTCTTGCTCCAGCCTGCAGAGAGGGAAGCGGGAGTCAGGCAGGCCGAGCACCCCACGGCTCCACCTGCCCCAGGGCTCGGGGCGCTGGCTGGCTGTGGCCCACAGCACACTGGGGGGCCGGCGTGTCTCCGGCAAGTGCCTCTCCGCTCCTTCCAAGCCCACCGAGGCGCCTGGCCGCTACAGAGACCGGCCCTGTGGCCCGGGCACTTCTCCACCGTGCCTGGCGGGACCCACACTTCAAGGGCCCTCTTCACCGTGTCAGCCCCATGGCTGGGGCTCAGTCTGGGTGTGTGTGCACGCAATCCCTCCCCCCGCCCTGACCCTGAGGCAGGCCTGTGGACTGGATGAAGACCCTGCCCCTAGCAGAGCCCCACAGCAGGCCAGGGGGCAACGCATCTCTGGGGAGGCCAGCAGGGCCACCGCCCAGACCCCTCCGTCTCCCGGCCCCCTCCAGCTCTCCCTTGCGGGGGGGGCAGGGCTGCGAGAAGGGAGGGGAGGCCTCCAGCAGCAGGAGCCGGCTCTGCCCGGGGGGGGGGGCTCCCCTGCAGGCATGCCCGCCAGCAAGCCGTAACCTTCTCCTCACGCCCGCAGGCAAGGAAGGGGTCAGGCAGGAAGGCCGGCGTTTGGGGCGGAGGGGCAGCAGCGCACAGCTCAGGCCGCGTCCTGCAGGCAGGGCACACTAGGAAGGCCCAAAGGGGCCCTTTGCCAGCCACTGGCCGGGCCCTTCTGCCCAGGGGCGCGGGGTCTCTCTCGCTCTCGCTCCAGGCAAGCCAGGAGGACTGGTGGGGGGCAGGGGAGGGGCGTGAAGACCCCCCCCAGGAGGCGCCGGCCGGCAGGCAGCCCATCAACGGGCTCCTCCTCCAAGGAATTCCGGCAGAGCCAGGACCCTCCGTGCGGCCGCTGAAGGGAAGCAGGCGGCAGCCCAAGGGGCGCTGGGGGCAGGCTGGCAGCAGCAGCAGCAGTGCGGCACCGGAGGCTCCCCCGCCGGAAAGCGCTGGGGAGACGCAGCAGGTGGACGCTCAGGCCCTGCTGCACGGCAGCCAGCCAGCGGGGGGGGGGGGGCATGTCGGGTTCTCCCAGGCCGACAGAGCGGGGCGTCTCTCCGGGGAGGGGCAGCTGGGGCTGGGGCGGAGGCTGCCGAGCAGACAGGAGCCCCGCAGGAGAGCGCTGCCCTTCAGAGCCCCGCAGCCGGGGCAGGCAGGGACCCGTGGCTGGAGCGCTCCTGAGCCAGGCCCGCGGCCCACCCAGCTCCGCTCCGCTCTCCGGGGTTCCAGGCTCAGGGGTCTCCCCAGCCCTGCCAGGAGGCGCTGCCCCGGCCCTTCCGTCTTCCCCGCCTCACAAACACGGGCAAAGCTTCCCGCGTGGGGCATCTTACTCGGCTGCCCCTTTTGTCCCCGAGATGGCCTGACCGGATCCTGATCCGATTGTCCGGGGCTGTGTGCCCGGCTGCTGCCCTGGCGGTGCAGGACCTCCAGACCAAGGCCGAGAGCGCTTCAAGGGGCTCCCCTTTGCAGCCCGGCAGGAGAGCTCAGCTGGGGGGGCCCCCCCCCTCCTGCTCCCCAGGCCCGGGACTCCGAGCGGTCCTGCCATCACGGCCCTTCCTGGCATTGCCCGGGTGCCAGGGACAGGCGCCCTCCAAGCCTGGGAGCAGGGTGGCCCTCCCAAGCGCCTGGCCGGCCAGCAACCACGCCCCGCGGCTGCTGAGCAAGCGCTCGCCAGGGACCGGCCTGGATCCTGCTCCCTGCGCCCAGGAGGGCTCCCCTGCGCCTTCCAAGCCCACCCAGCAGCAGCCTCCCCTGGGCCGGGCCGGGCCGGGCTGGGGGGGGGTCTGGCCCCACTTCCACTGGTGTTCGCAGAGTGAGCCTCTGCCCTGGGCAAGTGCGCAGACAGACCCCGGCACTCATAAATTATACAGCTCATTTGCATTTCCCAGCCAGGAGACATTATGCAAATCCCCCCATTTGCATAATGGATTCTACGCGTCGCTTCAGTTGCTTCGTGTTTCTAAGGAGAAGGGAGAAAAGGAAGGGAAAGGGAAGCCAGGCGGGTGAGGAGGCTTCCTCTCATGCCAGCCGGGGGCAGGGGTGTGAAGCAGACCCCCAAGCCCTGGCAGGGGCAGGCTCAGCGCCCCCCCCGAGCGCCCCCCCTGAGCCTGCAGCCGCTTCAGACTCTTCACCATGAGCAAGTCCGTGATGGGGGGCAGGGAGGGGGGAGACGGAGGCTCTGGGGTGGGCAGCCCTCCCCTTCCTAAGCATTTAATTAAACACAGCAGAGAGACTGGGACTTTTTTTGGGGGGGGGGCGTTGCTAATGAGCCGAGCCAAGCCCTGGGGGTGGGCTGAGAGGCGCACACACCTTTTGCCTCCGAGGTGCTCAGAAAAGCTTTGGCTTTGGAGGGGGCTCCTGGGCGGCTGCTCACAAGCGGCAAGACCCACCTCTTGCAAGGCAGGCGGCGGCGGGAGGACCTTGCCTCTCCCAGCAGCAGCTGCCGCCGCCGCCGCCGCGCTCCTCTTGCAGGGGCTGCCTTGGCTCTGCCGTGTGTGGGCCCCCCCCCCCCGCCACCGCGAAAGGCAGGATGGTGCCAGGCAGCTGGAGACGGCACCCTGTGGGAAAAGTTGGCCGTAATTCTTCAGCTTTTAAAAATCAATTAATCCGTGTGTTAATTAACGTCAAGCTGGCGGAGGGAGGAGGGGAGAGTGAGCGAGTGAGGGGGTGGAGGGAGGGAGGGAGGGAGGGAAGAAAGGGAAGAGACTGCAAGGGCGGATGGCAGCCGCGTTGGCACCGTGCCATCCATTCAGTGGCAACGCCACCCTTCCGTGCGAGAGCAGCAGCGGGTCTGTGTTCCAGGGGTCCTGTCCGTGGGCCAGACGGGGCTGCGGAAGAGCGAGGGAGGCGAGCCAGAGCCCGGGAGCAGGCAGGCAGACGGCGGCTGAGGGCACGGGGGCCGGAGGAGCCTCTCTCTGGGGCTCCCCCCCTGGCCAGGTGCCAACCGGACCCCCAGGAGCAGCCCCCGCCCAGCCCTGGGGCTTCTGCTGCCGCAGCGGAGCCAGCACGACAGAAGACAAAGGCTGCCAGCTCCGCCATGATGCCTCTCCCAAGCCCGGCTGGCATCCCAGAGCCTTCCGGGAAAGGGAAGATGGAGGAGGAGGAGGAGGCGTCAAGAGCCAGGACGGCCCGCCGAAGCTCCCCCGCCCGCCCGCCTGCCTGCCTCTCGGTGCCAGGGGCAACTGGGCATCAGAAGCCACGAGGCGGGCAAGCCACCAGCTCCTTTGCCACGCAGGGTCCTTTAGAGCTAGCACCAAGACGAGAGAGGGAGGGAGGGGAAAGGGGAAAGGCAAGTCCAACCCAGGCAAGAGCGAGAGAGCCAACATCGAGGGAGAGATGGCAGAGGAAGAGGCTGCAAGGACGCAGGCACCAGCTGGTGGAACGATGCCAAGTCTGCAGAGAGAGAGAGAGGAGGCGGCACAAGACAGGAGGTCCCCCCTCAGACCTCCGAAGGCAGCCCAAAGCGTGCTCTGGCTGGGCGTGGGGCAGCTGGCGGCCAAGGCACACGCCGGGCGGCTTCAGGCACTGGCACCCACGGAGAGAGGGGTCTGGGTGAGGCGCAGGCTCCAGCACGCCCGCTCGGCTGGGCACGGATTTTGCCCCTGGGTGTGCTTGGAAGGCCGGGTGCCACAGGGAGTCGGCGGGAAATGCCGGGGTCCACGCCTGCCACGCCTGGCCCAGCCATACCCAGCAGCAGGACAAGGAGAAGCCTCTTCCAGGAGCAGATCCACCTCTCCGCGCTGCTACCAGCAGGGAGCTGAACGGGGCTGGCGGGAAGCCCTTCGCAAGGAGAGCCCCTGGGAAGCCCAGGCAGGGTGGGGCGGAAGGTGGTGCTTGTGACGCCCGCCCGGGGGCCCGCCAGAGAGGCCAGGAGGCACCGCTCCAGAGCCCCAGGCGCTCCCACGGCGGCGCTGGAAGCATCCCGGGGCGGCGCTGCAGACAACACAGCGGCTGACTTACACTGCCTGGGTGGCTGTGGATCCTGAGCGGCGTTCGGCTGGCATCGGGCGGCGCGGAGCCAGGGACGGGGGCTGGAGACAAAAGGAAGACACAAAAATAAAGTCATGCCACGGGAATATTAATTGGCGTCTCGCTTAACGGGAATTTACAAAACATGCAAAACCGGGGGCGGGCGGGCGGGCGGGCTCTTCTCCCTCTTCGTCCTAAAAAACTCACAGGAGCAAACGGCGAGGATGGGCACGCGTCTCTTCCGTACGGAAAATCCTGGCACTGGAGTTACTTACTGCCAAGCGGCAGAGCGGAGGATTAACAGCACTGGCATCTTTGGGGCATTTCTTCTGCTTCTAATGAACAAGCTTTCGCAGTTAATGAGGAATAATCATTTCGCTAATGAGCTCGGGAGCACGAAGAGAAAAGCAGGGTGTTCTGTGAATCGCCCTGGCGCTGCTGCGTGGCTGGATTACAAAAGACAGCAGGAGCAGCACAGGACGGGGGGCGGCGGCGGCACAGAGAAGGGTGCTGCTGTGTTCCCCGCTCTGCCCCCCTCCACGCCTCCTGTCAGCTGCCAGGGGTTCCAAAGGCCACAGCCGAAGCAGATGCTCGGGGAAGAGGATTGCCGGTGAGGAGTGAGGCGCGGCTGTTCATGCCTTCCGTGGTTAATCACTCTACAGTGGGAAGCCTGTGTGCATCTTTTATTTGCATATCATTAATCCACCCAAGAGAGGAGCAGCCTTGCAGGGGGGCCGGGGTGGGGTGGGGGGGGGGAGACCCCCGCGGCAGAGTCAGGAGCTGGACCTCGGCCTGCCTGGGACCCTCCGCAGTGGGAGATCAGCCGGGACGCTCCAGGCGCATGAAGCAGGGGCTGCCGGGGCCGTGGGAAGAGCAGCCCCTCCTGGGGGGAACCGGCCCCCCCCAAACGCCACCCTCGGGGCTTCGCATTAACGGGATCCACGCACAAGCCACACCAGAGAAGATGGCGAGGAGGCCGCCCCTCTCTGTGCGGGGGGGACAGCCCACCCCTCCACCGCTTTGCCTTCATGAGCCGGCGGTGGGGGTCGCTCTTGGCCGCCTTGCCGCTCAAGGGCCTCACCCGCTCCGTGGCAGAGCGGCAGGGAGCCCTGGACCCAGGCGGTGGGGTGGGGTGGGGTGGGGGGTGCTGCACCCCTGGCTCAGACAGCAGACTCGCCAGAGGCGTGGAGAAGGGGTCACGCTCCACCCCGGCGTGTGCGTGTGCAGGGCTGCGGTGGTGGCCCTCCTCCTCCTCCGGGGGCTGCTCACTCTGTTTTGTGCACAAGCACATGCACACCCCGGCCCATAACGCTGCGGCACACGCAGATGTCGCTGTTGTCCTTTATAAAGCCCCAACGATATGCAAATGCGTAACGACCCCACTGGGGCTCAAACCAGCAGCTTAATAACAGCCAGAGAGGGAAAGGCTGGGGGGCCAAAGGCAGGCCCCAGGCATGGTTTTTCCTAAAATGAGCTGGGGCGGGGGCGGGGGCCAGGCCAGGCCAGGCAGGAGTCACACCAAATATTCATATGCAGCAGGGAGGGACAAGAGGGGGCCCCGGCAGGCAGGCAGGCCGAGCTTCCAGGAGGGCCAGGAGGTTCTGCCCAGGGAAAGGAGGCTGCTCCCCAGCCAGGGCAGCCTTGGAGCAGGGGCAGCGCCAGCCCTGCAGAGAGCCCGCTGCCCTGCCCACACACAAACACACACACACACGTACGTGTCGGGGGCCCTTTCAAAGCTGCCGCCAAGGGCAGAAGGGACCCAGAGCCCAGCGGCCAGCAACCCGCTTGCTCCCAGGGCAGCAGACGAGGCAGCGAGGGAAGGAGAGAGCAATCTGGCCCGGGGTGCTGCCGGGGCAGAGGGAAGCCCGCCCAGAGCCCTCCGCCAAGGGCCAGCCCCGCTTCCAACCCCGGCCATCGAGCACCCGGGCAGGGCGGCAGCGCTCAGCGTGCAGAGGAGCAGCGGAGGGCAAGCGGCCGAGCCACTCTCTGGGCTACCTGCCACGTCCCTCTCAAAAGAGGAAGCGGCTCAGAAACAGGGCAACGGCTTAGCGTGGCGGGCATCCAGACAGGAGGCCCAAGCGCCTTCAGCGGACCACCTCCTCGCCCCCCAGGAGACACCGCGCCAACTCAAGGTGGGCACCCAGAACAGATGGGGCCAGGACCACCGAGGCTCATCAGTAGCCGCCCTCTTCTTGGAAAGGGTAGCGAGATGGAGGAGATCTCGGCCCGCACATTCCCGGGAGAGATGGGGGCAGAGACGGGGCGAAGCGGGAGGGAAGGAAGCTACTGGTGGCGCAGTGGTAAAACTGCCGCCCTGCAACCAGAAGGTTACCAGTTCGATCCTGACCAGGGGCTCAAGGTTGACTCAGCCTTCCATCCTTCCGAGGTCGGTAAAATGAGTACCCAGAATGTTGGGGGCGATATGCTAAATCATTGTAAACCGCTTAGAGAGCTCCGGCTATAGAGCGGTAGATAAATGTAAGTGCTATTGCTATTGCTACCCAAGAAGCCAAGAAGGAAGCCCCAGAGCCAACTGCCCGGGCGCCCCCCCCGGGCCCTTGGGGGTCTGGGTTCCTGTCTCTGCTTGGAGACGGGCCCTGCGTGGCTTTGGGCCTCAGGGGGTGGCTGGCTGGAGGGAAACCCAAGGATGAAGGCCGAGAGGGCGGAAGGCAGGCAGGGACGGTGCCGAGAAGCACGAGGAAGGCTCTGCTCCCGTTGCCTGCCGGAAAAGAGGGCACCCTTTCCCCAAGCAAAGGCACAGCAAGCAGAGTTGCCCCAGTGTGAGGCAGGCGGAAACTGGGAGGGCGGACAAACGGGCCAAGGCCTTCCGTGGCACCCGGCAGCCACGTGCCCCCAACCTTGATGCCTCACAGCAGAAGGGGGGGGGGCGCTGCTCTGCCGCCACAAGCCAAGGGGAAGGGGCCACACAGACCCTCTTCCCAGCAGGCCTCGGGCTGCTCAGCAGGCAGCCTCGCCTCACACACAAGCCCCTCGCTCAGCAAACCACAGTTCCAAGTGGGGCCATTGTGCCGTGGGGCCAGGAGTGGGGAGGGGAGGGGGCAGCCAGAGGGGTTCAGGGCCGGGAGCGTCTGGGGCTCAGAGGCCAGGCCTTGGGCATCCCAGCCCTGAATCCCGGGGAGAGCTGGTCTTTCTGCTCCCTGACCCACCTGCTACCACCACAACAGGGGCGGGCAAGCTGGGCTCTCCGATGGAGCGGCTGTCGCAAGCCACAGTGCACCGGGGCGCAGCCGTCCGTGAGCCGAGCCTGCCTGCCTGCCCCTGCGTCAGAAGAGAGCGCAGAGGGCTCTCTGGCCCTCAGGCCATTTCCGCCCC
This sequence comes from Hemicordylus capensis, assembly GCF_027244095.1. NCBI lineage: Eukaryota > Metazoa > Chordata > Lepidosauria > Squamata > Cordylidae > Hemicordylus > Hemicordylus capensis. The sequence goes on along the minus strand of NC_069665.1, from coordinate 32,374,348 downwards.
ACGGACCGCCATCTTCCGGGCCGGAGGCAAGCCTTGGTCTCCACACGGAGGCGTCACCCGGAGGCTCGGCTCAGGGGCACCAAGGGGGAGGCGGCCCCTTGGCTTGCCCGGGCACCTGCTGCCACCCTGCCCGGGACGGTCGCTGAACGTGTTTGGCCTGCCTGGCGAGGAGGCCACCCCCAACCTCCGCCCAGGCTTTCCCCAGCCCCCCTCCGAAGCTCTCGCATCCGCTGCTGACATGGCAAGCGAGGGAGGGAGCGTTGCTCCTCTCCTCCCCACACCACGCAGTCCGCTAGGCCACCTCTGCCACGTCCCTCCCTGCCCGGGCGGGTGGGCACTTCAGGCTCCCCTCTGCTCCCGGGTGAAGGGCAGAGATGGCTCGGTCCGCCAGGGGAAGGCCGGGGGAGAGGGCTGGGCTGCCCCCCAGGGCTGGCAGGAGCCAGGCCCGCCCTTTCCGCTTCTCTCCCGGCCGTGGAGCTCCTCTGTGGGCTGACAGCACTTGCTCCCAGGCGGTTAGGGTTGGCAGCCCAGCCTGCAGGGGTTGCAGGGGGGCCCATCCCTGCTCTTGCCCCCCTCCTCATAGGCAGAGAGGCTGGAAGGCAGCTGCCCCGCCCAAGACACGCCTTTCCGTGGGGCCAAGCCTTTCCAGAGGGGCGGGGGGGGTGGAGAGGGCCAGAGCCCAGCACTCTCAGGCTGGGCCAAAGCCACAGGCCTGGGGAGGGTCGGGGAACGGCGGGGAGACGCTGGCTCGGCTTGATGGCCCAAACAGCTCCCTGGACTGAGCCGTGACACCTGCACTCCACTGGCCCTGCTGGGTGGGCAGGAGTCCCGGGGCAGCCGCCCTGTGGCAGTGGCCGGGATCGGACGGCAAGGTGGGGCCAGGGCAGTGCCCTTTGGCCCCCGCTCTGTCTAGCGGGCCAGGATCTCCCCCCCCAGCAGCTGCCCCCCTTGCTGCAACCCCTTCCCAAGCGCCATGCTTCCCCCCCCAGCACCCCCCCCCCGTGGGCCTCTGCTAGCTCAGGGCCCCAGCGGTGGGGGCTCTGCCCCCCCCAGGAGCCTCAACTGGCAGAGTCGTGCAGTGGCGGCCAGCACCCCCCCCCCCCCGCCTTGGAAAGCAAGGAGCTATTTACTCCCTCACAATCCTGCTTCAGAGGCTGGTTTAGCATTTTTATTGGAATGTGAAAGCTCTTAAAAGAAGAAGAAAAAAATCTAATCAGGCAGAAGAGATAGAAAACTTGCTGAATTTTTGCCCGCGCCGCGGCCCCCCCCCCCCCCGCTATCAAAAGTACATCTTCCATTCATTGCTTCCCGATGTCATTATGACAAGCAGCTACAAATCAATAGCAGGAGGGGAGGCCGGGCCAGAGACTTGCGCTCAGCCCCGCTCGGCTAATAGCACATAATAGCAGCCGTTGGTGCCCTGCATTAAATCATACATTTCACTTGGCGTTTATTATGGGATTTTTAAAACTCCTCACCAAATTGGATTTTCTCGATGGTCTCTAATTTCCACATTTATCATTTAAAATTAAACTCCTCTGTGGGGACAGAGAATGAAGAAGGGGGAGGAGAGAGAGAGAGAAAGAGGGTAGGAGAGAAGGCTGGGGGGGGGGTTTCCCTCCCCCTTTCACAGTAAAACCCCAAACACATCCCGGGATCCCCCCGACAGGAGCACACCGGGAAGCCCAGCTGGGCGCTATTTTGCCTGGACTCTTCTCCAGAAGGATCGGACCTGAATCCAGAAGGCCAGGCCAGGCCAGAGGCAGGCAGGCAGCACGGGGGGGGGGGGGAGTGCGACCCCTGAAGCACCGTCCCCACACCCTGCCCCAGAGAGAGGCGGGGTGGGAACCCCACGCACACACGCACGGGCTATGCAGCTGTCACGCGGGGGGGGGGGCTGTGGCGAGGCAGCAACTCCGGGGTGGGGGGGGAACTGGGGGCAACCTGGGCCAGCAGCCTCCCACTTGCCTCCTGGGGGCCAGCCGGGCAGGCCTGACCCCGGAAGCCAACGCCCGCCTGCCGGCCCCCGCAGCAGGCACTGCCCCCTTGGGCCCTTCCTGGGTCTCAGTGGCCTTTGGCCCCACCAGGCCCCCAGCCGGACAAGCCACTTCAGGCCAGGCCTTTGCAGCTCCAGATGGAGCCGGGGGGGGGGGCTCCTCCCCAGGACAAGGAAGAGACCCCCCGAGGAGGAAAGCAGGCCGCCCTGGAGGAAGGAGACTCCAGCCGGCCAGCTGGGGTGAGGCCGCCCCCCTCTCCTGCCCCACAGGCAGGAGAGGGCGGCAGGACCCCGGGGAGCTACAGGCCCACACATTGGCACGTCTGGGGGGCATGCAGCCAACTACGCGGGAGGGATGCATGCTGGTGCGGCACTGGGGATAGGGCCCGTCAGCCACTCTCCCCACTGCCAGCACTTTGTGGGAGGGAGGAGCCCCAGGGGCTGCCTCCCACCCTAAGCTGAGCCCCGGAGGCAAAGCACAACCAGCACGTGAGGCATTCTCCTCGGGGGGCTCCCCAGTGCAGCCCTGCCAGAATCAGAAGCGTCCTCTGGCTTCTCGGTCCGGGAAATCCTGCGCGGGAGCGAACGAGAGCCCTTCAAGCCGCCCCCCCTGGACGTGTGTGTGTGTCAGTTGGCCATGAGCTGGCGGGGATTAAAGGCCACCCAGGGAGGGCAGCGGGCCCCCCACAGGCCGCGGGTGCTGGGGTGCTTGTTAGGACCGCAGGGCAGGCCCCCCCCACCCCCCCCCCAGTGCTGCCCCTTGCAGGGGAGGTGCAGCAAGGACGGCCTTCTCCCGAGCCGGGGGTCTGGGGGACACGGCCCCTTCCCAAAGCAGCGCACAGGGACACGCAGGATGGGCCCCCTTTGCCCTTGGGGGTCTGGGCCAGCGCCCCCCCCCCGCCCGGCAGCTCCAGGAAAGGAGCGTCCTGAGGTGCCTCGTGGTCTTCCTGCGGATCGGCCCGTTTCCCAGATCCACTCGGCAAGCTGCCCAGGTGCAGGGGTGGCAGCCGGGCGAGCCAGCGAGCGGGGCCCGGGCAGGGGAGGCGCTGGAAGGGGGCACCTCCCGCCCCCAAGGCTCTGCCCCCCCCCTCCCCAGATGCCCCTGGCCAGCCGTTTCTGGGGGCAAGCGGAGGGGGAGCAGCGGCCAGAGCGGCCAGGCCAGACGCCTGCACCCCGGGCCCCCCCGCCCCCCCCGCTGGCCCAGAGGAAGGAGAGGGCGAGCGAGGCCCTTGCAGGCGGCCACAGTAGGCGGAGGAGAGCGAGAGCTGCGAGGACACAGAGAGAGAGAGAGAGAGAGAGAGAGAGAGAGAGAGACGGACTCCCCCCCCTCCGCCCCCCCCGCCGGTTTGCCTCAGAGACGGGCAAGGAGGAGCCACTCTGCGGCTTACATCCCGTTACCCTGGCAACTCGCTGCTGTAAAATAAAGATTATTAAAGCGCATATGATTATTTGGCTGCCGAGCGCAGGAGGCGGCGGCTGCTGCTGCTGAATTCTTGATCAGAGGAATTCCGTCCGAGGCCAAAGCGGGTTCTGGCCGCCTCCTGCCCTCCCCGCAAGCCTTTTTGTGCCTCACTTTCTCCATTCCAGAGGAAGGTGCCCCAGCCCCACACCAAGCAGCATCACTGGAGAGGAGCCCCCAAGGAGCCCTGATCACGGCCGCTGCTGGGGGGCGGGCTGGGGCAGAGCGAGGGGCCCAGCCCCACTGCAGGCACCTGCAGCCGGGAGGCAGAGACACCCCCCCGATGCGGCTCCCGCAGCCTGTCCTGCAACCAAGAGGGCCCGGAGGGCACTGCTGCTGCTACAAGCCCCCCCCTCACAGAGCGAGGCCAAGCAAGGCTGCGCCTGCCAGCAGGGCTCACAAGCACTGCCCCCCCCCCCGCCCCAGCCAGGCTCCAGGGTTGGCCGCCCCCCAGCCGGCTGCCCCCCCCACTTGCAGGGCCCCGGCTGCCTGCGGCCACTCCCAGCCCTGCCCAGCGGGGGTCTCCGCGGCCCCACCAGGGAGCAGCCTCAGCCAGACAAGCAGGGGCCACTTCCAGCCACACTTGGGGCCGGGGCCGTCCTGGGGCCCCAGCGGGAGGCGTGGCAGAGAGCGCCACGGCCGGTGGCTGTGCCAGTGTCCAAGCCCACTCCAGGCCGGGAGCCAGAAGGCGCTGCCGCCGCCGCCCCACAAGGGGGTCTCTGCTGCAGGCAGCCCCTTCCAGGATGGCCGCTTCTCGGCGCTCCCCCCCCAAGAGAAAACCGCCAGCCATTGAGGGGCTCCGCCCTCGGAGAACTCCGCAGCTGCCCAAGGCCAACCACGCCGACGGGAATTGACAGGCCGCTTAGAGGCCCCCAAGGCGGGTGACAGAGAGAAGCAGCCAAGAGCTCACGATGGCTCCCCGTCCCCAAAGGGCTCCCCCCCCGCTCAGTCTGCTCACGCCCACCTGGGGCCCTGCCCTCCTCTGCCCCTCGCCTGCCCGCCTGCCTGCCTGCCGTGGGCCTCTCTCTCTCCCCTCTGCACAGGGAGGAAGCCCATGCCAAGGGCTGCGCCTCTGCTGCAGGGCAGAGCAAAGGACCGTCCCGTCCCCCCCCCCCCCGATATGCCAGTCCTGCAGCCCTCCGGGGCTCACAGAAGTGCTCCTCGAGGAAGGGCCAGACTCCTGCCCCCCTGCCTTGCACACGAAGGCCACAAGGCCCCAAGCCGCCAGGCTGCGCGCCCCCACCTGCTGTCCTGCCTCTGCTGCAGCCACTTTCAGGAGCTCAGGCATCTGGCTCTCCAGTTCTTCGACCGTCTGAACCAGGACCGCGTCCTGCTCACTCAGATCCACGACGCAGGCCTGCAGAAGCCTCACCTTCACCTGCAAAAGGAGAGAGCCGGCCTCAGGCGGACCGTCTGCAGCACTGCCCCCCAGCCGGGCCCAGCACCCAGACCGCAGCCCCCCCCCACCCCCCTCCCAGTGGGAAGACAAAAGCCCGGCCCAGAGAGACTCGCCCTGCAGAGGCAGAGAGCCCGCCGGGGACAAGGGCAAGCCTGCCAGGCTGCGGCTGGAGTGCCTTTGGGGTCCACTTCGAGGCCCAGAGAGCCCCCTAGAAGCCCCAGCTGCGCTTCCCGGCTTGCCTGAGGAGTCACTGCCACCTCTCGGGGCCACAGTCCTGGTCAGTTCAGAGACCGGGGGGGGGGGGCTGTCTTCAAGGCCACAAGGGAACTAGGAGAGCCACCCCTTGGTTCTCCGAGCAGCCCCACAACACCAGTCCCTGTTGCCGTTCCCCCACTGGCTCAGCCCCACAGGCCCTCTTCGGGGGAGCACCCCTTGCTGAACCAGGGAAGGGGGCTAGTTCCGACCCCGTCCCATGCTGGACAGGCTAGCAGAGCAGCCAGTTCTGCGGCTCATGGGCAAGTTCCCCAAGAGGCTCCCTTGGCACAGACGAACTGCAGCCTCTCTTCCGGAGGAGGAGGAGGACTCTGCTCCCGAAGCAGCCCTTGCCCACAAAGTCTGAGCTGGGGAGGCAGAAGGGGCGCCGGACACGTCGAAACCTGGTCCTAATCAACGGAGCTACCGTTCTGGGGGGGAACCAAATGATCAGCTTATTAAGTAGCAAAGCTCAGCTTTTAATAAGCAAAAGTGACTGAAAACTCTCTTCCACATCCCGATAATTTTAGCATTTCTGATTCCTCGTTAGAGCTGAGATTCATTAACAATTCAGTTTATAGATATTAATGCTTAAGACGCAGGCTTCACCTGCCAAAACTTGAAGAGAAATTGTTTCAATTAGCCTTCATGGATCATGAATCCTATCAGCCGGGTATTTTTAGACAGAAGAGACAAACACATTCCTAAGCAATGCTAATGCACAGCTGGGATTTGCAGAGAAGGTCACTTGAGCGGGGGGGGGGGAGAGAAAGGGGGGGGGGGATGCTGCACCTGACCCTTAAGACCCTTAAGGGGAAGCTGTTTTGCATCGCCTGCCACAGCAAGAGAGGCTGGCGTGCGGCGTCTGTGTGCCTGTGCTCAAACCCCCGGATCAGCTTCCCCCGTTGGGTTGGAGAGGGATGAGGCGCTGGCAAGACCGGCCTCCTCCCTCCTCCTGCACATGCCAGATCCGCAGAGGCAGAAGCGGCAGCCTCAGCTGTGCGGGGCGTGGTGGGCGAGGGGCCCGGGCTCAGTTCCTGCCGGCACCAGCAGAACAAGGCAAGGCTGGAAGAGGCCCGTCCCGGCCGGCAGACCCAGGAGAGGCCAGGAGGAGTGGGCACCTTCACCCCTACCCTCAGGGCAGATGCCTAAGGAACATTCAGTGCACACACACACACACACACACACACACACACACACACACACACCCCGCCCCATCCGGGCCTCTTCCTGGTGGTGGAAGACCTGAGGGACCCCAAGGAGCCAGCCACATGCAGCGAGGGGCCCCAAGCACTCCCTGGCTGCCCTCCCACAAGCCACCTTCTCCTCCAGCCTTGCTTCAGTTCCACGGGGCAGCCACGGGGCAAGGGCCAACCACCTCCAGGGGGCAGAGACCTCAAACCCCACACCCCGCGGGTCCTTCCTTTCCTCGGGAGGCCAGATGTCCCAAGCACAAGCCTCCGATGCAGCACCCCATCCGCTGGGCCCAGTTTTCCCTCAACAGTGTGCACACGCACAAGTTTTCTTCATGTCCGCTCAGCTGAATCCGGAGGGCCCCACTCTGAAGGCACATGGTGCGCGCACACTGCCTTGGCACTCCCAGCCAGAAGAAAACGCGTCCCGCATGCAGATGGAAGAAATGAGAGCAAGCTGGGCCTGGGGGAAGAGGGGGCTGTGGGACCGTGGGGCACTTGCTGCCCGGCCGGCCCACTGCCCTCCACGTGGGGGAGACCACCAGAGCCCACGGAGGAGGAGAGGCCCGCAGCCACCGCTGCCTGCCACGCACGAGCCCCATCCAAGGACCCTCCTCTCAAGGACGGCTCTGCTCCCAGTCCAGCAAAGGGGCGGCAGTCACAGGGGTGGACCCCCCTCTTCCTTGCCTGGCAGCCCAGAGCGGCATCCTGGGAAGGGGCTGGCTGGCTCTGCGGGCCCCTTGCCCTCACAGGACCCCCTCCCCACTGCCCTGCAGCAGGGCCTCTGTGGCACTGGGCCACCTTCCCCAGCGCCCGCTGCCCTGAAGGGCTGGCCCTGCTCCAGCCACTCTGCTGGCCCCCGACCTGCCCTTGCAAAGGGCTCTCCGCCTGCTCTTTGCTCAGCGTCGGGCATGACGAGGAGTTCTGGAGAACTTGAGGGTCTGCTGGTCGCTGGGGGGCCTTTCCGTGGGTCTCTAGAGGAGGTCCACCCCCCGCCAGTGGCTTCTGGAGGGTTGCCTTCAGCAGGATCCCCAGCCAGCCCCATCTGCTGCCAGGACAGAAGCGTCCCACCTGCAAGGCTGGCATGATGGGCTTTGTATTGCCTGCAAGGGGCAGGAGAGCTGGCAGGCCTGGACTCCGAGGCACGCAGGGCAGCCACACCACCAAGCCGCCCAGCGCTGCAGGCCCGACCCAGCCGAGGAGGAGGAGGAGGAGGTGGCGGGCTGCCCTAGGAAGATGCAGCTTCTCCTCACGTGCTCTGGGGAGGAAGCAATTCACTGGCTTCCAAGAAGGGGAAGGGGAGAGGAGGACTCAGGACGGAGGGGCTGTCAGCTCCCTGTGCGTGTTCGTTCTCTCTCTCTCTCTCACGCCTGTCCCATTTGGGAAAGGCAGGTTCTTCGCTGCTCTGGGAACTTTGTGGGAGAAAAGCCACTCAGTCACTAGATATCTCCAACTATGGTCAAAACACAGCAGGCCAGAAGCAGTGACTGATTTATGATGACCACAGTGCGGCAGGAAACATTCTTTTTGCTCTGCTGCCTGATCCCGCTAATTATCCATGCAGAGCAAAAGGTACCTGTGGAATCAGCAGATACCAAACAGCACAAGCCCAGCCACCCCGAGCAGGAGGAGGAGCCCCCCCCCTCCGCTCAGGGGAAAGAGCAGCCCAACTCCCATCACCCCCAAGCAAAAAAGCCATTGCAGCTGAGAGGGATTCTGGGGTTTGTAGTCAACAACATCTGGGACTCCCTCTGAGAGGGACCCCGGGGGCTCTGGAGCTGGGATGGGGGGAAGCCGGACGCCAGCCCCAGTTTCACAAGGGGCGGAGCAGGAACCCCAAGAGCACCTGGAAGTGGCCTGTGCCCACCAAGGCCTGCCCCTCCAGGGAAGGGAGGCTCTCGCCACACGGAGCCATGCAAGGGGCTCGATTTGAGGTGGTCTCTGGAAGCGTCTGGGCACATGGGCTGCTGCCAGACAGCTCTGGCCGGGGACTTGCCAGAGGGACGGCTTCTTCCCCAAGGACTTGCAGAGCTTTGCTGGCCTCCCGGTTGTTTCCAGGCTCAATTCAGAGGGCTGGCTTTGACCCATAGAGCCCGACGCAGCCTGGGACCCCAAGGGCCACCCTCTCCCAAAGCCCTTTTCAGTACAAGTCAGCTGTCTCTGTGCGAGGGGCCTCCGGAAGAGGGTAACCAGCAGAACAGGAAAGAAAGAAGCCAAGTGCATCCGCTAGCCCCGCCTGTCCAACAGCCATTGGCTGAGTTGCTGTGATGTCACAGAACAGACGCTTTGGAACACTAGCGGCCGAGGAGCAGAACAGCTCCTTCAAAGGAAGCGGGAGGTTGCTTTCGCAGAAGGCAAGGCTCCCACGAGGCAGGCGGATGGCCTCATGCCATTGGCAAGGGCAGTACACAGAGGCGGGGGGGGGGGGCGCAAGAAAGTAGGCCGAGGTGTGGCAGAGAAAGGAGGCTGCAGGTGGAGGCTAAGGGGGGAGGACCCGGGGCTGAGGAGGGAGCACCGCTGGCACTGGAAGAGCAGCAACCCCCAGACCTCCAAGCGCCGGCTCTCTCAGAGTCCTTCTCGACAACTAGAAGCCGCTCTCGCCAGTGGAGCATCGGCAGCTCATTAGACCTGCCACAGACCGTGACAGCTACTTGCCAATAGTGTTGAAAGATGATCGCTTATTTCACTCTTCCCAAGAAGGGCAACAAACGCTGGCCGAGAACAGGCCATCGCCCCGGGGCCTTGGGCAGGCTCAGCCCAGAAATCTGGGGCTGGGTTGGGACCAGCGTCCCCCGGAACAGGGATTCCCAGATGCTGTGGACTGCAGCCCTCAGAATGCCCAGCGGCAAGCGCCACTGGCTGAGGATTCTGGGAGTTGTAGTCCACAGCATCTGGGGGTCCTTGTTACAGGGAAGAGTGGTTGGGACCACTTGCTAGCGCTCCAGCTCTCCCCTTTAGGAACCAGACTCCAGTTCAGCGGGTGGGCCGGGCAGAGGGGAAGAGCAACGAGACACAGCGAGCAGCTTCTTGGCAACCGTGCTCAGCACCGACTCGCAGCACAACACTTCTGGCAATGGCACCACCCAAGCTGGTGGGATCCTCAGCCTGGCGACAGAGTCTCCACATCGGGGGATCTCCACCAGGGGCCAGACCAGCGAGCCCTCCCACCCTCCCTGCTGAAGAGGCTGCCCCCGCGGGGGCTCAGCAGGACTCAGAAGGCAGCGCTCCTGCACTGGCCGGCCTGGCTTCTGCCACCAAGCTAAGCACCAGGGTGACTGGGGCTGACCCCCCACAGTAGTTCTCCGCATGCACCCCTGCTACCTCCTCACCACTGCAACAGGCATGCTCTGACAACTCTGAAACGGCACCCGAGGTATAAACATCAGGCAAGGCAAGCAGCTGCGGACGCCTCTTCCCCCGTGACTCTTTGGAAGGCGGCACTGCACAAGCTTGCCTGACACACTCAGGAGGCCCACTGGAGCCAGGGGGCCACCTCCACGGCCTCCACTGGCCACGGGAGCCTTTCACCTGCCCAAGCCAGCCGGAAGGCCCTGCAGACAAGAGGCCTTCCTATGTCCAGAGCCCGGATCCCAAGGCTCCCCAGCAAGAGAGGCAAGCTCTTTGAACCACGTCTCACCCGGCCTGCAGGCCCTAGAGGGAGGGGGCACACAGCCAGCAGGAATACATCCGCCTCTTAACGATTGTGCCTTTTTTCCATTACAGAAGCAAAGAGGAGCAAGGCCTGGTTTTTAGGGCACGCACCTCAGCTCAAGGCGTTTCCCCTCTGCCTCCCAGAGAGCAATTAAGCACGCCTGCCTCCTTTCCGAAAGGAAACAGGAGCTCTGCATCCAGGCTACAAGAAGGAGTAGCACTTCAGAGCAACCTCACACCAAAACAGTTTGTTTCTCAGGGATGCAAAGGTATTCAATAAAAAGCTTTTAAAGGCATATTTTTAAACTTGCAGCAGGAAAGCTTTTCTGTGTCAAGACAGTAATTCTTATAACAGCATTGATCAAAGTGTCATTCTTTTATGAGTGTACAATGCCTTTTAACGGCATACAAGCAGCCATTAGGGTTGTGCACCTCCGTACAGCAGACAGCTTACTGGAAAGAGTGTGCCCGGGCCAAGAAGCCGCAGGACAGCCAAGTGCCGCTCCCTTGTGCCCCCCCCACCCCCCACCCCACCCCGATCCTGGGATTCACTCAGATGGTCCTCTGGCAGCCAAAACATACCAGGCAGCGTGGCGGGCAGAAGACCTTTCACGCCCCCTTCCCAGAAATGGGCCACGTTCTCCTCCATGTGGCAGCGCTCTGGCTCTCCTTGGGGGTGGGGAGCCACTTTCCGGTCCTCCCCCCCCCCCCGCTTTTATCTTCAGAGCTGGCAGCAGATCACACACCTGCCTTTTGTTCTAGGCTTTTAGCTTCCCAAGATAGAAACTCCCTGCCTAATGAACTGTCTCTGCTCCGCATCCTGGCCATTCCGCAGCTCATTTGAAGCCCTCCAGTGCTCCGGCTCTTCAGAGATTTTTGTCTTTGAGCAGTATTGGAGATTGCATTTACTCTGCTTGAATGAAGGGCGAGTAGAGACTCTGGACAAGCAGCGCCTGCACTCTCATCCTCTCATCCTGCTAAAAATACCAGCCCAGGGCGGGGGGCGGGGCGGGGGGGCTGTCTCCCCCCCTCCCCCAAGGCTTTCCACGGTGGCTCCCTGTAGAACTTAACACTAGACTAGCTGATGGTTGCCATCAAGCAAGCACCACACAATATTCTGCGCCTGAAAAGAGCCAGAGCCAGAGCAGACACACACACACACCCCCCGCCGGTTCTCCCTTCAGTGACGTCTCACAAGACAACTTGTGAGCCTGCATCTGGGCCGGTCTCTACTGCAACCAAAACACAAGCACTGCAGGAGGGAGCGCGGTTTATTTAAAGGCGGAGAGTGCGGGGCAGCAGCAGGGGCTGGGGCCCTTTGCCCTCACTGGGCACAGCCTGCTCCGCTCACTCACGCACATCTGCTGGGGGCAAGCCAGGGCCATCATCCCTTTGGCACACAGAGGGGGAACAGAGAGGCACTCCCGAATCTCGGGCTGGCGACAAGTGCCATGCCTGCAGAGCCCCGATTGCAGGCTGTGCCCACTGCGGCCTCTGCCAGGCACCCACCCTGCCTAGCCCTCAGCGCCAGTCTTGGCTGCCCCCAATCCAGGCAGAAGAGCACGTCTGCTGCCACAGAGGCCTCCTCTAAGCTCTGCTGCGCCACTGGCCACGACCCCCCCCCCCGGTGCTTCTGTCAGCAGAGACCCCCTTGCGGCCTCCAGCTGTTTGCAAGTCCTGGCCGCAGGACAAAGCCAGCATGGCAGAGGCGCGGCCTGAGTCAGCCGGGGACACTTCTGCAGCATGTCACACCTGGGTGGACTCTTTCCGGCTCAAGAGGACATCTGCCTTCAGAAGGAAATGGGCTACGGTGATGAGGGCACCTGAGGAGAGCTGGCCTTGTGGTAGGCAAGCATGAACCGTCCCCTCTGCGAAGCAGAGTCCACCCTGGTTTGCACCTGAATGGCAGACGACATGTGCAGGGCCACCCCTGGGAGGGTGTGGGGCTGGCACGCCCCCTCAGCCACCCTCCTCCGCCTCCTGCTGGGGCCGAGGCTCTTCAGCAGAGCCTGGGTGGAGGTGGCGGCAGCGGCGGCAGCAGGCCTAGGAGTGCCAGGGGCAGGAGTCAGGCCGGGGGCAGCAGCGCGTGGTTCTTTTCCAAAGCCGTGCCCATCGCCAGCTCCTGTGAGGCCTGCGCAGAGCCTAGCTGAGCGGAGGAGGCTGCTCCCAGGGCGGAGTGTGGCGCTCAGTCACCTGCCACCCCTAGCCGGACGGTGGGTTGGAGAAGAGAGGGGGGGGCCTGCAGGAGCTGGGGGGCTCCGGGCAATCGCCCCGGCCAAAAGACAGAACAGACCCGCCTGGCGGGTTCTTTCAAAGCTAGTGGGCGGCAGACTCGGGCACCAAGGAACAGCTGCCCCACCAACCAAGCTTCTGTTCAGGCTTTGCCAGAGGAGCCCTTAAGGGAGGGCCGTTTGGTACAGGTGGCGGCGGAAGAGGTCAGTCCTTCTGCCACTCCACGCCCCTCTTTTGGCTCAGCTGTGGCATGGAGTGCCCTTGACCAGCCTCTGCAGAGCAGAGGGCCCGGCCACACTGGCAGCCTCTAGGGCCGGCCGCTGCGGTGTGTTGCGTGTGGGGCAAAGGCAAGTAGTTTGAGAACTATGGCTAGCTCTGAAAGCAACGGCTGACTGGACCTGTTGCCAGGACCCGATCCTGCTACGGTCGTTTCCAAGAATGATTCAGAGCTTAGGGCTCGAGCTCCCTGAAGGGAGATGGGCACAAGGCGGCGGCGGCGGCTGCAGCTGGAGCCGCCGCCGCCGCCAGGGAGAAGCCAAGGGCCTGCTCAGCACCGGCAGGCCAGCCCCAGGGCCCAGCCGCCCTCCTCCTGGGCCTCCCTCGAGGGAGGTGTCGGAGCGCCCTTTGCAGTCCCGGAGCAGCAGCCACCGCAGAGGCTGCCTGGCCTGCTTGCTAAAGGCGGGTCTCCCCGGCGCTTCGGGCCCAGGGCTGGCACGTGGCATCTCCGCTAAGGGGGACTCCCAGATCTTCTTCACTACAACTCCCAGCATGCCCAGCTGCAGCGGCCTCCGGCTAGGCATGCTGGGAGTGGCAGTCCACAACGCAGGGAGGGAAACCCTGTTCGCGGGAGGGTCGCTGCGGGAGGGCGAGCGGGAGCGGCCGGCGGGGCCCTGCGCAGCTTGGGGGGCGCCTCCCCTCTGGGGCGCCAGCTGCGCCCGGACGCCTGAAGCTGAGCAAAGGGCCCAGGGGGCGTGAGGGGGGGGGGGAGGGAGGGAGGGAGGGGGCGGGCTACCTGCGGGGCTCGGTGCGGGTCCTCCTGGGCGGCGGCGGCGGCGGCGGCTAACCCTAACCCTAACCCTCCAGCGGCCTGCGGGGGGGGGTGGGAGGGGCCGGTGAGGGCCGGGCGCGCTGCCTCGGTCTGCTGCGGGGGGCGGGGGGAGGAGGCGGCCGCGCCCCAGCGCCCACCCCGCCGGCGGCCTCGCGCTGCTGCTCACCGTCGGCGGCGGCGGCGGCCTCCTTCGCGTCTCTCTCCATCTTCCTCCTCCTCCTCCTGGCAGTTCAAACGAGGGCGCTGCAAGCGGAAGCCCCGCCCCCGGCGTGCCCCGCGTCCAACCGCAGCCGGCTCCTGGCCCCGCCCCCCGCCCAATCAGCGCAGCCCGGACGGCGGCCTTCTCCGGGGCGATTTGCCGGCCGAACCTGCTGGCGGCCCGGCGACTGGCTGGCTGCGCGCGAAGCCCCGCCCCGCCCCGCCGACCTCGCCCAATCGGGAGGCGCGCGCGCCGGCAAGCTGGGTGGGCGGGAAGGCGGCTTCTGGTCGCCATGGCGACCTGCCGCTGCCCGCCCTGGCCCGCTGCCTCCCGCCCAGGCCCGGGAGGGGGAGGCGCCCCCCCGCCCTGGGCAGCTCCGGGCCGACGCGCCCCCCCCTCCGGGCCGACGCGCCCCCCCCCCACTCCCCCGCAGCAGCAGCAGCATCCCGCTCTGCTTGCTCTCGCCGGGAAGGCGGAGGCGGCGGCGCTCCCTCCTGGGGCGGCTGCTGCAGCCGGGCAGGGAGGAGAAGTGGGCGGCGCCCCCCCAGCCTCCTCCCCCGCCCCCTCCTCCCCGGGATGGCGGGCCGCTTCCAAGCAGCAGCAGCCGCAGCCGAGCCTGCCCGGCGGGGGGGGGCCGCTCTCTCTCGGGAGTCTCCCCGGCGGGGCCGGCCTGTCCGCCAGGAGCAGCACGTGGGTCCGGCAGCTGGGCCCGCCCCCCCCCCCGCAGAGTTACCCCGAAGCCCCAGACGGCGGGCCCGGCGATCCCCGGGAGAGGCGGCGGCAGCGGGCCGGGCCTCAGCTAGAGGGGGCGGCGGCGGCGGGTGAGTCGCTCCTCGGAGAGCAGCGCGGGCGGGGGGGGGGAGGGATGGGGAGGCTGCTGGAGAGGCGCCCCCGCCGCCTGGCAGCCAGCTGCTGCCCCCCCCCGAGCTGTGCCTGCCGTGGGAAAAAGCGGGGGGGGGGGGGTCGTGTGAGAGGGCAAAACACACACCTGGTGGGGGGAGGGGGGGGAGAGGCCGCCGTCGCTGCCTCCCAGTGAGCAGGTCGCGCTTGGCACGGGGGGGGGGGCGGGCCATTGGCACCCACCAGGCCCCACGCGGGGACATGACGCGCCAGCTGGAATCCCCGCTGCGGAAACACCCAGGCCGGGGAGCAGCAGCCCTAGAGGAAGATGCTGAAAGGCACCATCCTCTCATGCGGCGCAGGAGGCGGCAACGGGGAACCCCTCCTGTATTCCACCAAAGGAAAACCACAGGGCTCTGTGGGCGCCAGCAGTCGACACCCCCTTGACGGCCCACTTTGCCTGTAGTCCCTCCTTGGGTCCCTTCCCCCTCTGAACCCCCCACTAAGGGGCCGTCTTCCAGGCGCAGGCATCTGGAGGGAAAGGCAGAGATCGTCACCCACATCAATCACGCCATGGGACCCAGATGCTTCCATGCCGGAGCCTCCGCAGTTACTAGAGGCGAGTGCAGCCACACTCCATTTTGATCAACTGTGCGAGCATGTGGCACAAGCATCCACACACCCTCCCTCCCTCCCTCTTAATGGTGCAGTTGCTGATATCTGGCCCGGAGAGAACTGGCAGCCCAGAGGAGCTCAGCTGGCTTCTTTCTTTCAGAGGAAAAGCAAACGGAATGGTCTTGCACCCAGAAGAAGGGAGGCTGTGGAAGGCCTCATCCTGCTTGCACGCTTTCCAGGGCAGCCCCTGCTGCAGGGCAAGTGAGAACCTTGATCTTCTTGTGCTGCCGTGCCTAGAGAGGAAGGGGGCTCAGCCGCAGAGGGCTTCCTTCAAAAAGGCTTCGTGGGCAGGGGTCCCAGGACAGACCCTGCTGGCACTCCGCTCCCTGGTGTTCCTTTTGAGAGTGTGAGCCCCCCTTGGAGATGGGAAGCCACCTTCTCAGTCCTTGGGCTAGGAAAACTGCTTTGAGAACTTTGTTGTTGCAGAGTGATAAAGACACAGATTTGCAGTGGGCCAAAACGGCTGGGCTGGGGTGAGGGCAGGTGCTGTCTTGCCCGCTCCCAGCCCCTGCGGAGAAGAGACGGCGGAGAAGCCCCTCTGTGGCAACTGGCAGTGCTGTGGGGCTCCTTCCAGTGCCATTTTCCTGCCCTAGCCAGAAACCTGAGCAGCTTGTTTTTCTTCAGTTGTACGTCAACTGCTTGGCCTGGAAGGCAACACACGACACAGCAGTGGTCATACAGAGATGGGCTCTCAAGCACTGGCCGGGTCAAGCGGAAGGGGTGGTGGGGATGGGTAGTCCCCTGCTCAGGCACAACTCACCAGCCACAAGGAAAGGGGGCCTCTCTCCCCCGCTTCTAATTGGCAGAGAGGGGAGCATGAGGGCCTCCCCACCACCCCCTCCAACCCCAATAGACTTAGGCCACAGAGCTCTCGAGCTGCTCCATTCCCAGGAGCAGCCCTCCCAGCTCCGAGGGGCTTCTGCCACAAAGCACCACAGATGACCGGGCGCTCCCACCCACCAGCCTTGCCCTGCAGTCCCTGAAGGGCAGCCGTGTGGATGCCTGCTGTTTGGTGCTGCCCTGCCCACAGCAGCGCCTTCCAGCATCCACACAGGGGAGGCGAAGGCATGAGATGGCCCCGCTGGAGGCCTCTGCTCTGCTCCCGGGACAGGCAGGGAAGAGGCCAGCCTCGATTGAGCCCCGGCCCAGGCACTTCGCTTGGCAGGGCACTGCGAGAAAGGCAGCCACAAGCCAGGCCCGGCCGAGCTTCCCGGGCATGGCTCACTCCCTGGAGCTCACATCAGCACCTGCAAGCCCTTCGGTTAGCTGCGCTGCTGGGAAAGGCCAGCGTCTTGGACACCAGCAAGTGCTCCCCCACCCCACCCCTTTTGCTGGATGAAGACAAATTCAGACTCGGCTGCCCAGCTTAGCTTAGAGCCCTAGAGTTCAAGAGCTGATCTAGTAGATGGCAAGAAGGGTAGAGGTGAGCCAGGCCGGGCCCTTTTATCCTGATGTGGACAAAACACCCGAGTGGTAGCAGCACATCAATCTATTACAGTGAACTGTCAGCGTCCCCCCGAGCAAGGTAATTTGTTAATTCAGAGCCGGCTCTCTTTTTTCAGCAGACCTTGTAAACTCTTTTCTGAAACATCAATAAACCATCTGCTTTGACTAGTTAATCAAATGACTTTATTCAGTCCAAAGCCATTTTTTCCCCTAATAAAAACAGAGTATTTATCTCCATGACTATAAAAGAGGATTGTTTTCAACTGTTCACTTATAGTTAAGAAGCGCATTTAGTTTGGATTGATTTCCAATGCCTTGGTCATATCCTGTCACTTTCCATTTCTTACACGCAGCATCTCAGTTTAGCTACTTAGCAGGCGTGGGGTGGGGGGGTGGGGAGGGGCAACCCAACTTGGGTCTGGGGCCGCTGCAGGGAGGCAAAAGGCTTCTCGGGCAGGCGGTGCTGGGCAGCGGCTCCTACCCCGAGCTCTGGCAAGCTGCCTCTGCCCTGGGGCTCCCACACTCCCAGAACTGCCCCTGACGGGTTCCAGGCGCGGTGCAAAGCAGCCTGCCGCTCTCCGGTATTCAGATGCCACCCCCTCTCGGGCTGGGGAAACGGGGCACGAAGGTGAAGGGTGGCCACCCTGGCTCTGGCTCACCCAGCACTGCTTGGGACAGTGCCAGGTGGGAGAGGCAAACTCCTGGCGCCCAACGCCCCGGGGGCAGCCAGCGCAAAAGCCAGCTGCCTTTCCCAGCTTAGCGGTGGAGCGCTCTCTCCCACAGGCCCTGGGCAGGCCACAGGGTCTCTCGGCCCCACTGCTGCCGGGGGGGGGGGCTCACCCCACCCCACCCCTTGGAGAAAAGGTGGGTAACTCAGGCAGGAAAGGTGGGGATGTGTTGCTCATCTTCCACCTTCCTTCCATCGCCCAAGTCAAGGCAGCGTGGCGGGGCTCTCCCAGCAGTCATTCCGCATCTCTAGACTGGCTTGTTTGAGGCGTGCCTTCCTCCACAGCCAGCCAAGGAGATGGCTGACCCCCCCACGCCTTGCTTGCTCCTTAGGGGGACATGGGAGGCTGCCTCCCACCCTTGGCCCATCGAGCTCAGGCAGGCAGCAGTCCTCCAGGGTTCCAGACAGAGAGGGTCCTTCCCAGGCCTACCTGGAGATGCTGCCACCAGGGCCTGGACCCAGGACCTCCTCCTTGCAAAGCGGAGACTCTGCCCCAGAGCCCTGGCTCCACTCCCCACCCACTCTCCAGGCTGGGATGCTTCAGGGGAAGTGGAGCAACCCACCCGCCAAAAGAGGCCACGAAGAAGACATGGGATGAAGACGGACCACACAGCCGCCTTCCAAACAGGATGCAGGCTATCGAAATAAGCGTGTTAGGGAGACCTCATGGTGGGCACAAAGTGGTTCTCCCTTTGCTCAGGGCCTGGGCAGGCTTCTCTCTGCTGCCAGATCCCTCTCAGTCAGGACTCCATGCTGGTGGCGCCTGAGAAGGATGGGCGTGGCCAGTCCCCCCAGGAAGGTGATTGAGCTAGACATCTCTCTGGGCATGCAACCACCTTCCCCACCCCCAATCCCGTCTAGCGGGCAAGGGAGAGGCATTCCCAGCCTGTGCCTCCTGGCTGAGCCTCGAATGGCTGGAGCTTGTTTCCTTCTTTGCTGGTTGCCCATGGCGGGCAGGCAACTCCAGCCTTGCCCAGCAATTCAGAGCCCTCCCAAAAACCTGTGGGGTGCAGCCCCTTGCCGCCGCCACCAACAGCAGCAGCGTCCATTTGGGCCGGTCTGCATTATGAGCTCAGGCTGCGGGGAGGGAGAGCAAGCAGCAGAGGGTGGCAGGCAGAAGCACTCCTTGTGCTTTGGCTTGGTGGGCCATGAAAGGAGGGAAGAGCAACAAGGCCGAATGTGTCTGCTGGGCAGTTTCTGGGGCAGGGCTGCCCCAGGTGGTCTCTCTGGATGGCAGCAGCGGGTTCTCTGGGGGCAGGACTCCTCTGCCTGCAGCATGGAGAAGAGGCAACTCAGGGGAGACATGATTGAGGTGTATAAAATTATGCATGGTGCGGGGAGAGAAAATGGTCTCCCTCTCTCATATGGGATGTGATGATGGCCAGCAGCTTGGATGGCTCAGACAAATTCATGGAGGACAGGTCTATCAATGGCTACTAGTCTGGTGGCTGTGGGCCACCTGCAGCCTCAGAGGCAGGATGCCTCTCGATACCAGTTGCAGGGGAGCAACAGCAAGAGAGAGAGAAATGCTGGACTAGATAGGCCTTGGACCTGATCCAGCAGGGCTGTTCCTAAGAGTGCCTTTAGATGGGCAAGCTCCCCATCATCACCACCACCACCGGCTGGGGATGCCACTTTCCTCGGGGAGGGGCTGGAGACAAGCCCACACACAACCCCCCCTCCCCCAGGGCTCTGGGCTAGGCCCTGCCACTCAGGCCACCACCCTCTTAGCATTGCCCCTGCCCCCTTCCACACCCACTGAGTGCAACCCAGAGCCTTCTGCCCGGAGGATCCACTGAGACCCCCAAATGCCCTTCAAGCCAGGACGCCTCTGGGCAAGCCCGGCCACACGGCCCCATCTACGCAAACTACTACCCAGAGATGGGCCTCAGAGGCACATTGAAGCTGGCCACTGCAGGCGAGGGTGAAGCCGGACATTGCAGCTGAGCGATCTGGCGGCACTGCAGCCGTTTTTAAGCGCAGAAATGCAGGCAAACGGGACGGCAAGGCAGACGGGCTTTTTGCTCCTCTGAGCTCTCAAGGGCAGAAACCAAGTGAGCCCCCCCCAGACCCAGCAGGGATGCTGGCCAAGAGGAGCCCAGCAGGGGACAGGCTCTGCCCATGGGCACCCCGCTTTCATGCCGACAGTGGAGCCTTGGTCCTCTCTGCTCCACTGAGAGTGATGGGACCAGAGTCTCCATGACAACAGAAGAAACTCCATGGATCACCCTTCATTGCAAATGAGGACAGATGCAGGTCAAACAACAAAGTGCTGAAAGGAAGGGGCAAGTTCTTCCCACTGGGTGCAATGTTTACTTTGCGAAGTAATGATCAGTTGTGTGGGGGGGGCGTTGGGGTTGGGCGGGCTCCTCAGTCACTCAGCAGCTCTTTTCTTTCTTCCCTGCAAAGAACTCCTGGTCCGGCCATAGTCAGAGACTGGCAGAGGGGGAGAGAGCAAAGATGGAGACAAGGTAGTAGGAGCACTAGCACTCAGCAGCGTCTTGTGCTTTTAGGGGATACTCCAGCCTGACGAAGTGGAGTACTACCACTTCACGAGCTCCATCCATGGCGAGGAAAGAATGTCTTGGTGAGGAGCGGTCAGCCACCCAAGAGAAGGCCCGAAGCGTGCAGTTGACGGCGGCTAGAAGAGGACCTGGGTAGCTCTCATCATCCTCAAGACTATTTATATCTCGCTTTTCAATTTTTAAAAAAGTTCCCAATGTGGTTTCCATAGCAATATGAAGCTGCCCGATACCAAGTCAGACTCCTGGCCCATCTAACTCAGGATGGCTTGACTCAGACTGGCAGTGGCTCTCCAGAGTCCTGGGCAGAGCAGGGTCCTTCCCAGGACTTGCTCCCTTTTTTGATGAAGGATGCTGGTGTGTGTGTGGGGGGGAGGCTGAGCCTGGGGCCCCCTCCATGCCAAATGCCTGCCTTGCCGCTGAGGTGCAGCCCCTCCACAAGCAGAGCCCACAGCCCTCCTGGGGCCCAGCGCAAGACCAATCAGTGGTGGCGGCAAGAACCAGCACAGCTGGCTGGAGAGCAGGTGAGAGGAATCTGGCACAGCCAAGGAGAACGGCTTGCTAGGCAAGCCCTGGGAAATACCTAGAAGCACATCCTGGACAAGGAAGAATCAGAAGGACGGGCCCAGGCGAGAGGGAGTGGTGGGGGACACTCTCTTGGGATAAAGGAGGGGCACCTGGCAATGTGATGCTACAAACGTGGCCTTCAGACAGAGCCCTGCAGGGAGAGGAGGTGGCTTCAGCAAGCCCTGAAAGGCCGCCAAGACATCTGGGAAGTTCTCACCACCCTGGTTAGCAAGCAGCAGGGCGTGGAAGGACAAGCTCACCTCAAGGGCTGTCACAGGAGTTTGGCCAGAGAGATCTCTTTGTCTGGAAACCAAAAGAGAATCCTCAAGCAAAGAGAAGAGGCATCTAGGAGGAGGAGGAGGAGCATGCTGATGCAATGCAGTCAGGAAGGCAAAAGCACCAGAGCAGCCGTAGCCGGCCTGAGCTGTTGTTTGTGGGACTGGAGACAAAGGCACCCAGGGCACCCAACTCAGCCAAGCAGTTGAGATGCCGGGGAACAACTCAGAGCCCCCCTGAGCGCTGTGGGGCTTGGAAGCTCCCCTTTCTCTGGGGATTGTGTCCAACTGCCCCCTGCTCCAGAATGCACAAAGCCAAGGAAGTGATGAGAAGAGAGTTTTCAGACACCAAGGACAAAAGCCAAGGGATGATGTGCAAGGACCATCCCACCTTCGCCATATCCACGGGGGCTTCACTCACGGATGGAGGCAACCTGCTAGAGGCTCCAGTTGAGACAACCTTGAGAGTAGCAGCTCAGCCACGGAAGGCATGGGCCAGAAGAGCCTTGGCCCCTTAGCATTCAGAGGTGGAACCATCTCCATCTGATGGAGGCTGCGTTTGGCAACATCTTCCATAGGTCACTTGGAGGGACATACTCCTGTGCTCACCTGCGCCCATCTTGCCACTGAAGGAGAGGAAATGGCCGGGAACTCCTCACTGCCCCGCTTGTGACTCCTACCATGGTATTTCTCACCGCCAGCAACATCTGGAGAGGGAAAGGAATTGGCTACTGGTACCTGTCCTGATCACTGGACAGACCACAACCCACCTTTTAAGCCCAAGCTGCTCATGCATGCCCCTCCCCTCCTGCCCACCTTCTTGGTCCACACAGCCAGCCCCCTGCCTTGCCCTGCACTTGCCACCACCATCCCCTGCAGCCACAGCCCGCAACTTGAGAGGCAGGGGGCACCCTTCTCGGAAATGTCCAGACCTCAGCTTGGACCAGCTGGGCGAAGGGCAGCCCCAGGGTCCTTCCGTCTCACTGATGCTTGAAAGGAAACTCTTCACGTTAGAGAGACACAGCCCGGAGTCTGAATAGCAACACTAGCCCAGGACAGAGCGAAGGGGCAGGGCTGGGCTTCCAGGCAGGCCTGGCTCAGGATGCCTCTCCAGGAGGCGACAGCCAGGCCAAACGTGGCGGACATCCAGCCAGCCGGAGGAAGAGCTCTGTGGGGAGCGGCCTTCCCCTCCCGGAGAGCCTTGGCCTGGGAAGTGCCCACGCCTTGGACTTCTGGCTAGAATGCTTGACTGGGTCTTGACTGGACAGCACCTCCCCAAGACTGGGAAATGCCTTGGCTCCATTTGCTGCTTCTGGCAACACAATGCCTTTGAAGCCATCCTGGGAGCGTGCCCAGGAGCCTTAGTCTCTGTTTGGGGAGGAGGGAAACCAAGGGCTCTCACCTGGAGCTTCCCCCTTCCAACAAGAATCCTACCAGCTATCGCGCTGCACACCACCATGGAAGCTTCTCCTCTTACAACAGGCGGTGGCCTAAGGGTCCTTCTGGGAGCACCTCAGAGCAGCCACCACTTACCTTTGGGCTTGTTTTGAGAGAAGGGAGCCCACGGCCAGCCACAGGCCCCTCTGCTTGGCCAAGTCCTCTCCCAGAGTCCTTGCTCAGGCGCCTGGCGTGAGCAACGCAAACCGAGTCCGTGCTCGGCTCCCTCTACAGAGAGCCACGTGGACTTCCCCACAGCAGAGAGCACAGCCCTCTGGAGAGGAGCCAAGGCTGCTGGCGCCCCAGACCCTCCAGGCACCCTCCACCCAGCCATCCGTGGGTGTGCTGCGGCAGGCGTCCGCCTCTCCCTCCGACGCCGTAGGGGCTCCTTCCAGGGCACACGCAGGTGCCCACACGCACGCCTGCTCACACACCTGGGGACAGCAGAGACAAGAGCTTTTGCTCATTTTTCTTTTAATGTATCACAATGAGCAGGAAACATACTTGATGAAATATTTTCAAAGGAGTATATTCAATTACCATCTACAATCAACTTAACTATGACAACAAAGTGTTTTGTGACAAATCTTGGTTTTTGTTTTTTTTAAAGTTCCGTGTGGATTTCTGTTTTTGTCGGTCTCCATGTATTTTGGTACAGTTCGAGATCAGCAATTCTTACAGTAACAAAAAAGCTAACAAGACTACATGATAGAAAAACACCAAGAACATCTTTTTTGGTTTCACTTGCTCTGGTTTTGTACATTGCAAAGGCTGGTCATAGACCTCTTCACCTCATTTCTGTTTTAGTCAGACTTGTCCCTCCCTCCCTAACCCTGAATTCAACAAACAAAAAATAGTCAAGAACTTGGTGTTTCACAGTGGGCAGGACTTCCAGTGCCACCAACCCCATCCACTACCCCGACTCCTGCTTCTCTGGAAGGAGACTCCACTTGGACAGCCCCGCCCCCCGCCTGAGCAGCTCCCATTCAGGCCGCTCTCGGGGACACCAGGCAAGACGCCGCTCAGCCACGCCACACAGACCCTTCCTCAATCTCTCACGTGGCTTGATTTCCAGCATCAAGGGAGGACTGTTAGAAATAAGATCGGGACGGGGCGTTGGGGGGCGGGGAGAGTTTCATGGGAAAGAGGCTGGGAAGGTTCTGAAGTCCAGGCAGCAAGTGCCAGGTGCCGAGGCATGGCCTCTGGGGGCAGCTGCACCCCTCCTTCCTGGGCTTCTCCAGAACCCAAGTGCTCAACGGCGAGTTCCCAATGGCAGAGGCTGGCTGGAAAGCACTGCTTGGCTACCAGGAGCAGCTCCGACTGGCTCTTGGGGGCTCCAGGAAAAGGGGAGTCCAGAGGGGACGCCGCTTGCCGGCCACTGCTCCGTGCGCAGCGGGATGGGAGACGCCACACACCAAGGGGCAGAAGAAAATGCACGGAGCCACTCCTTGGAGGCGTGGGACGGAAGGAAGAGGAGGAGGGAGCCCTGCGGTCCAGCAAGCTGAGCAGTGGCGGCGGCGGGGCAGGGGAGAAAACAAGCAAGCAGACAGGAGGAGGATTTCCAAGCAGACTTGGCAGGGAAGAGCGAGGGCGGGACGGGCAACTGAGACCACACAGAGATCCAGAACCCAAAACAAAACAAGAAACAACCTTCTATATGAAACAGAGCAACATACAAAAGTCAAAAGGATGGGGAGATACATATATATATATATATATATATATATATATATATATATATATACACACATACACACACACACACACACACACACACACACACACACACGAACGAATTACAAACAAGATGAAATTATGGAAACCAAAACTGTACAACCTTAAAATTAAAAAAAAAAAATGTCCATCTCAAGCACAGGGAGAAATACAAGGACCATGGTTAACAGGAAAGAGCCCCATTCTGCCCACCTGCGCGTGCTTTTGACACTTGATGCTACAACTGGATACTGGCAGGAATAGTCAATGGTGCTCTTTTTAGTGCTGTCTACTAAAAAAATGAAAAGGACCTTGCATTGTGCATCTGTCTAGTCAGAAATATGTACAACAGTTCAAGATAGTCTTCCACTGAACTAAAGACAAAAAGGCATGAATAGAAACGGGGAGAAGCCGTCCGTCCGTCTGTCTGTCTGTCTGTCCTCCCTTGGAGCATGCCAGCTTCCTGCAGAAAACACAGGTAGCTTCTGCAATTGCAGGACCAGGGGAAAGCCGGAACAGGAAAGAAGCACCTCCCCACCAGCCCGCATTCACAGTCTTCGTTCCCTTTTGATGGTGGTGGAGGGATTTCACAGTTGGGGAGGGCCGGGGAAGAAGGGGTGGTGGCCATTTGGCTAGGAAGTGGCAACACAGCACCTGCTTTGACTCAAACTCTACCATATAGCAGCACAAAGTTTTCCTTTCAACGTCCGGATCAGAGAAGATGCCACACAAGGGGAGCAGAGAGATCCAATTAACACAAAACCCTAAAATGCTTTTTGCTCTCTGCCCCTCAGGGCTGGGCGGGGGGATCACACACCACTCACAGGGCCCCCTAGCACAGAGACCAGCCTGTGACACCGTGAAAATGCTTCTTTTGGTTTGTGGACTATTCAGGACGGAGAAGAGCTGCTCCTTTTCTGGCTGAAGGAGCACAGAGTACAACCTACATACTGATTTTGTTTTATGAGTTCCTTTATTTAAACTGAGTCTTGTGGCTAAAAGCAGAAACAAATCCTCAAGTCAAAAGAATCCTTTTTGCTCATTCTGCACCAGTGGTGAAAAGTGTTTCTCTTTGGATTTTATTTAAAGCATGAATTTCTTTTTGAGGGGGGGGGAAACCAAAGAGATAAACTAAACCAACCCCCACCCCCATACACACACACACACAACAAAAAGGTCATTGGAAAAGAAACAAGTGCACCCTAGTTACACAGAGAGAAACAAAGGCCGAGAGTTCCAGAACTTTGGAGTCTTTGAAGCATTTACAAAATGAGGAAAGGAAGCCAAAAGAAGGAGGAGGAGGAGGAGGAGGAGAAGACAGAGTTAAGTGCACGAGGGTAACAGACATGTATACACCTTAAAAAGTTTTGAACCCCCAACAAAAATATTCTGCAAGGGATCCTACTGACCCCCTTTGAATTTTTTCTTTAGTTTTTATAAAATAATTCTGCAACTGCCCTCTAAGAAATGAAGGCAGCAACCGTAAGTGGAAGATTACAGGATGGAGGAGGGTGTCAAGGTACAAAGAGGGGAAAGCTTCGGCGAACCGATGGGTGGTCATCTATCTGGCTAGGAATGAACAAGACAACACCAAATGAGGAGCCGTTGGCCGGACCATACAAAAGCTAAATGTACACAGGGGGGGCTTTCTCTTTTAAATCTACCATACTGCTTCAGTTCATTTCCAATGCAACAATCTACTCAACACCAAAAATGGTCATATCTATCATAAATACAGAAAGTCAGTTGTTTTAAAACTTATTTTTAAGCTCCAAGTCCTTAACACTCTTTGCGTGTTGGGTTTTTGTTGTTGTTGTTGTTGGTTTTTTTTCCTGAAAAGTGGGAGTGCTGAACTTTTCCCCTTGAAATTGGCTTCAGCAGAAAAGCTACCCTTAAAATCCCCAGAAAGCTAACTCAGTTCACATTGTTTGTCTCTTGAATACTTTCTGCCCATTTTTAAATTAACAAAAAAACAAAAAACAAAAACCATTTCCTTGGGGAAAAAATTCAAAACCAAAAAAGAAATTATATATATATTTATATAAAACAATGATTCTGAAAACCGAACAAAGTGTGAGCAATTGACCTGAGAATAAAAAGACATTACATTTCTTTTTTTCTTTTAGCAAGCCATTGGTATCTGAATGCTAAGATAGCCAGAAATTTTAAACGGTCACAAGGTGGTCTGCTTTCCCATACAGTTCTGCCGGCCTCTGCTGTGCTCTGGAGGGGGCCATGGCTGGGAGGGGCTGGAAGGCTGTGGGGGTGGGCCTCCCTCCCTCCAGACCGACACAGGGTACCTCCAAACAGCCAAAACACAATGGGGCTTCAGTGAAAAGAAAGCAATGGAAAACCTGCTGCCGGCATCGGTATATGGGAAAACAACCCACACATTTCTCTTCTTTTTTTTCTTTTTCTTTTTTGGTTAGAAGCTTTGGAATTGCAGTTAGTCTATGTTTGAAATTGGTTTGTTAATTTTTTTTTCATTCTTTTTTTTTTCATTGTTCATCTTCAAAGCTTACAATCGAAAGGTGTCCATTTCTATGCTCGCGAGACCACTGTCCTTGGGGCAGCTGGGCGCCTCGGGCCTCTCCGCCGGGCTAGCCGGTCCATGGGACTTTTGGCTAAGATCAGAGTCCGACTCCTCCAAATAGTCATCTGTTGGCATCGAGGGCTGAACCCCTGAGGTGCTGCATGAACTTGAGGTAACCGTTGAAGATGAGGAGAGAGGAGGAGGCGGCAGCGGCGGGGGGGGCGGCTTCCCCAAGGGGGCCCGCGTGACCGCTGGAGGCCAAGACTTTCTGGAGGTGTGGGGGGAAGCTGAGGAGGGGGGTGAGGAGGGGCTGTCAGTTGAGTGAGCGGCAGACTGCGAGGTAGATGCGGTGCTGGGATCGGGGAGGCAGGCGGAGTGAGGTAATAGACTGGGGTGCTCTTTGGCGTTTCTTGCTGCTCTTGGGATTGTTCGGTGTTTGTGCGGGGCAGACTCGAGATGCTGCCGGAGGGCCTCGTCCCCGCACACCGTGCTCTCGCACGCCACACACTGGTACGAGCCGCCGCTGCCAGCAGGCACCTGAAGCACCATCTCTTGCAGATTCACCACAGACTGGCCGGAGAAGCAGAGGGACCTCAGGTGGTCGCTGGCCGCCTCCTGGCTGCTGAAGCCGGCCTGGCACTTCCGGCAGACCAGCCGGTACTGCACCTTGGGAACCATGAAGGGGTCGCAGAGGGGCTCCGCCGCACTGCTGCCTTCTGCTTCGGGCTCTTCGTGGGGTTTGGGCAGGTGGGGGGACACCTCGTGGGGTGCATTTTTCTGCTCTTCTGGATGGGGGGGTTCTTTGGCAGGGTCTTTGTCTGGGGTAGCAGCCCCCGAGGGGACTGGGGTTTGGCTTCCTTTGGGCGGCGGCGGCTGCTGCTGCTGCTGCTGCTGAAGTTTCTGCTGCTGCTGCTGCTGCAATACTTGCCTCTGCTGCTGCTGCTGCTGCTGCTGCTGCTGCAATGCTTCCTGCAGGCTCTGTTGGTATTGCTGGTACTGCTGCAGCAGGGAGCTGGGGGACAAGCCGAGCAGGGCCTGCGACAGAGCAGGGCTGTAGGGAAACAGCCCTTCCATGCCGTACATGGGCTGCAGGTAGCCACTCTGCAAGGCCCCTGGGATCTGCGGGGCGTAGTAGGGGGAAAACCCAGGGACAAAGTAGGGGAGGAACTGGCTTGTCAACAAAGCCGCTGGGTCCGAATTCAGAGCTGCCTGCAGGGCCTGGAGCTGCGCGGGCTCCACAGAGTACTCCATGGCAGGCAGCGTGGCAGGAAGGGCCGGGCCGGGCGCTTCTGCTTTGTCCCTCTTGGGGGCCAGCAGGGAATCCCCCTTCCCCTTGGGTGCCTTGTCCTTCTCTTTCGCCGCCTTCTCGCTCTCCTTGTCCTTCCGAGGCGGGGGCGGAGGCTGCTGTGGGGCTGCCGCTGCCGCCGCCGTGGCTTGTGCCGGGGTGGGGGAGTTCAGGGAGGCCGAGGGCTGCTTATTTGGTAATCCAGAGGTGGGGAGGCCGGGCGAGGGGATGCTTGTGCCAGGGAGACCCATCAGGCTGGACTTGGGAGACGTTAAAGCTAGAAAGCAAGGGGCAGAGGGCGTGAGGTTGCAGATGTCGGCGGAGCCACATGTGGCCGGGGCAGACCACCCCCACCCCAGGGAGCCCCCCCTCCCCATGGCCAAGCCGCCAGTCACAGGCTCCCCGCCACCCCACCCAGGGACTCGGACCAGGGCGCGGGCCTGATGCCAACCGTGCACAGAGACTGGGTCCACCCCACCCCAGTGAGCAAAGGGCATCCTCAGCTTCGGCTCACTCCCCTGGGCGAAGAGGCTTCCCAGAGAGCAGGCAGCAAGAAACCCGGGCCACCCACACACCACGGCTGCCATTCATGCGGAGAGAAGGCAACGCTGGCCCCCAGGAACGGCCAGGCACAGAGTGGGCAATACTCCAAGGAGGGCTGCCTGGAAAGCAGCCAGCCACTGGCAGTGCGGGTCAGGGGCCAGAAGGCACACGGGCAAGAGGGCGGCGGCGGCTGCACTTCGGTGGAGCTCCTGCCAGCCGAGGGCCACTCTCTGCTGCAGAGAAGGAGCCTCCTCTGCCTTTCCTCTCCTCACCCCCAGATGGCTCTTCCCCAAGTGAAGGAACTGCCCCTGAACAGAAAGACGCTCCACTCAGCACCAGCCTAGCTTCATTCTGCCCCCACACCCATCACTGAGCCACCAAGAGCCACATTGCTGGAAAGGCAGCCGCCCACCAAGTGGCGTGGGGAGGGTCTGCTACGTCCCTCTGGCTGAACAGGGCCAGCACCTGGGCAAGGGGAAACGGGGGCAGGTGGCCTGGGGGCCTTTGCCACCACCTGTGGGGGCTGGCTAGCTGCTGGTGCTGCTGCTCCCCCCGCCCATGTCTACTCACCTGTGTTGGAGGGGGTGAAGCCAGGCAAGGAGGGGCTGTTGAGGCCCGGCAAGAGGACAGGAGGGATGCCCTGGAGGGCCGCTGGGTAGGCGGCAGGAAGATTGAGGGCTTGCAGAGGAGGGCTGTCGAAGAGGCCTTGCTGCTGAGCAGCCAGGCCTAGGACCTCGTTGGCCTTTTTGATCCGGTCCAGCTCCTGCTGGGCCATCAGCTGGCGGACGGTCGCGGGATCAAAGTATTCTTTCTCCTTGTCCAGCTGGCTTCCGATGGTGTCCTTCACTTTGGAGATGTGCTGCTGAGAGAAGATGTGGTCACGCACAGACAGGCGGGCGCTGTACTTGATGCCACACAAGGTGCACTCTGTTTTGGGTCCCTCGTAGCTGGTTTGGTTGATGCCGAAATGCTTGGCCATGCTGAGCTTGGACTTCTTCTCCTTGGCCCGAGCGTTCTGGAACCAGACCTGAACAACTCTCTTGGGCAGGCCAATGTCATTGCCCAGAACCTCACACTCCAACATGGTCGGCGTCCTGTAGTCATTAAAGCAAGATTTCAGGACCTTGAGCTGGAGGTTGGTCATCTGAGTGCGGAAGCGCTTCTGTCCTGGCCGATCCCCGCTGTCTCCAGACTTGCCTGCCGAGCCACTGGTGCCAGGGCTGGGCGAGCAGGGATCGGCCAGGCTGGAGGTCTCGCTGTAGTCCACCATCCCTTCGTTGTCGTACTCTTTGCTGTAGAAGCTAGGAGCTGGGCTGACCAGGCCAGAAGACAGCCTGTCTTCATACTCTGACATTGCTATCATGGCGGCCTGGGTCAGACCCTCGCTTGGCCCCAAAGTGCTTTTGGCTTCAGTGGCGATCCCCGTGGCGCTGTCGTTGTCTGCGTTGCCCTCGTCACCTGTGGTGGTGTCTGTGATGGCTGTGTTGACAGAGGAGCAGTCGTCATTGTCCAGCTTGGCTGGGTCAAAGCTGAGGTTGACGGAGGACATGGAGGGGCTCTCAAAGTCCTCCATCCCTTCCACTTTGATGGATGACGGGCTCAGAAGAGTGCGAGGAGAGAGTTCCAGGGACTTGCTGACTGGCGAGAGGGGAATGCCCTGGCTGTCACTGCTGGCGGGAGGCAGATGGGAGAAGCCTGTTCCATCGAAGAGATCGCCCTTCATCTGGAGACCGCCATCGCAATCCAACAGCATGGCCGACAAAGTCAGGTTGTACCCGGCCCGCTTGGCTTCGTGCCAGTGCCGGGACCGGATGTGCGCCTCCAGGGCTGTCTTGGCTTTGAAGAGAGCCCGGCAGAAAGGGCATCGCCGGTGGGCTTGGGCGGGCCCCACAGCCCTGAACTGCCCCTTGCGTTCCCGTGCTCGCGTGTTCTGGAACCAAACCTGCACCACCCGCTTCTTCAAGCCCACCTCGTGTGCAATGTGGTCAAGCATCTTCCGGGTGGGGTTGGAATCCAGGAGGTATTTCTGGTACAAGATTTCCAGCTGCTCCGGTGTGATGGTGGTCCGGAGACGCTTGTCCCTCTGGGGCTCCTCTCCCCCCGTGCTGCTGTCGTTCTCTCCAGGACTCACGCTAGCCTTCTCTTCCAGCTTCCTCTTGAGGGTGCTCATGGCGGAGGTCGGGGTGGACGGCGAAGTGGCCGAGCTCATGGGCAGCTGGGGGAGCGATCCCGAGAGCAGCTGGCTGGCCAGCAGGGGGTTGCTGGGGTCAAAGAGCATGAAAGGCATCTCGAGGGTCCTGTCCAGGAACTGGGGGTGTATGAACTGGCTCTGGGCACTCAGGAAGTGGAGCTGCTGATGCTCTTGCCAGTGCTCAAAGGAGGGAAAGGCCAGCTTGCACTGGTCACACTGGTAGGGGATGAGCTGAGGGGGCAGGCTGGCCAGTTGCTGGGGGGTGGATGTGTGGAGGGGCTTCAGGGGCAGGTGGGAGAGCTGCGAGGGGGTGGGGCTGGACTGGGGCAGGACACACTGAGGAGGCTGGACCGGCTGTGGCAGAGTGGGGGGGGAGGCCTTTGGGTGCCCTGAGCCGGCCTTCTGCTCTCCTGGCTCTGGCGGTGGCGGTGGCCCCACCTCCCGCTTTGGTTGCATTTGCTTCTCTGGAGTTTGGTTTTGCTGCTGCGGACTGGGAGGTTCAGGTTGCTTTGGTTTCTCATCGGTAGCTTCTGCTTTAGAACTATAGCTGGCAGAGGGGTCGTCTGCCTCGGCGGCGACCTGAGGCATGAAAGCTGAGGCGGCGGCGGCGGCATTGGCGGAAGCTGTGGGGGTGCTGTAGGCCTGGGCAGGCATTGGGGTGCTGCAGGAGGAGCTGGTTGGCGTCAGGAGCTCTGAGGCATCCATGGAGTCTTCGTTCTGGCTGTCCTCCTGCCCCTCTTCGTCTTCGTCTTTGTAGCACAGCTTCTTCTGGTGCTTGATCAGGTCAAAGATGCGCTGGAAGATGAGGCTGCACTTCTTGCACTGGTAGTTCAGGTTGCTGGTGCGGATGTACCTGTCGTTGGTCAGCTCCCGCCGCTCCCCGTCTTTGCCTTCCCCCTGATTCTCATAGTTCTTCCGGGCCTTCTGGCGGGCATTCTGGAACCACACCACAATCACCCGGGTCGGGAGGTTGAGCAGGTTGGAGAGCTGTTCAAACTCGTCATCCTTGGGGTAAGCGTTGGCATCAAAGAAGTCTTGCAGGACTCTGAGCTGGTAGTCCGTGAAGCGAGTCCTGGAGGACCTCTTGCTGCCCCAGTACTCCTGCTTCTGAGGCTCCGGAGAAGGGGGCCGCGAGTCCACCTTCAGGTCCTCCAGGCTGGTAATGGGAGGGTTGCTGAAGTTGTAGGGCGAGTCCTTGTTGCGCTGGCGCTCCTTGAACAGCGTGTTCCGGAACCAGTGCTTGATCACCTTCTGCGGCAGGCCGGACTTCTCGGCCATCTCCTTGATCTGCTCCTCGCTGGGGGAATTGTTGATGTCAAAGTACTGCCTCAGGACTCTGAGCTGGTCGTCCGTGATCCGCGTGCGGGGCCTCTTGTTCTGCTGCTGCTGCTGCTGCTGCTGCAGAAGACTCGGGTTGAGCTGGTGCTGGTAGAGCTGGGCCAGGTCTGCAGGCAAAGGGTCCACCGGGCCCAGCTGGGGGGGCAGCTGGGCCGGCAAGGTCTGCAAAGGCATGGTCTGCATCATGAGGGGAGAGAAGATGGGCAGCTCCATCGGCATGGAGAGCTGCGGGAGGGGCAGGGACGGCTGGGCTGGCGCAAGGCTGGGCGAAGGGATGGGCGGGGCTGGAGCAGGCAGGGTGGGGGTCGAAGGCTGCTGGGGGGGCCCCACAGGCGGCGGGGGCGGCAGGGGGGGCGGGGGCGGCTCTGGCGTTTGCGGCCGCAGCGGGTAGAGCTGGTCGTAGTGCTCGCGGTACTGCTTGGCAAACCTCTCCAGCTGCTTGAAGGGGAAGTACTGCTGGTGGACGTGCTCCTGGTGGCTCTTCAGGATGAGGATGTTGGAAAAGAATTTGCCACACGCTTCGCATTCCAGCTTCTCCAAGCTGTCCCCCTGCTCAGGCTTCCCGACTTTCTTCTGCACCTTCTGCTTGTTCTCGTTGTACTGAATGACCAGCTCAAAGCCAAAGTTTTCCAGCAAGGCTTTGGTGGCGTTCCCTCGCGCATCCGAGGCAATACGGGGCGGAGGGAGGGGGGGCTCTGCTGCCGCCGCCGCCGCTGCCGCCTCTGGCTTGTCTTTGGGCTTCAAGCTGTTGGGCAGGGCCTCCTTGGAGGCCGAGCTGCCCTCGCCCTTCTCCACGCCCTCCCGCTCCCTCTGGGCTTCCTTCTCCTTCTCCTTGGCAATGGCCTTGGCTTTCTTGTCCGGGTGCTGGCTCTGCTGGAGCAGGACACCGTGGGACGGGGGCAGCTGTCCTGGAGGCACTTGCTGCTGCTGCTGCTGCTGCTGGACCGGAGGGTGGCCGGCCTGGGGGAGCTGCACCTTCAAGTCGTCCAGCAGGCCGGCTCCGGTGCTAGTCAAGGTCAGGGTGCCGCTGGTCACAGGCAAGCTCACTT
The DNA here is from genome assembly GCF_027244095.1 of Hemicordylus capensis. Lineage (NCBI taxonomy): Eukaryota > Metazoa > Chordata > Lepidosauria > Squamata > Cordylidae > Hemicordylus > Hemicordylus capensis. The sequence goes on along the minus strand of NC_069665.1, from coordinate 32,341,778 downwards.
CCGCGTTCAGCTGGAACTCAGCGCTGGGGATGTAGAAGGGGAAGAGCAGGTGCTGCTGCTGCTGCTGCTGGAGCTGCAGGAGGGTCTCGGTGGTCATCGGGAAGTGCGGCAAGAGGGCGGGGCTGAAGAGCTGGGACTGCAGGAGAGCCGCCTGCTGCTGCAACTCCTGCTGCAGCTGCGCTTGCACTTGGGCCTGGGCCTGCGCCAAGGTGTGGGCTGCCGCCTGCTGCTGCTGCTGCTGCTGCTGCTGCCGGGAAGCGATCATGTCAGCCAGCTTCTTCCGGTGGACCTCTTTGGGTTCTGAAGGGCTCGGGGTGGCAGCAGCAGCAGCGGTGGGGGTGGCGCTGGTGGTACTGAGCGGTGGGAGCCCTGTGCTCTCGCAGGAGCCCTGGCTGAGCAAGCTGGCCGAGGGGGGGGCCACAGTGGCGCTGCTCGTGTGGGCCATGCTGAAAGTGGGGGTGGCGGCGGTGGGGGTGGGGGTGGAGGTGGCGGCACCACAGCTGCTCACAGGGCTGGGGGTGGAGGAGCCCAGCGAGAGGCCGCTGCCGCTGCCTGCTCCATTGCTGCCGCCGCCGCCGCCACCTGCAGCCTCCAGCTTGGCTGCTCGAGCCTTGGTCTGGTGCAGGACGGAGCGCATGTGGATCTCCAGGGTGGAGCTCTGGCTGTAGGCCACGCTGCAGGTGCTGCACTTGAAGGGCTTGTTGTCGGGGCTGCTGGTGGGCTCCGGCTGGCCGGTGGTCGACTCCTGGAGGGCCCGCTTCAGCTTGTGCAGGTGAGAGACGGAGTTGTAGTGGACCAGGAGGATGTTCTTCTGGGTGAAGGACTCTTTGCACACGGTGCACTTGTAGGGGCGGGAGGGGTCCAGGAACTTCTCCATGGTGAAGTTGGGGCCCTTGCGGAAGGGGAGGGCCCGCTTGGGTTCGGAGCCGGAGTCTTCCTGCACCGAGCCGGAGTCGCTCCCAGCGGGGCTCTGCTTGTCCTCCAGGTCGCTCTCCTCCTCCTTCTCCTCCTCCACCACCAGGATGGTGTGCTCCTCAGCCAGGGACGGGTCCCCCATGGCCAAGAGGTCGCCGTTCACCAGCAGCCCGCTGTACAGCTGCTGGATGTCAGCCTCACTCAGCTCCAGGTGACTCGTCTCCAGGTGCTTCTTGAGGGCTTGGAAGGTGCGGAAGCTGCGCTGGCAAAGGCAGCACATGGTGGCTGCCCGGATGACGTGGTACTGGGAGTGCAGCTGGAGCTTCTCGATGGTTTTGAAGGCCAGGCTGCACTGGGTGCAGCGGTACTTGTAGACGTGCCGGTCGGAGACCGGGAGCTGGGGCCGCTTGCCGTGCACCTCGCTGAAGTGGGCCTGGAGGGCCGTGGAGCTCTTGCACACCTGGCTGCAGCCCTTCTTCCAGCAGAGGAAGCCAGCCTCGTCTCTGGCAGGGGCCGGCTCAGGCACAAGCGGCTTCGGCTCTCCCGCCACACGCTCCGCATTCTCTAAAGGCAGCAGGCTTTTGCCCAAGCCCTCCGAGGGGTCTGTGGAGGTGGAAGCAGAGAGGGGGCCATCAAGCCAGCTCTTCAGACCTTGCTGCTGCTGCTGCTCCTCCTCCTCCTTGGGATTCTGTGCCCCAGCTGCCGCCCTTCTGCCTCCTTGGGGCCCTCCCCAGGCTCTTCCTAAGCGCCTCATGCAGCCCAAAGGCTTGGGGCCTCACTCTCCGCCTCCCCCCCCGCCAAGAGAAGCCAAGTCACGCTCCTTGGCGCTCTTCCTTCTCAGGCCTGGCTCCCTGCCCCCTGCCACAAAACCTCTCTTCCTCCCGCAGGTCCCCATCTCTTGGGCTCCAGCTTCCCAGCGAAGAGTCTCTGCCTTCCTGGATGCTTCCCAGTCTCCTCACGAGCTTCCAGGCGACCTTGGAGAAGCCGCTGCCAGTCTGGGCAGACAATACTGAGCTAGCTTAGACCTCCTCTGTCCTCTAACAGCCCTTCCGTCACGAGGGCCACAGCACGAAGAGTCCTGCAGCACTGCATGCCACCCCCCTCCTGGTCCAAGCCCAGCCCGCTGCCCTGTCACTGGCCCACGCCCCACGCCCCAGCTCGGCCGGATGCACAGACGCCTGGCCCCTGCAGGCGGGAAGGGCAGCGTGCAGCTGGGGCAGGCCAGACTCCCGAGTCCCCTCCACGAGGCTGGCTGGTGTGCAGCCACGCGCCCCCCGCAGCAAGGGCGGCGGCTATTCCTGGCCATCAGTGGCCTGGCTGGAAGAGAGCCCGGCCTGGCCCCAGGGCAGCAACGGGCCCCTCGGGCGGGGAAAAGCCTCTGAGCTGGCCCGAGGCCCACAGCAGCTGGACACACAGGCACCAGCTGCTCCTTGGTGGCCCCCCTCTCCCCAGAAAGCCCCCTTCACCCCCGAAGGGACTGACCGGGCGGCTGGGCTGGCTCCTCCGTGCCGGCGTTCCCGTCTCGGTCTGGCAGAGCGGCTGGCAGGAACATGCTGCTGGGCATCATCACCTCTGGCGTGGTCACCTGCAGAGGCCCAGAAGAGGAGGCGGGGCAGACAAAAGCGCTGGTCAGGCCTTGCGTGGCCAGGAGATGGCCTCAGTCCCTGCCGCGTGATGAGGTGTCACGCTTCACCCCCTCTGCAGCCTGGGGTTGCTCAGACCACGCTCAAGGCACTCAAGCATGTTTCTGCGGTTCTGGATATAATTAGCAGCACACTCTCAAATAAGAAGAAAATAGTTTCCCTTGATGCTCAATTCAGACTTTGATCATTGACAACATTTTGTCATGGGCTTGAAGCTTCTTGTGCAATCAATTAGACAGGTAAGTTGAAAGGCCCACCTTGCCGCTGAAAGCAAAAGGAGGCCCTTGATTAAACCCCATCTAGGAAGCCACACTCCAGTCTTGAACCACAGAGGACTATGGGATGGTTCTGAAAGTGGTTTGGTACCAAAAAGGAGGAGTGGAGGGAGGGAGGGAAGGAAAGTAAGTCAGCCTTGAAGACGAGGCTGTCTGAAGTGGGGCTAAAGCAGTGGTTGTCCAGGCGACCCCCCCACCCCACCCCCCGTGCCAACAGGGGTCCCACCACACTGCTACACAGCAACAGGGACTCTTCTAATTCCAGCAGAGCCAGAACCCAATGGATTCATTGGGAGTGGGTGGGCTAAAGACAGCCCTGGTGGGATGGCTACACATTGTCAAGATTGGCTGGCCTAAAAAAACATCCCCACCCACCAGTGTGCCCTCTAACAGGGATTCCCAGATGCTGTTGACTACAACTCCCATAATCCCCAAGCAAAAGCCATTGCAGCTGGGGACGCTGGGAGTTGTAGTCAACAACATCTAGGAATCCCTGTTAGAGGGAACACTTCCATCCACAGTGGCTCATCACAGGGGTCACCACAAACTCTCCTCGCCCTGGACCCCATCAAAGCCAGAGAGGCTGTGCCTGCAGACATCCACCAGCGATGACAGAAGAGAACCGACATTGGGCGAAACACTGGCCTCTAGGCAGGAACGCTGAGCTCACCAGGCACTTTTGAAAACCTAGGCCTTGGAACAAGACAGAGTCCTGCTCAACGCTGGGAAGACAGCCCCGATGTCCGGTGGTGGGACATGCTTCTGCAGAGAAGCAGCTGTGCTCCTCTGCACCAGCAAGGCCCCGGGAAGTGGAGCAGCACTGCTGCTTCCTTGCTGTGCCATAAGTTGGCAACCTCATTCATCCAGTGCTGAAAGCAGACAAGAGAGCAAGTGGCCATTGTGGACAGAGAGCACAAACAGCCAACTGGCCGAGAGTGTGGGGAGCTCATGAGGGGGGGGAGGCAAAGTGGGGGTTAGGAGTGACTGTACAAGGCTAAAGACCACCTCTGGCCTCAGAGGCAAGATGCCTCTGAATCCCAGCGGCAGGAGAGGGGGCCTGCCCTCCCCTCTTGCCTGTGGCCTCCCCAGAGGCATTGGGGAGGGGGGGCACAGTATGGAACAGGTTGCTGGACTAGAGAGGCCTTCTTGGGCCTGACCCAGCAGGGCTGTTCTTACACTCTTGAGGCCTGGGAATCCAAAGCGGCCAGCCTCACAGTGCCATGGAAAGCCCTGCATGAGGCAAGCACCTGAGAGCCGACACTGCCGAAAGCAGGCCTGCCCCGGATCGCATCTCGCCTCGGCCACGAACTCTCAAATTCCTGAATGGCTTGAAAACCCCCCGAGACTGCATCTGGCTGGCAGCTGCTAGAAGCCAGAAAGCTGGGCTAGATGGGCCTCCTGCTCTCCTTGAAAGCCAGCCTGTGCGTTCCCTTTCTGTAAGGTGCATGTGTGCACAGACACCTATGTGTGAACACATGCGCACATACACAGCCCCGCCCCACATGCAGTCCACCAAGCCCTGGAAAAGGCCAAGTGATCCCGAAAGGGAACCATGGCAAGAGGAGACCTCCCCTGCTGGAGCACCAGGCGCAGACGACAGCACCCCAACGGGAGGCCACTTGCCCTGCGGTGAGGAAGGAGGGGTGCGCCGGGGCACCTTCTCTGTGCAGTGGCTCTCAAAAGGGGGCCGCAAAGAGGCATGCCACAGCCCCACCTTCACTCACACACTAGCTCTTCGAAAAAGTGAGCTGGAGCAGAGAAACCATCTCCAGTCCGGCCTTTTGAGGTTTCAGCTCAAGTCTGAAGACCTGACCGGGGACCAGAGAGAGGCAGATGCTCTCCCTGGGGTTCCCAGATATGCCCTGGTGAGCTTCCTGCCTGCGCAACGCAGGCAGGCCTCACGAGCATCAACACCAAGGGTACTGGGGTCAGCAGCTGCCCAGAAGGCCCCGTGGGCAGGGCACACAGACAAGCCACTCTCGGGAAGGAAAGGAGCCAAGGGCCCTAGAAGCCAGGGGAGCCACACCGAGGGGCTGTGTGAGGGCGCCGGGATCGGCCCCGTGCAGAGGCCCACCGGAAGGAACGCACCCTGCCTCTGGCTGCAGGCGGACCGGGGCAGCCTCTTCAGCGCCCCCAGCTGGCCAATCTGCTCTCACTGTTCCACCATCCGCTACCAAGAGGAGGGTCTCTGGGTGGCCCCCAGGTTGCGGGGTGTGTGTGAAAGAAGCGGGGAGCGGAAGAAACAGGGAACAAAGAAAGGCCGCTCGCAATACCAACAGCAGGACAAGCCGTGGCTCAGCCGCTACAGAAATTAAGAAAATATATCCCGAGAATGTGTAAAGGGGAAAGAGTGAGAGAGACCCAGTGGAGGAGACAAAAGAATAATATTATCTAACCCCGAGTCACACCTTATCACAGCAAAGCATGGGCTTTCCCCAGAAATCCAGTAAGGTAGCCCTCCCTGCTAACAGACTCCTTGTCACTGTTTTCATACACTTTAATTAGAAAAACTCAGATGGCTACGAATAATAATGGAAAGAGAGGCTTTTGCACTTGAAAGGTTGAAGTCAATCAAGTGTGAATGACGGCAGAACCAAAGAGAGAGAGAGAGAGAGAGAGAGCGCGCAATTCATCAGGCGTCTGTTGTCTTGCCACGTCTTTAATCATAATTCCTGATTGGGATTCAAGAAAGCAGTAAGCAGTGATGCTTTGTCTGCCTTCACCTTCCGTCAATTAACTCGCCCTGAAATATAATCATCAGCCTAATGCGCTTCTCGGCATCTCAATCTGCAGCTCCAAGCCAAGCAGACGCATCCCGCCCAACACCTCACCTGCATGGCCAAGCACTTGGAAGACAAGGCCGAGCCGGCGGGGCGTGGGCAGGGGCACCAGGACCCAAGAGAGGCCAGGCAGCAGCCGGCCCTTCCGCTCCCTCTGGGGCACGCATGCCAGCCAGCAGCTGTGAGGGAAGGGCCAGGCTCAAGGGGTTGGCGGCCCAAGAGGCCATCTGGGGGGCCAGCAGGACAGTGCCCAGAGGTGCCCTTCCTCTGGCGGGTGGGGCGCTCAGCCAGACCACCAGCCTTCACTGGGAGCCCCAAAGCCAGCCCAGGAGTCCAGCTGCTGCCCCTGCCCGCCCGAGGCTGGCGGCCGGCTCCTTGGCAGCCTCGGCTGAAGTGGGCTCCTCCAAGCAAGCCCCTCCGGCTCCCTCGGGCACTCCAGGCCAAACCGCTCTGCCCGCTCCCCTCGCCACTGCAGTCTAATTGGCTCAAAACGAAATCTCCCGCAAGAGGCTGAGGAGACACAGCCCCATCTCCGCTGCCCATGCAATGGGGGAAGGGGGCGCGCCGCCGCCGCAGCCGCCGCCACCAGCGAGGCTCCAGGGCCAGACAAAGGAGGCCATTTCCATCACAAAGGAGGAGCGGGCGAGCAGGCCGGGAGCGTGCAGGCGTGCGGTGCTCACATGTGCGCGGCCGCGCGCTGGAGAGAAAAGCTTCATTAGGCTCGAGAGGGAAAGCGATGCCACGATACCAAGGTCACTTCTAATTTAGACCATCTAATTGGCAAACATGGCTCCAAATGGCTCTCATCTCACCGGGCTCAGAATTAATGAAGGCCGATTATTTTCATTACCTTCCTCCAAGATGGGGAATGAAATGGGGGTGAGCCGGGGGGAGGGGCGCGTGAGGCAAGGGAGGAAAAGGGAAGGCTGAATGACAGCGGCAGAGAGAGCAAGGAGGAGACCCCGTGCGGGTGGGCAGGGGGGCCGAGGAGGAGGAGAGCTGCACAAAGGGAGGGAGCCCGCCTCTGGCCTGCACCCAGCCGGCCAGCCCCCTCTGGATTTCAGCGGGGGGAGGGGGGAGCAGGGCAGGCGGGGCGGGGCTTGGGGGGACACGGAGCCTCCCTGGCACTTGAGGGTGAGGGCGAAGAGCCTGGCGGAAGGGGCACGGCTCGAGAGGAGGCCCAGAAGGGGCAGCAAGGGGTGGGGCAGCCGGGCCAGGAAGGTGCCTGTGGCAGGAGGACGGGGGGGGGCCCTGGGGGGCCTTTGCGGGAGAGGCAGCCCATCCGAGCAAGAGCCAGGCCATTTCCGGAGGAGCCCCCTCCTGTGACACCGCCGGTGGGAGGTGGGCCGTTCTTTTGCAGCAGGGTCAGAAGCCAGGCCTTCCTCACACAACCCACGCAGGGAGTTCATGACTGGTGTGGGCAACGCCGTGCCTAGAGAGGCCCAACACAGCGATTCATCCAGGTAGTCGCTAACGGAGCCTCCCACTCCAGAGACGGTTGGACTCTAGCGCCAGATGTGGAGACAAACAGCCCTCGGTGGCCAGCAGCCAAGGCCCTGCTGGGCTGGAGGCCGGGCCTGCCGCCTTCCCTGCCCTTGTGGCATCCTGGAGGTCCAGCTGGACGGGCCAGGAGGACTGGGAGGAGCAGACCTCTTCCAGGCCAGCCTGCCTGGGGAGGGCCTGGCCACGTGGCAGGCATGCCCGCCTCTGCCAGGAGTGGACAGCCGCCACTCTGGGTGGCTCCCCGGCTGCAAGAGACCCGGCAGCTCCTGCGCCCCCCCCCCTCCCGGGGCAGAGTGGGGAGAGGCCGCCTGCCCTCTCCTCCCCCCTCCAAGGGACTCACCGTCAAAATGAGCTTCTCCACACAGTCGGGAGACACGCTGTGGAGGTGGGTGAGGTGCAGCTGCAGGTGGATCTTGTTGCTGAGCATGTCCTGGCAGAGGGGGCAGCGGAGCATGGGCTGGACCGAGTGCTGAGTCATGGCGTGGACCCTCAGCCGGTTGACGTCTGCGTTGCTGTACTTGCAGTAGGGACACTGATACACCTGCAGAGCAAGAGGGGACAGCAGGCCGGTTGGAAGGCCTCCCGCCAGCCCAGCCTCCGCTGAGAGAACTGCCCCCCCCGCCCCCCAACGGCTTCTGGAGAGCGGCTCACCTGCTCCAGCTTGGACTCGTCGGATGTTTGGGGCCACTGGGTGCCAGGCGGCTCCGAAGAGCTGCTGGGAAATGAAACGAGTCTGGAGGACGCTGGGGGTTCCGTCGCCTCCTTCTCCGCCTGGGGAGCTTGTGCTGCAGAGAAGGGGAAGGAGCAGCTGTATGAAGGCGGCAGGCCGGAGCCACGCCAGCGGGGCTGCTGGGCAAGGCAGGCAGCCGTGGGCCTGGAGAGGTCACTGCCCCCACTCCGTGCCACCAGCAGCGCAACCCTAACCCTCTGACAGGAACGTCCTTTGCTCTCAGTGGCGTCCTCCCGTGGCCAAATCTGGGGACCACTCGACACCCCCGGGACTCCACACGTGGGGCGTTTGGAGGGGGAAAGATGGCGCTGCAGGGGAAGGGGTGCTGAATGGAGCTGCTCCCCGATGTAGCCTGGATGAGCAGTTCACCCAAAGCACTGCCCCCAACCCAGCCTCCTCCTCCCTCCGTTTCCACGCAGCTCAATGAACCACATCGCCAGCCTGCAGCCAGGAGCTGGGTTTGTCATTGGGGAGCGACCCAGAGGAGTCACAGGTCAGCTCTGTGCTGGAGAGGGTCAGCCATCTCAGCCCAAATAATGTGCGCACACACACACACCCAGTTGCAGCCCAGCATCCATGGGGGCTTCTGGAATGGTTCCTGTGAGGGCACACCGATGGAAAACCAGGGCAACGCTGAGACGCACCATGGCTTTCTCATTCGACCAAGAAAGGAGCTTGGGCGGGGCAGGATTGCACCCTGGGGCATCCCGGCATGTGGAACTGCTCCTCAAAAGGTTGGCCTGGAGGCAATTCATTCCCACAGAGGCAAGGCTACTCTGGGGCCAAATCCTCTTTCTGGAACATGGAGACCGATCTGGGAAGTCAGTGAAATGGCTGCTTTGTGAGGAACCTGGATTGTCCAGAGGTCATGAAGGACTCTTCCCAGAACAGGAGCAGAAGCTACAAAACATTCGCCCCAGAGCTGGAATGGGATTTCTAATTCAGTTCAAGATTTGGGGATTCTATCCTAAGACTTGTTCTGGGACACACGGCCCAGTGACTCCTTTTTCTAAAGATTGGGTGAATCAAGCATAGAGCTTGGCTTGTGGGGCTCAGAGCTAGGGCTGTGCAAAATGATTCGGGTACAAAACAATACGTACCCAAATCTGGCTGATTCAGGTGATTTGTAGACAAAACAAATCACCCCTGTCCTCAGTTGCTCAGATTTCAGAGAAATTGGTGAAAGGGGTGATTTTTAAAGAATTTCTGAAGTTTGAGTATCTTTAAGCTCCCCCCCCATGGGGAATAATGGGGAATTTCAGCAGCCCCATAACTCCATTTGGGGGCACCAGGGTGGCCCAGCGAGAGGTGCAGTGTGGCGCACATAGGGTGCCAACCACCCGCAATCCACTCTCATTTCCTACCAGAGAATCTACTCTTAGAAGAACACCTTAGAAACAACAAAACCCAGTGCCCCATGGGCTTGTCATTTGGGGGGTGGTTGGCACCCTATGTGCACTACACTGCACCCTGCGCTGGGCCATCCTGGTGCTCCCTAAGTGGAGACTTAAAAATCACTCCTTTCTTTGAAATCTGGGTGGTAGCAGGCACCCATTGGGGCACTACCACCTGACCCACTCTTCTGCCCTTGAAACCCCTTTTCTGGCCCAAGGACATGCCATCTTCAAAATCTTTTTAAAATCACCCCTTTGCCCAATTCCTTTGAAATCTGGGTGGTAGCTTCCTTGTACCCATTGGGCACTACCATCCACCAAAACCCACTCTGGGCCACCCTGGTGCCCTCCCCCGCTTCCCGGGGAGTTATAACTGTTATAGGCTGCTGAAATCCCCATTTTTCTCTATGGGAAAAAGCTTAAAGACACATCAACTTCAAAAATTCTTTAAAAATCATCCCGTTGACCAATTTCTTTGAAATTTGGATGGTAACTTCCACCCATTGGGCACTACCACCCACCCCACTCTTTTGCCTCCAGGACGCCCCTTTTTTCTTTTGCCTTGAATCAATTTGGATTTGGCAAATTTGAGTACAAATCGAATCTGGGGTGATTCGAGGGGGTCAGATTTGGACCCAAAACAAATCGGGGGTGATTCGATTCGGGTACAAATCAAAACAAAAAAAATCAATTTGTGCACATCCCTACTCAGAGCCTTTCAAACCTCCAGCTCCCCAACCCAAGAGTGCACAGCCACTTCAGCCTAACCCACACCACATCCTCTTCCCGGCTGCCACCCAGAGGTTGGGATGCAGACAATCAGGAAGCGCTCTTAGCAACACACACACAAAAACTACACTCAGCTAGAACAGTCCTGCATGGCCACTGAAGCACAAGGCAGGCAGAATTGCCTGCAGAGACCTTCCAGCAAGTGGATGCTCTTCCCAGAATGCCCACCTCACGACCTCTGCACTTGGAACCCTGGAGCACATACATCTGCAGGGCATCTATTATTTGAAACCTACAAGGACAAGCATATTAAACACAGCCCCCATCCCCACTCCAAATGCACACATTCAGAACAGTGCTTTAATCTGTCTCAGATCGACTTCAGACCCATTTCACCCCTAATGGGAGTTATTCATTTTCACATGAAAGGTAATATATGGCAGCTGGATGTTTAACATGATGGATTGGCTGACGATTAACTAGGCGGTTTAATGCTCCTCACTTGCTCCCCCCCCCATCTCTTAGACATGCAAGGATGGGGCAGATGGGGAAGTCCGTCCACAAATCACAAAAGAGGGCTCTCCACTGAGGTAGAGGGACCTGAGAGAAAGATCCCTGAAGGCACGGCCACAGAGAGAAAGCTCTCTGCCTAGACCTCTTGTGCACCAGCGTGTGGGAGAAACAGGATGCGGGCCAGGAGGGGCTTGGGGTTTAATCCAGCAGGGCCTTCCTCTTCCTCTGTGTGTGGATCTCCCCAGCAGGGAACTGGCAAAAGACTCCCAGAAGAGCTGGGCAAGAGAACAGGCACCATGAGTCCAGGGCAGTTGCTGGAGAAAGGAGGAGACCTGCAGCTGGTCAAGGATGGTGGAGATGGAGAAGCCAAGGTCACACGCAGGGATGGGAGGACAGAGGAATAAGGAGCCACAGGCCAGACAGGAAGCCTGCAGAGGCATTGGAGGAGGAAGGTCACATGGCCAGAGTGACAATTGGGTGGGGGGGAGACTTTTTGATGGCAGAGTTCTGGATGGGTGGATAAGGTGTGCCCAGAATGGAAGGAGAGAGAGAGAGAGAGAGAGAGAATGGATCATGGCTTGGCCTGAAAAGGCAGAGAGGAAGAGCTGGCTTTTCATGACATCATTTAGCATAACCTGGGAATGGGGCTGAATGTGGAGAACAAAGGAGAAAAAGGTCAACGTCAAAGAAGTCAAATGCTTAATCAATGGCGGGGATGGTGACATTGTTAATGGGCAAGAAAGGATGCAAGAAGCAACAGTAGCCACAGCAGCAACAGCGGGCTTGCAGGAAAGATGAGAAGCCGGGTCTTGGGCATGATGAGGGCCATGAAAACAGGCACGCAAATGGCCAGTGCGCACGAGTGGCGGCTTTCAAAATGGCCACTGCGAGCAGGCAGAGGGCCAAGAAGGCCCATAAAGGCACTAGCCCTAAAAAGACTGGGGGGAGGCTGGGGGGCAGACCAGGGGCCGCTGCAGACCCTGCCCCCTGGCCACAGCAGCACCCCCTGAGAGGCCACTGGAGCGGGCAGTAAGTTTTGTTAATTAAAAAAAAAAAAAAAATCCCAACCCCGAGCTGGCCCGTGGAGTTTGGCTCAAGGTCGAGCCGAACCGAAGAACGTTTGGCTCGACAGCAAGCCACCGAACAGGCCTGTAGTGTTGCTTGGCCAGAGATGGCAGAGAAGATGAAGGGATGAGGGACAAGATCAACCAACGCTCCTCCAGAGCCAACACTCAGCTGCATGAATGCACAAACACAGGCACTGCATGCAGAAGTGAGTGGTTCGCTGGTAGAGCCGGGCATAGCTCAAGAGTTGGGGACAGGGAGGAGTTGCAGTTGGAAACAGAGAAGTCTGAGGAGTGAGTCAAAATGACCCAAGAGGGACCAGGTGGCAGAGATGTGTGGGGACCACTGGAGGCTTATGCCCAAGGAGTAAGAGAGAGGGCAGGGGTAGGCAGCATCCTCGGACCTTCCAGCCGTTTCTGAACTACAACCCCCATCGTCTCCAGCCACAATTTATTGTGAGAGAGAACATGAGGGAGAGAACCAGGAGGCAAGATGAGGCTCACACAAAAGGAACACCTTGGCAGACTCATCGGAGATGAGAGGGGCCCCAATATTCGGTTCAAGTCCAGCTCCCAGGAGACTTTCACCCTCCTCCAGCTCAGGCCCGCCTCGCAACAGTCATGGCCTGTACCATGGCTTGCAATGAAGAGTCTCCACAACAAACTGCACCAGGAGTGAATCCATCCTGCCTGCCAGCTGAAGGCCATGCTGTTTCAACAACAGATGCCAATGGTAATCTTGGGGGGCCAGAATCCAACCCATTCAGTCCACAGAGTGGCAGACATATGCTTTCCTCAAGAAAGCAGAGCCTACGCATACAGCAATGTAGTCCCCTGGAAGCGTTCATATGGTCCCTTTTGGGCCCTGCACCATTTGCCCCAGTGCGAAGTGCCTTTTGGAGACACCTCACAGGGAAGCAACCACAGCACCCTGCCATCTGCCCAAAGCGTCTCCTTTGGACGTGCATCACCCCACAGGCCCTCTTTCCAACTCCTCCCTCTGCCTTTGTGCTGGCAAAGGAGGCACAGAGTCCTGCCTGGAGGGCAGGGGAGGGGTGGGCTCCACAAGACCAAAGGCAAAGGCACTCCCCACGGCTCTTTGCTAAAGCACCACTGACAGCCTCCTTCATCTAGACTTCCATCTCCTGACCCAGCAGCATAATGGAGGAGCCAATTACGTGATTATTAATTCATGCTGCTTTCCGTAAGCCGGGGGTTCTCATCTTGCTACATTCCGTAAACCAACTCGCCACCTGCCCCAGAAATTTACAATGGGACTCCTCCAAGTTTGCTCTCTCCATTGACCCCACCAGCTAAGGAGCCGACCAAGACTCCGGCAACTCTGGAAGTGGACGGCCTTCCAGCCAAGCGGCATTGCAGGAGGCATCTCAGGTGGCAGGCAGGGACATCAAAACCTAAGAGCAGCCCTGCGGGATCAGGCCCCCCAAGAAGGCCCATCTAGTCCAGCATCTTGTTTCACACAGTGGCCCACCAAAAGCCTCTGGGGAGCCCACAGGCAAGAGGCGAGGGCAGGCCCTCTCTGGTGGGAGGAAAGATGAGGAGGAGAGCTTGTCTCGTGGAGGCTGCTTGAAAGATGCTCCTACAGTGAAGCCAGAGCCACCCCCCCCCAAAAAAAAAGACACCTGGAGGGTGACATTGGGGCCATTCTCCTCCCTGCAGACCTTCAGGACTCTTATATTGTAGTCCACACAACTATGGCTAATATATTTGCAGAATAGATGCAAGAGATGGACCCAGAAAGGCAAGAGGTGAAGCCAAGCCAAACCCAGGAGGAAACTAGGTGGAAAGGGCACCTAAAACTGCCGCTGGACAAAGTCACAAGGGAGGCATAGCTGTCCAAAGGAGAAGCATCGTGTCTCAGTCCGTTTCGTAAAGAAACATGGACCAGGCGAGGTAACCATCAAGAGGTTGGAGAACTGCAGCCCAGGAGTAGCCACTAAGTCCAGTGCTGTTAAACAACATTATTTTATTTATTTATTTTATCAAGTTTGTATACCACCCCAAACGTTTGTCTCTGGGTGGTCTCTGGGCTGGCAACATCCAGTTGCTTTGATCATTCATGTATTTTGCATGACTGTAAGACGCTCTGAGGACCCAGTCTGGGTGGAAGAGGCCAGAGAGAAATGGTTTCTTCAAAGCAAACCTACAGAGCAGTGCTTGCCCTATCGGACACAAAAAGCAGGGTCAGCAAGAAGGGAAGAGGCAGGTTTGTTTCTGAAAAGTAAATCGGGAAACACACACTTCAAAAGCGAAGCCAACTGCTGAGGCGCCACCTTCTTGCTGAGTGCATGTCTCGCAAAAGGAAGCAGCAGGCGACGCGCACCCCCTGGGAAAGGCGATCCGGAGGAGCCCCGCGCTGCCACGGCCCCTCAGCGTCTTCCCCAGTGACCTCGCAAGGTGGTCCTTCAGAGCAGGGGCTGAATGGCCAGGCTGGCCTGGAGGAGCTGGAAATGGGGCCAAAGAGCGAGGGGAAGAGGAGGATGTCGGCAAGGGCACCGACAGCCAGGCACGGCGGGTCTCAGCGCTGGCCACAGAGGAAAGGAGGAGGAAGGCGCTCCAGAGGGCAGGCGGCTGCTCTTGAGCCGAGGGGGAAAGGCAACCACGGGAACAGAAGGCCATGTGGCGGGCGGCGGGTCTCCCAACAGCAGGACCCAGGAACGCCCTCCCGTACTCCTGACTGGCAGAAGATGCAGGACAGACACAAGGAGACCCTTCTTCTTCACACCGCGCACAATTCCACTATGGAATCTGCTGTCTCGAGAGGTGGCAACCACTGTTCTCTCTAAGGCATGCGCACATGCAGGCGCTCACCAGTTTTCGGATGTCCGCTCACTTCATTTCAGGTTGAATCAGGAAGGCCCCACTCTGAATGCAGATGGGACAGACACACACAGTGCCTGGATTCTGCCGCCCAGAACAAAACTCATTCCGCACAGAGATGGGGGGGGAAATTAGAGGGACCACTGGTGGCAATGCCCACTAATGGAGATGGCTTTAAAAGGGGATGAGACGGATTCATGGAGGAGGAGGAGGAGGAGAGGCATCACTAGTCAGGCTAGCTAATTGGAACCTCCATATTCAGAGGCAACCTACTTCTGAATCCCAATTGCAGGAGAGCCACTGTGGGAGAGGGGAGACTGCTTGCATCTGTTCATTGGCGCATCTGGTGGGCCACTGTGGGAAAGAGGAGACTGGACTAGACGGACCCACTGTGGTCTGATCCCGCTGCCGTCTGTGTACTTGCCTTGTGGCTCTCACAGAGGACATCGTGTGGAGAAGGAGAGGCGCTTCTTTCTTAACATATTTTTATACCTGTTTATGGATGAACACAGGAAGCTGCCTGATGCCGAGCCAGACCCTTGGTCCATCTAGCAAATTCTTGTCTGCACTGACTGGCAGCAGCTTCTCAGAGCTATAGCCGCCCCAGGTGGCACACGTGGGTCTCCCATTCAGGCACTGACCATATCAAGACCTGCTTAGCCCCAGCAAGGTGGCTGCATTGTGTGCCCTGAGATCATGTTCTGGGGCCACGGGCAACCCATCCCTCCATTCCGCCTTACCCCAGCCCTTCTCGGCCCCACCTCAGCAGACATTTCAGACCGCCTCGCTCTGGCGTGGCCTGCAGCTCTGTCCCCATGGCAAGCATCCCAGGCCCGAGAGACCCAAGGACCCAGCTCTCCAGAAGAAGGCCACAGCCCAGTCAGGGTCGGCCTGGCCTGCCTTTTTTCGCCCTCCTATTCTTGTAATCAGAAAGGCAGTGAGCCTGCAGGAATCATTCACAACAGCAGAAGCGATGCAGTAGCCACTGATGTTAAACATGTCGCACTCCATAACCACACCGTTCCGCCACCCTTTTCCAGCCCTGGGCAGTCCATTAATACCCCCCTTCCTAGCAATCTGCCACGGGTGCGGATTACGGATGCTTTGCTGCCCTTGACTGCTGTGCCAGGTGAGCCCTGCAGATGTTTCAAAAGAGGGAGCTCTTAAAAGCCCCCTGGACTGGTCCGCTACAACACTTGCTTCTTCAAGGCTCAGGGCCAGGACACACAAGGCTGCTGCACCTAGACACTTGCTTGTGCCCCACAGCTGTTTTCAACTCACCAATCAAGAGGTCCGTGACCCCCCCACCCTCCCCAAGAAAAACAGGACTCTTCTGCTCCGGGAACCTTTCTGAGAGAGGGACCACCGCTCCCTTCCCGGGGCTCACGGTCTCTCTTCGTTCAGAAGCAATCTCAGGACGAGGGACTCGATCCAGCAGGGCTGCTTTCTCCTTACACTCCAGGGCAATCTTCTCTTTCATTTTGTGCTTGTGTGTGATAAGCCCATGTTAATCAAGCACCTCTGATTCAAGGGCCGAGAGCTGTTCACGGCACTGATGGCTTCTCATGCATGCTGGACCCAGATGGCC
Source organism: Hemicordylus capensis (assembly GCF_027244095.1). Taxonomy (NCBI): domain Eukaryota; kingdom Metazoa; phylum Chordata; class Lepidosauria; order Squamata; family Cordylidae; genus Hemicordylus; species Hemicordylus capensis. The sequence goes on along the minus strand of NC_069665.1, from coordinate 32,325,803 downwards.
TCCTGGTGCCGGCCACATCCAGAACTGGTCCACCAGTCAGTTCCTCTGCCGGGCCCCAGAGCCTCTGTGCCCTGCCGGCCTCCCTGGGCAGCCCCTACTCCCCCGGCTCTGAAGTTCGCCAAGATTTGGGTGCGTGGAAGAGTTCCCTCACCATTTCACCAGCCCCTCCCGGCTCCAAATATTAACTCTGGGCAATAAGAAGTTAAAGTCCTTGCAAAACTGAAATGCACATTATACTGTAGCTCACTTCTAGCAGACATTTCCGCCACTGGGCTCAGAAATGGGTCTGCGGAGGAAAGACCGCAGAATGGCTGGCACCCAGCTCTCACCTGGACGGAGAGAAGGAGCCAAGCGCCCTTGAAAACAGCCTCTTAACCCACAGTGGGGAAGGCTGGCTGTTTGAAGCAGAGCGACCCATGGGCATGGGGCGGGGGGGGGGAGGGAAGGGTGTCCTTCCACTGAGGGCAAGAGGCACCCACTCACCTGTCCATCTGCCCGGCTCCTTGTCAGCTGCACACTCAAGATCTTTCGCAGGCTCTTCTGGATCGGCAGCTGCCTCATGGGACCCTTCGGTGGCTTCAACGGGCTCCTCTGAGACAGAGCGAGAGAGAGAGCAGCATGTGAAGCCTGCAAGGGGCCTCCCGCGGCTTCCGCTCGCCAAGACCGGCTCCTGCCCGACGGCCTGCCCTCTGGGCGCCCACAAGACATGCTCCACAGACCCCCAGCTCCCGCAGGACTGCCAGAAGGGGTCTTTCTTGGGCCTGGTGCCTTGGCAGCTACGTGGCCAGTGCTGCCGTGGGAAGAGAACCACTGGCCAGCAGCTGACCAAGGCCCCCTCGGCCAAGGATGCTTCCCAGTTGTGGTGAGCCACCAAGAACAGGCCTCTGTGTGCTCCCATCAGCTGGATTAAGCTGGGCGGTGGGGGCACAAGGGTCTTTGCTGGCGCAGCTGGAACCTGCCATTTTGCACAGAGGATCCATGGCACGCGGTCAGCCCAACAGCCCCCTGTATGACCCCGACACATCCGCAGGAAGAGAGACCATGCAGGGCAGGGACTACCTGTTAGGAGGCGCCTGGAGCAACCATGGGCTCCCGAGCGGCTCTGGGTTTCTTGCCATTCCTTCCATAGCAAATTAGAAAAGAGGATCAAGGGCTAAGGCCCCGAAACGTGCAGCTGTAGGGAGGACAACCCAGAACCACGCTGGGCCTAACAAGCCCCTCCCAGTCCACCACAGGTTCCTGGGAAGCAAGCAGGAAAGCAGCACACCTCAGTTTGTGAACAGAAGGAGCAGCCTTCTACTCCAAGTCGGACTCCCACTTGGTCCACCGAGGTCAGTGTGGGCTACTCTGCCTGGCAGCAGCTCTCGCCAGTACATCATGGTACATCATGTTAGTTAAGCCAACAGAAGCCAAACTAGCTACCCTTGCCTAGTGGTTGGAGGGCACAACCCGTACCTCCCTGCATTTCTGTCTTCTGGCTCAAAATCTGCCCAGTCAGAACATCTTGAACAGCCTGGAGATGCTGCCACCAGGGACTCCCCCGGAGACCTGCTCGTGCAATCAATGCCCCTCCTCTCCCACGGCCCTCCCATCGCGGCACAAGCAAACAGTTGCCGCCACCAGTCAACACGGCCTCGGTCAGAAGCCCACCTGTCCAGCCAGCCCAGCCAGGCCTGGCTCTCTGCAGGATTCACCCCCGCCCACTCCCCACCCCAAGTTCCCCAGGGAGAACGGCCAGGCTCACACCAGCCTCAAGAGCACCCGCTGAACCAGAAGCCCTTTCCCTGCTCCCCGAGACAGGGCTCTGGCCGAGTCGAGCAAGCAGTGAAGCAAAGGCACTCCCTATGTGCATGGGGTCGGAAAGGGAGGGCCCAGGGAGAGGGGCGGTGCCACACCTGCTCCTCCCTGCTCAGGAGCCTCCATGGTGGCGTGCAGCAGCAGCAGCAGCAGCAGCAGGAGACAAGGGGAAGCCGCGGCCGGGACATGCCTCCCAGCTGCTCTCCGCCCCCGGTCAGAGAAGGCACGGGCTCCTCTCCTCTCATGCTGCTGATCGCCAGGAACTGGAGCCGGGGGTCCGGCGGCATCTTGGGGAAGGACCTGTCGGAGGGATCTGCCGAGAAAGCAGGACTCGGTGCTGCGAAGAAGCTGCCTGCCTGCCCCGGGGTGCCTCTGAAGGCCGCCCCCGGCTCTGCCCCCTTGGCCCTGCCAGTCCAGGGGACAAAGAGCTGGCTCAGAGCTGGAAAAGGAAGCTTCCCGACACCTGCCCCGTGGAGAGGAGGTGGCGGCGGCGGCAGCGGCAGCAGCAGCGGCGGAGGCACACTGAGCATTTCTGCAGTGCACACGAGTGTCCAAAGTACTACGGGGTGGGGGGGGGGAGAGGCTCCCAGGCCTTGGAATCCGCAGCTCTTGGGAGCCATCGCCCCTCGAGGCTGCCCTCCCTCCACGGAGCGCCCAGCGATGGCCTTGGAAACTCTCCCCACCCCACCCGCCGCCGCCTCTTTCCTGACAGCAACCCTAGGAAGTAGAGGAGCTGCACATGGGCGTCCTCTGCGCGGGGGGCTGGCCCCGGGCCCCCAAGCCTGAGCCTGCCCCCCACCCCCGCCCTTCACTTTCAGGGCTCCAGAGGAGGAGGGGGCCGCTGAGCGGGAGGCCCTTGCAGGGCCGGCAGCCACCGAGAGGTGGCACTCTCTGCGTGGAGAGCAGGGGGCCTCCGGCCGGCCAGCCCGGCTGGGCTCCCCTCCGAAGCATGTGGAAATAATAGACGTCTTCCAGCAAACTGTCTGGTTCAGAGGAAATAAAATAGGACATTCATAAGCAGTTACACCATCTGTCTTTATACCATCATCAACAACAACAGGGGGAAAAAGAGCTCTTTAAAATGGATGAAAGCCCAGCTTGACAGTAACCAGGAAAATGTGAGCTATGAATACCAATCACAGCAGAAAAATGATTAAAAAACAAGGATGTGGGCTGCACATTTCTCCCCTCCGCCTTGCGGCCTGGTTTGATTAGCCAGCTCCCCCACCTCCCGGGAACCTGCAGCTGCTGCCGCTCCAGCCGAGAACCTGGGGACGGGGTGGGCGGAAGGGTCCCTCCTTTGGGCAGGGAGAGCCTCCCGAGCCTCCCCTCCGGGCTTGGCCTGAGCCGAGGCAGGGTCCTCCGGGAGTAGCGGGTCCTCCCCGCTGCTGGGGCTGCAGAAAAGGCTCCCGGGGCCGAGCGCCAGCAGCAAGCCAGCCCTGGGGGGCACCTGGCGGACCTCTCCCGAGCCAGCAAACCGGAAAGAGGCACCCACTCCCCGTGGCAGCAGTGGGTGATCCCCACACCGGCTTCCCTGACACAGCCTCCGCTAGGGGCCAGCCCTGCAGTCCGAAGGTGTGGGGCAGCAGGACGTGGCGCCTGGTCCAAGCCCCCCCCCCGAGGGCAGAGCTCCCCCCTCTCTGGAGCTGCTGCCAGACCCTGGGAGGGTTTGCTGCCCACTAGCGACGGTGACCTTCTCCTGGCCAGTGACCGAGACACGCCCAGGATGCCAGCAGCACGGAAGGGGCCGCTGCAAGGTTCCCAGCCTGGGGGCACTGCTGCTGGCGCCCGCCCAGCCTCCTGGACCTGCTCGCGGCAGGCAGCCCAGGCAAGCCAGCCAACCCCAGGGCACCCGCATCTCTTCCCAGGCTCTGCTCCTCTGCCGGCCACCCACATGGCTTTGCGGTGGGACTGGGAAGCCCCGGAAACCTCCTGCTTTCCTCCCGGCAGAAATCCCAGGAGAGAAGAGCTTCCCCCGCGTGTGGGCCTTTGGGAAATACGACATTTGCCACTGAAGAAGAGGCCATTAGAGTTGAAACGCGTCTGGCGAGAGTATAGCCACGAACAGATCCTGGCAAAACTTTGTTATCCCTCAGCTAAAACAAGCCATGGGGAAGACTGACTTGGACATCTCCCATCTTATTGATGGACTTTTGGACTTTTTAATTGGATAGAGAGACCGTCTTCATGACTATGCTGTGAGTATACAGATACAGTTTTATGGACTGAGTTTTAGAATGCCCTACGTAACCGGACAGTGTTCTCCAAGGGTATAGTTTTATTAGAACTATATTAAAGCAGACGTACATATCTGGATTCTTTCTGGATGCCTCTCCCACCCGCCCGCCCGGCGAATCAAGCACAGCAGACAAGCCCCATTTCTGAGGAGGTGGAGCGCTCCCACCCAAGGCGGCAGTCCGGGGCAAAAGGCCCTTCCAGCCCCTGGAGGGGCTAGGCCAGGCCCCCAGCCCTCTGGGAAACGGCCAGGCCAGGCCAGGCTCTCCCCCCCAGCCACGTGCCCAGAGCTAACTGAGAGCCCCCATGCAGAGACGCTGGGCTTGGAGAGGAGGCGGCAGCAGTGAGGGGAGAGACACCCAGCCCGCTCCCCACTCCCCCTCCGCCCGGCACCGTTGTTCCAGGAGGCTCGAGAGCCGAGAAACATTAGCTGTCATGAACCACAATCAAATCGGGTTTGAAATATTTAGCAGTGGCTTGGAAAATGCGATGGTGCAGCTCTGACAGGCAAGATGGGCACAGACACCCATTTTCCATTATAATGGAAATATCCAGCCTGTTCTGAATATGTATAACCCAGAAAAATGTATTGATTTTTCATTCGGCATTAAAAAAATTGAAATACCCTGCAGCTGTCAAAAGCCTTTTGTTAAAAGCTCATCTTCCTGGAATGAGGTTTACCAGAAACAAGTTTTAATTGTACAGAGGAGGCTTGCTGCTGCTGCTGCTGCTGCGTCGGAGCACAAAGGGACCCCCCACCCCCAACCATCCAGAAAGGCCCCCGAGGATCGACACCCCCCCCGGCTGCTCCCTTCAGTGGACAGCCCAGTAATAATGCAGGCCCTAGCTCGGCGGGGGGGGGGGGGGAGAATGAATAGATGCAGAAATGCCACTGGGCTCCTGACTGCCAGGGCCTTGGGCAGAACAGCAACGCCACACAGTGGGTTGTGGCTCAGACATGGTCCAGTCAATCTCTCTCTCTCTCACACCCCCCCCACCTGCCCAGCTGGCACGCGCAGCACGCTGAGCGAAGGCGACCCAACCCGCCCCCCCCGCGGCAGCCAAGAGGAGACGCCAGACGTGGGTGCAGTGCAGGGGCCCGGGCCTCCTGGAACCTCTGCAAGCCTCTCCTGCCTGCACTGGCATTCAGCCACGCTGGGGGAGCACGGGATTAATCCTGACTGCTCTCCTCTTTGGCCACAAACTGGTGCCCTGCCTGGGATGGAAACAGGACTGGTGAAGAGGGCAGGTCGAGGAGCACTGAGCAAGGCCGGATCCCTTAAGCACGGGGAACACAGGCAGCTGCCACATACGGAGTCAGACCCTTGGTCCATCCAGCCCAGGACTGTCTACTGGCTCGACAGCCAGCCGGGGCAGCAAAGCCAGCCGGCTGCCTGGAAGGGCTTCCCCCTTCTCTGGCCCTCCTGGCGGACTCCACAGCAACCGGGGCAGCCACTCCGGGCCCTCCCTGCCCAGTGGTGGGCAAGGAAGAGCCCAGCAGCTTGGCCTCCGGCTCCCAGGGGAGGACCAGGCCTCCGGCAGCCGGCTGTGGGCGGCAAGGCTCCGCTCCCCCTGCACCAAGCACGGCTCGCTGGGAGCCCCAAGCAGGGCCTCTCCCGCGCAGCTCCTGGGCGCCTCTCGCATCTGGGACCGTCGTCTCCCGCAGTGAGCAGCAAGTCTGCCGGGCCGAGACGCTGCTGCTCCTCAGGCCCACCCAGCCCAGCACACGAAAGGCCCTCCCACGCGGGGATCGGACGCAGAGGGGCCTTCCGGGACCGGCCAGCCCCCCGGCAGCAGCTCCGAGCCAGAAGCGCGCGAGAGGGAGCCACAGGAACCTCTTGCAGGCCAGAGAGCCGCTCCGCCGCCCTCCAGCAAGACCCGGCCCAGGCGGCCCCCCCCGCCCAGCACGTACAGACCTTCCCGCCTCATTAGGTGCGTGGGGAGCCCTTCCGCGGCAGCCTGCAGAGCCCTATTGATCCGACACACACTCGGTGCCTCCAGAGTTGTTTATGATCAATATGCAAATGGCTCCTGGCATTGATCCAGTATTAATTTTCAATTAGGGAATCCACAAGGGGTCTCCCGGGGTCAATACCTCGCAATGCAAAGGACAGGCTGCAATGAAGTCTCCGGCTCGCCTCCTTCCGGGCAGCGGCACGCCGGCCCCCAAGGCGGTGGGCTGCCCTCGCGGCCAAGGGGGCCCTTGTGCTGCACGGCTGGCGGGGCTCCCCGGCCTGGGAAGCCACTGGCCCACCCTGGACCCCAGCAATGGCTCCAGAAGGACCGCAGGCCGCCATGCTGAAGGGCCGTTTCCGTACTCTCTGGCCGAAGTTCCACGGGCTCCCCACCTCCTCCTCCATCGAGCCGGCTCCGAGTGCTAGGAATGGGGCAGGACAGAAATGGCGCCTCTCTCCAGGGAGGCGGGAGGGAAGTCTGCGCTGTGGACGGGACAAGCCCAGCCCGAGGGAGGCGGCTTCCTCCGCAAAGAGGCCTCCACGCGCCCCACTGCTCCGAGGAGGGCTTCTCCTTCCGGGGACCCCTCCTCCCTCCCCCGGCCCGCAGTCTCCCATTCACTCTGCTAGCCAGCACATTAGCCACCCAGGCTAATTGGCTTACAGATAACATTAATTACCATGTTGCTCATTAATGGATGAAATCTTTATTGGTTTCATTGATCAGCAGGACTTGTTAGCAGGCCTAACCAATGGCAGCGGGAACAAGCTCTCTTATTGGCATCTCAATTAAAGCAATCAATTGCCGGCCAGCGGCTGCCACTCGCTTCCCTGCGCGGCAGAAGGTGGGAGCAGAGAGCCTCGCCAAGGAGCCCTCGGGGGGCCCAGGGCTCTCATGCGCGCTCTGGGGCAGCCTGCCCTGCAGCCTGCCCTGCAGCCAGCCCTCGTCCGCCAGCCATGGCTCGGCCTGCTCAGCATGTCACAAGGCAGGCAGGCGGCCGGGGAGCTGGCACGGCCAGACACACTGCTGCCTCCTGCCGGCCCCCCCCCCCGCCCCACAGAGAAAGGCCGGCAAGCCCCCAAACACTGCTCCATCCCCCCACTTGGCCAGAGGGCTGGCAAGCGCCTCCCAGGCGGGCCAGTGTGCACAAGTTCAGCACCGGAGGGGAGCCTTAGGGCAGTCAGACCACTGCAGGGCTGCAAGCAAGCCCCAACGGAGCCTTCGGGGCTCGCCCTCCCCAGCCCAGCCCAGGAATCCCCAAGAGGAGGACTGTTCTCAGGCCCAAGAGCAGGGCAGGAGAAGCCCCCCGGCCCGCACCTGGGAGCCAAGCGAGAGAATTCTCCCACCGAGGAGGAGGAGGAGGAGGAGGAGGAAGGGCCAAGGCCCGCCGGGGAGCTGGGGCAGAGTGCTTGCCCGCCCCCGCCCCCCCCCGGAGCTGGCACAAGTGCTGCGCCGGCTCCCAGGCGGGCATTTCCCCCGCCTGCGCCCTCCCTGCTAGGATGCTCATGATGGGCAAGGGGCTCCCTGCGTCCTGGGCTGCCCAGACCTCCCTCGTCTCTGAGGGCCTGCCCTTGGCGGACGGACGCTGAGTGAACAGGGCTGGGCAGCCCAGCTGACAACACAGGCCTGCAGGCCCATGAGCCCCCGCCCCCTGCCCCTCCCGCGGGATGGACTCCCCACTGACAGACGCCACAAGGGAAAGGGGTGCCCACTTGGCAGCCAGCCGGGAAGGAGAGCCGGGCTGGGCCACGGAGGCAGACCCTGCAGGCGCCGAGGAGCCCCCCGCTCGGGAACCTTGCCGGCTCCTCTCAGGTGCTGCTCAGCAGCCACCCGGCCTTCCTCCCGGGGATGATGCAACGTGGAGCTGCTTCCCTCAGAGCATCACATCGCATCAGGGCGAACTTGCAACTCTGGGAAGGCTCCAATCGTTGCTAGTCCAGGGAATAACATCACAAAAGTACTTTTTAAACTAATTACCCAGATTCCAAATTGCTGCCCTTAATGAGTCTTCTTGCTGCCCAGAACTTAGGAGAGAAAAAGCTACCTTCGGAGCACAGTAATTACCGCTTTCCCTTTCAAACTTCTAACTGGAGATCAATGCTGCATTTTAAGACGCATTGATTTACAATTAGCCTGGCTTTCCTGCTAAAGTGTTTCCAAGCAGAGTTTACTTTTATTTTACTCTGAAGTCTCAGAGATCTGGCTTTCGGATTCCACATCCTCCTCATGAGACAGGTACTGGGGACTCAGACAAGAGGCCCATGTGTGTGGGTGGGCAGGCAGGAGAAGTGAGGGCCACGTTGCGGCTGGAAGAGGAGAGAAGAAAGCCGGGCAGCAGAGCGGCAGCCTCATCAAGGCCAGGGCTGCGGGCTGCAAGCTTTCCCCTCCCGCTTTCCAGTGGCAGCTGCTCTCCGTGGTGGAGGGATGCTCTGGGCACCTGTGCCAAGCCGAGCCGAGGGGCAGGGCTGAGCTCCTGCATCCACGCCCCGCAGAAGGGCATCAAGACGGCAGCCTCGCCTCCCCTCCGCCTCCGGAGTCCTCCTGCTCAGAGGGGCCACGCGCAGGCTTGGCCGCCCCCACAGCACCTGCCAGCGCTCTGACAAGCAAGAGGGCCAAGTGGCACGGGGCTCACATCTGAGCAGGCAGGGATCTGGCTCAGCGGCCCCACAGTCGGGGGCGGCCAGCCTTCTCAGCTCATGCAGCTGGCCAGACCCTCCGCTCTCACTTGGGAAGCGCCATGCAGGCTTCTAGAGGTTATGAAGAGAGGTTTGCAAACAGATAAGCAGTTGTCAGCAGAAGACTATTTCGAAACTGGCTGCTTCTAAAATAGAGGGGGGGGGGTGAGCGTGGGTGTGACGGGGGAAAGGTCTGGAGGGCTGCCCTCCTCCTATCCCACACACTCAGACGTCGGCCTGCAGGCCCTTCCCTTCCTCCCAGGCCACCACCCCTCCTCTGCCCACACACGCGGAGCCCTTTCTCACGACAAGTGCGGGAGTGCGACCCGATTGGCGGGGAGGGAACCCGGAAGCGCTGAGCTCCCCCGACACAAGCAGGCTGACTTCCTTGGGCAGGCGCATCGCCCGCCCAGACGAGCACCGACTCCTGCCAGTCCCCGCCCCCCCCCGGGCCAGGACCAGAGCGCCGATCATGGGGACCCCCTCCCCTCCTCAAGGCCGCCAGCTGCGGCTGCTGGCGCACACATGGGCGCACACTCGCCTTCCTAACCCCGTTTTGAGGGGAGGCGTCATCGGCGGGTTCTTAGCTGGGTTTTGCACACACATGTAAATAGTCTGACTGGATGCTGTAAAAAGTGATCTTAAATAAAATCTTTCCCCTGAACACACACACACAGCACAGTTGCACACACTGCACTGACATTTGAAAAAGCCATTCTGGACATGGGCCGATGTGAAGCTCTAGCTACGCTCCATATGAATGGGTTGCTCCCCGACATTCAAAATATGCATGACCAGAAACACCTCAGCCAAACACCAGGACAGAGTCCCCCTTTGACCAACGCAGACCTCGCCTGCATCGCAGCAGCAGCAGCTCCAAAGGGAGGCCCCCTTCGGCCGCGGCGCCCGTGATCTGGCTGGTGGAGGGCATCTGCCCAGCCAGGCTCAGCCCTGCGTGCGAGTGGCAGAGAGGAGCCAGGCGGCACTCCAGTGTCCCCTGCAGCAGGGATGCCCAGATGTTGTTGACTACAACTCCCATGATCCCCAGACAGCCCCTGCAGCTGGAGATGCTGGGAGCTGTAGTTGTCCACAGCAGCATCTGGCAATCCCTGTTCCAGAGAACACTGGCAGACCCCCACCCCACCGGCTAAGACGAGCCAGAAAAGCTGCTTAGGTCCGTTTAAAGAAGCAGGGGAAAGTGCCCTTAAAGCCTCAGGAAATGACAGCCCAGCAAAAGGGAGCAGCCTGGAGTTGGGGAAGAGGCCCGTTCATTCTGAACAGCCCTCCTAGCATGTGGCAGGATCCCTTTCTGCACTCCCGGCCCCCTTGGCCTCAGGGGAAGAGGGGCGGGGGGACGAGCCCACCAGCTCCCCACCCCCCAGGCACAGCAGGGCCTCATCCTCCCCAGCCCAGCCCTTTCCGGAGCTTCCCGCCTCGGAAGGGAGGTCCGGGAAGCCCAAGGAGTGGCATCGCCTGCCCCCCCCCGCCCAGGCCGCCCACTGGCAGCACGCGAGGCCAAGTCTGCCCCGGAGGTGGCAAGAGCGAGGCGCAAGGTGTGGGGTGGCCGGCTGCCAGGGGAGCCCCACTCAGCGAGGGCCAGCAGCCAAGCCGTCCTCGGGGTGAGGAGGGCTGCGAGGTGGAGGCCAAGAGCAGCCCCCTGGCCGGCCCGGGGGCGAGCAGGAGAGGCCATTCTGCACAGAGAGAGGCGGCCCGACTCCTGCCGCGGCTTCCTTCATCTTGGAGGGACAAAAGGGTTAATGCAGGAGCCACTCCTCGGCAAGGGGAACTCAAGCGACACTGATGTGAATCAATGTTCCTTTTGTGAACGCATTACTTGGCAGAAACTGGCTTTCTGGAGCCCCCTTAAACGAAGCCAGCAAAACAAAAAAAGGTGGGGGGGAGGGATGTCCTTCAAACAAAAGGATGAGGTGAAAATAAAGAGAGAGACTCGCCTGCACTTTATTCCCTTTCATAGAGGCAAATGCATTTGGTGCTTTTTATACATTAATCAATCAATAGCACTGACTGTACATCAGCAGTGCAGCCAAGTTATGAACGACCTTTCTGGCAACGAGGACACTTCCAACGCTCACAAGACGACTCAGAGCTCTGTCGGCAGGAGTCCTCCTCGGAGGCAGGCACCCCATGGATCGGGGCAGCTGGGGCAGCTGCCCCCGGCACCCAGGTGGCTTGTGGAGGCCTCCCACCCAGCACACCGCCATGGGCAGCAAGCCCCGGAGGCCGCCCCTCTGGCAAGCCAAGGTTCCCCAGCAGGCTCCTCCTCTTGCTTGGTCTGGGGCAGCCTCTGGGCACCAGCACAGCTTCAAAAACCGCAGGCGGGGGGCGGCGGCGGCGGCACACCCCCTTGCCACCCCGGGCAGCGTAAAACCAGAAGTGGCCCATGCACATGCGCCCGTCTGTGTCGCGGCACCTTCCCTGGCGGCCATCTCTAGCCCAAGTCCAAAGCAAGGGGGCGGCCTTCCAAGGAGCAGGAGGGCATGGCTTGGCCTCTGCTCCAGCTCCGGGGAGCCAATCCAGAGCGGAGGGGCACGAGAGGCCCAGGCCAGGCCAGGCCAGGCCAGGCCAGCTCAGCACTGGGATGACTGCCCAACACGACCCACCGGAAGAAGGAGCTCCCTTTCCCCAGCAGCAGCAGCAAGGCCTTGCAGACCAAGATGCAGCCAGCAGAGGGAGCCCAACGCCCTGCCAAGCTTCCCCGCTCGGCAGTCTGGCAGCTGGCTGCTCCTGAGCTGGTGGGTTCAGGAGGCAAGGAAAACATTCTGGAACCAGTCAGCAGCTGGAGCTTCCTCTCTTGCTGCTTAATGAAAGCCATGAGCTGCCGATGACAAGTGTCTGGTGGAGGGAGCAAGCCAGCCAGCCGGCCTCGACGAGACGCCTGCCACGTTTCAGAGCCGCGGCAGCGGCAGCAGCAGCAGCGGCAGGCCTGCCCTCCATCTGCCACCCTCTTTGCGGCAGGCACTCCTCCGGGAGACTCCTGAAACCGGGCGCCACAAGCAGGGAGGCCTTGGGGGCTCTTCCCCCTGCCTCTTGCAGCCCCTGCCCTCCCGCCACCGCTGAACCAGGAAGGGAAGCAGAGAACGAGCCAGCCCTTCAGGTCTGCTGAGACCACCTCATCCACCGGCTCAGAAGCCGAGCACGGCGGCCCCTTCTGGCACAGAGGCAGGCTCCTTTCTGCAGCAGCCAAGAGACACGGCCCGAGGAGGACCCCAGCCGGCCAGCCGGCCGGCCACAACAAGCAGAGGGGGCAAGGGGGCAGCGTCTGGCCGCCCCAGACCAGAAAGCCGCCCTTTCACCTCCCAGCCTGGTGCAGAACAAGCCCCAGGAGGGCCCCGCCCAAGCCCGCCACGCTCTGCCAGCAATCGGAGGGAACTCGGGCACCACCCCTTGCCCCGGGGCTCGTGACTGCTCCAGCCCTGAGTGGGGAGAGCAGGAGGCGCCCTGCAGCGGGGGGCTGCCCGCACCCCCCACCCCACCCGCAGCGCCTTCCGAGGGGGCCCTTCTGCCTGCTCCCCCCGCTACAGAAAAGAGACAGGCAAGGCCTGGGTGCTTTCCAGAGAGCAAGCCTTACGGCGCAAAAGGTGATGTCAACGGCAAGGTTTTGTGTGCCCAATTCAGACCGCAGTTGAAATCGGTTGTCATCTACAGCGGGGAAATGCAGCTATTTTTCTGCGACACACATGCAGCGTTGTAGGGCTACAACGCAGCAACAACATCCAAACAGCACGGAGACCGCACAGGCAGTGCGGAAGCACACTTCCGGGAGCCCCCTGCTCAGCCTCTCCTCCGCTTGCCCTCCACAGAGCCGTGCTGCCCGGACTCACTGGCCCTCCTCCTCCTCCTCTGAGCTGCCCCCCTCTCAGCCTCTCCTCCTCCGGAGAGACTTCTCTCCCCCAGTCAGGGCCGAGGAAAGGAGGAAGCGACGGCACCAGGACCCAAAGACCCCTCCAAGGAGCACCAAGCAGAGCAGTTGGGACTTGATGGGGGAAAGGAACTGAGGAGTCGAACTAGACGGAGGGAAGTCTTCCCCAAACGTCCAGGGAGCTGTCCTCTAGCATCTTCTCTCCGACGGAGGATGTGGAAGCTCCCTTTTCTCTGGGCCCTGACGGAAGCAGGCCACCCACCACTGGGCCCGGGGCTGCAAACACCTCCTCCCGCAGAGGCCACTCCGGGAGCGAGGCCTGGCCCCTTGGCTTTTGCAGCCAGGCAGGGTTGCCGCCGGCCTGACCCACACAAAGCGCACCGGACGGACGGCAGCCGGGGGCAAGAGCAGCCTGCTGACTTTGCTGCCTGCTCAGGCCGCTCCTGGCTGGCGCCTGCTGGGACAGCACGCAGGAGCAGAAGCGCCAGGGAAGCGGGCAAGCAGCCTCCCCGCCCGGCAAAGGGGGCCCGAGGAAACCCCAGCCCAGGCCTCCACACCCCAAGGCCGGCCGCTCTGCAGAGCCCGCCTGGCTGACGGGGGTCCCCAGGACACGCGCAGCCTGGGTGAGGGCCAGCCTCCCCAGCGCCACCTTCCAGGGGGGGGGGCAGCCTTTCGAAAGGGGCAGAGCATCCACCCCCTGCCAGAGCCAGCTCCCTGCCACTCACCAGCATCAGGCGCAGGGCACTTCTGGATGGTGAAGATCTGGCCCAAGTCCTCCTCCTCCTCCTCGGGAAGGCCCTTCTGCAGGCGCTGCAGCTTGCGCAGGCTCTCGCTCCGCTGGTGCTTCATGGAGCGCACGTGCTGGATGAGGTTCAGCTTGGCCTTGGTGGAGTAGCTGCAGAGGGCACAGTGGTAGGAGCAGCCGTCACCCTCCACGCCGCTCTCGTGGTGCTGAAGGTGCTGCAGGGGGAAAGCGGAGGAGCCCACCGTGAGCAGCGGCAGGGCAGAGGCCACGACCCCAGGGGCCGCCACAGCAGAGGCGAGGGGCCTCCTCTGCACACAGGGCGGGTTGGGGGAAGCCGCTCGTGGTCAGAAAGAGCCAAGTCGCCGGGAGGCAAAGTCCCTGCAGCCCCCAGGAGTTCAAGGGGCCCCAGAGCCCTGTCTTTACTAACGGTGAATATGGATTTTCTCTTTTTTGCCGTAACCATAATTTAGACTGTGTTTAAACCGGTCAGAGTTGAACCAGTCTACATGACGATTCCGGCAACCCTAACTGGTCCGGTTACAGTTGCCGCCGACTCGCTTGGTGGTGACTCGGGGCCTTCTTTGTGGCTGCTCAGGGGCTCTGGAATCAGCTCCCTGCTGAAATAAGAGCATCTCCTTCTCTGCTGGTTTTCAGGAAGGCCCTCATGACTCACCTGTTTCCCCAGATGTTTAACTGAAATTTTAATGTTTCTTATTCTTCGAGATTTTTTACCTGTTTTATGAATTCTAACTGTTTTATATTGTTTGTATATTATGTTTTAACTTGTACACCGGCTGGAGATTTCTGTATCAGGCGATATAGAAACAGGACAAACAAATGTTTTCTTTGTCTTTGATGATATTTATAAACTGCCTAACAGCAAAATCTCAAGGCGATATACACCACTGAAAACAATAAAATTCAAACACAATTAAAACAATTTTAATTGTTTTAAAAATAATAAAATTTTAAAAATTGTTTTAAGGAAAACATTTAAAACCAGTTAGGTGAATCTGGCTGCTGCATTCTGCGCCAACTGCAGTTTCTTTGTAACTCCGTACAAAGGCAGCCCCACATACAGCGCACGGCAGAAGTCTAGCCTGGAAGTTACCAGCATGTGTGCCGCTGCTTGGAGGTGGCTTATCTCCAGAAATGGAAGGGTGGCAAAGCTTTTCTACTATCTCAGCGGTTCCAGCGGGGATGGGCTGCCGCCCTGAGGTGCCTCCCAGGCGAGCAGAAGCGCAGCTGGGGAAGCCAGGCCCCCGGTGCCTTTCGGCTTCAGCAACACCTGAGCTCAGGTTCAGCCAAGCCCCTGGCCTGCCTGGCAGCTCTCTGCACTTGGGAAAAAGCAGAGCCGGCCAAGCAACGGGGGCTCAAGTCCCTGCCTGGGGCTCGGGGGGGGGGGGGCACGAGGAGGAAGAAGGCCCCGCCGTTGACTGGGCAAAGAGGTGCAGCTCCCCTCTCTGGCGGGGGGAGAGCAAGAGCCTCCACTGAGCCTCCCCCCTGCCAACACGGCTCTCGCTGGTGTCTACCTTCTGTGTAGTTTTAGAAGGGGAGCTCTTTTGGAACAGAAAGCCAGGTTTCTCCTTTTTCTAGGTGAACAGCTTTGAGAACTTTTCTTTAAGCGATAGGAAGATATTAATAAAATTCACAATTAAATCATCTTCTTCTTATTCTTATTATTTTTTAAAACCAAGCCCGGGTGAAAGGGCAAGTCTACAGCAGGCCGGAAGGAAAAGCTCTTGGCACAAGAGATGCTTCTTGGCTCGGGGCCTGCCTGCCGCCCTCCTCCCCCGCATGCCTGCCCGGGAGCCCCCTCCGGCAGCTGCTCCTCAAGAGCAAGCCTTCCCCGCCAGCTTGGCACCCTCGGCGTGAGCTCCCCTGCAGGCATCCACCTGCAGCCCAGCGCAAGGGCAGCCTGCCATGCAGAGCCCCCCCCCCCCGCCCCACTGGGCCCGTCGTCTGTGGCCACTCGGCTCCCCCCAAACCTGCCACTGGCTTGGCCCGCCGGCTGGCCTCAGGCTTCAGTTCACAAGGCTCGTTGTTCCCCACCCCACCCCCGGACTACCGACAGCCTCTGGGGAGACGAGCTCGCCCACGGCAGCCCCCCAGTCACTCCAGTTTGAAAAGACGACTCCTCCAGCTCATCTGGACAGAACGCCCAAAGGAGGAGGAGACTAAATAGGACGTCTCAGATGGGAGGAATGCAGCCTAAGGGAAACATTCCTCGTTCGGGGCTCCCAGAAAAGCCAGCCAGTTTCTGATGGGGCACACGAGTAAATTCCAGACACCTGGAGGGGCTCAGCCGCTCCTGGGGCCTCTGGACCAGGCACCCCAACCACCACACAGGCTGGCCAGGGGGATCCTGGGGTGCAGTGCTGGCATCTCCAAAGGGCCAAGGGCCACGCAGGGTGAGGGGGCTGCGTGGAGCTCCAGGAGTCCACTTGGAATGGACTGGGTCCGCTGGGAGGAGCACAGGCCAGCAGCTGAGGCTGCAAAGTAACCCTCTAGCCCTGACCCGCAAGGGTCTTGCTTAGACAAGTGCCCTAATTCTGCCCGGAGTGCAGGGTGCCATGGAAAGAGATGCACACTTGAGCTAGATGTCTTTGTCATGAACCCGCCTGCCTATTAAGGTCATTCAGGGAGGTCAAGTTACGGTTGCCACCGGCTCATCTAGAGGTGACGCGGGGCCAGGCCTTCTCTGTGGCTGTCCCGGGACTTTGGAATGCACTCTCTGCCAAAATAAGAGCATCTCCATAAGAACAGCCCTGCTGGATCAGGCCCAAGGCCCCTCTAGTCCAGCATCCTGTTCCTGCAGTGGCCCACCAGATGCCTCTGGGGAGCCCACAGGCAGGAGCTGAGGGTGTGCCCTCTCTCTTGCTGTTGTTCCCTTGCAACCGGTATTGAGGACATTGTAGGCCTGGAGAAGGTGCAGAGGAAGGCAGCCAAGATGATCAGGGGCCTGCAGCACCTTCCTTATGAGCAAGGCTGCAACACCTGGGGCTATTTAGTTTAGAAAAAAGACAACTGCGGGGAGACATGACAGAGGTCTATAAAATCATGCACGGTGTGGAGAAAGTGGAGAGAGAGAAATTCTTCTCCCTCTCACATAACTCTAGAACCAGAGGTCATCCCATGAAATGGATTGCCGGGAAATTTAGGACCAGCAAATAGAAGTAGCATCATGCCTCTGAGGCTGGGGGTGGCCCACAGCCACCAGACTAGTAGCCATTGATAGACATGCCCGCCATGAATTTGTCCAAGCCCCTTTTAAAGCCATCCAAGCTGGTGGCACCACATTCCATGGCAGAGAATTCCATTATGCATTGTGTGGAAAAAGTACTTCCTGTTGTTGGTCCTAAATTTCCCAGCCTTCAGTTTCATGAGATGAACCCTGGTTCTAGTGTTGTGAGAAAGGGAAAGAAATTTCTCTGTCCACTCTCTCTACTCCATGCATAATTTTATACACCTCGATCATGTCTCCCCTGTAGTACTCTTTTCAAAACTAAAAAGTCTCAGATGCTGTAGCCTTGCCTCATAAGGAAGGTGCTCCAGATCCCTGGCCATCTTGGTTGCCCTCTTCTGCATCTTTCCAGTTCTACAATGTCCTTCTTAAGATATGATGACTAGAACTGCACACAATACTCCAAGTGTGGCCATACCACAGATTTGTACAAGGCCATTATAAGACCTGCATTCTTATTTTAAACCCCCTTCCTAATGATCCCTAGCGTGGAATTTTCCCTTTTCACAGTTGCCATGCATTGAATTGACACTTACAACTGTCCACCATGATCCCAGGATCTCTCTCCTGGTCATTTTCCAGACTACGAGATTTGCAATGGTTAAAGTGTTACAAAGTGCAGCGGAATTAGGCAGCAGTTTGAAACTGTAAGCACGGCAGCTTCGATGCAGTTATCTATGCAACATGACAGGGTTTTGGCCAGCCGTATTGCTTGCCACTGCAGCGGATTTTCCAGGCAACAGATGTCCATATTCCACCTGGATCAAATTCACTGCCATCCCCCACTCCTCCATTTCCAGCCAATAGGGTTGTGGAGGGGGTGGGGAATTGCTGACACGACAAACTCTTTAAAAAATCCCCCCAGTTGGTGCTTTTGTGCAAAGGTGCAACAACTTTGAGCAAGCAGAAGCAATGAACACGTGGGGCGTGAGACCAATCGGATCAAAAGCCAAGGATGAAAGCGGAAATGAAACAGAGCGGAAATACATTAGATATATTTTTTTAAAAGAAAAAGAATCAGCTTTACATATCAAATTCCAAAGACAAATGTGACCGAAACCTAGGACCAAATGCAGAAATGAAAAACCAAGAGGCGACAAGAAAAATATATTGTGTGGCTTTACATATCAACAGATCCTCGATCGGCCGAACGAGCCAGCAAATCCACAGCGGGAATGTGTCAACAAGAATAAAAAGTCTTAATGAAAAGCATGAGCAATCGAAATCAAAAGCCGAAAGCAGACGAGAAACAAGATGCACCCTTGGACAAGAGTGCACCATTGCGGGTTGCACCCTTGCACAAGAACATAACATAATTTTACATGAACGGCAACATTATTTCAGGAATGGGCGGAAAGGGGCTTTAAAAACCCGGCAAATCCAAGTGAACCGTCGAGACTGCACCACGCTGCAACGCGTCAAACATGGGGCAAGCCTCCGTACAAAGGAAAAACACAGCACTTTCCTGTAACAGTTTTACATTGTCATAGGGCCAAAACACATCAATGAAACCTGAATCAAGGCATCGTAAATATGGATGGCACCCTGGGGACAGTGCAGCGTCCGCAATGTCACAACATGAGAAATGCGGAGGGCACTTTTAATGGACATGTTGCGAAACTGTTGCAGCGTGTAATCTGGAAAACACCCAGGTCAGTCACTGAGAGCTCAGACCTCATCGATGTGGACGTGGTCCCCCACCACCACTGCAATAATGCATCACTTGCCTACACTGAACCACATTTGCCATTTTGTCGCCCACTCACCCAGTTTGGAAAGATCTTTCTGGAGCTCCTCACAATCTGCTTTGGATTTCACTACCCTAACTAGCTTAGGGTCATCTGCAGATTTGACCATTTCAATGGTTTCCCCAACTTCTAGATCACTTGTGAACAATGATCCATTCTGTTCATAGATCACTGAACAGTGACTCTTAACAACAAGTTAAGAGCACTGGTCCCAGTACAGATCCACCTCTGATTGCTTTTTAAAAAACCCTTCGGACACTCCTGTTTTCTCAGGTTTTTAATTAAAATTAATTTTAATCTGTTTAATTGTTTTTCTCCTGTGAAATTATTTTAATTGTTTCGCTCTGTGAATTGGATAGGAATACATTGAATTTTATTCTTCCACAGAATCAAAACAATTAAAAAGAGTTTTAATTGTTTGTCTTCATTTGTATATTGTAATTTGGATTAGGTACACCACCTAGATGCATATATCAGGCAGTATATAAATATGATAAACAAACAAATGTCAGTTCCCCTCCTAGTGGGACCAAAGGGCCTTTAGCAAAGGGGGGCTGAAAGCGGGGGTTACCAGATGGCCACTGCTCGGCATCACTGGGATCCAGAGCAGGCCACGTGGCAACTGCAAGGGGGTCGCCACTGGCCAAACAAGCACACTGCTCCCACGCACTGCCCCCTCACTCCCCCCCCCCCCCCGTGACTGGCTGCAGTTCCCAGGCGTCACATTCTCCCTCCAGAGGCTTCGGGACAAGAGCAGATTTGTCCAGGCTAAGGGGGTTCGGCACCTGGTTGGTAAGAAGCACCCCCCGACCTCCACCCCGCATGCAAGCCCATGCTCAGGGCCTTCCCGAAGGCACCCACAGCTTCTTCACCAAGGAGTGCTTGCCAGGGAGTTCCAGATGGGCTAAGCGGCAAGGCGGCCCCAATGCCGGGCAGGAGAAGATGCCCCAAGGAAGGACGCGCTGGAGGGCCCCAGGCTCCTCACACCACCACCACCACCACTTATATTCTGCTCTCCAACACACACTCTCAGAGTGGTCTGCACAGAAAAACAAACCACCCAGAAGTCTGTGGAGCACCGAGGGCAGCCAGCCACGAGGCAGAACCGTGCCGCTTGGCAGGGCAGCCGCTCCTTTCCCCCTGCACCTTGAGCTGATGCAGGGAGGCGGGAGGTTTCCCCACCCATTTCACAGGCCTACCTGCCGGCAGACTGCATGTATTGGGAAATGTCTATACCGCCTTTCATTAAGACAGTCTCAAGGCCGCTTACAAAACCTTTCAAACAATAGGAGACGATTGCCGGGGATCCCCCGACGGGCCACAGGCTGCTGCCAGAGATCGGCCCGGCACTCGGGAACCTCCCCTCCCAGTGCGGCCGGTGTCCGTCCCTGCCGGCCAGGAAGCCCTGGAGGTGGCTGCTTGCCCCGCAAGGAGCGTCTGCCTGGCCCCCACAGGATAACAGCGCACCCTCACTTGAGGACAGCAAGTCGCCGCGGGATTGGGGGCCACTCACGGGAGAGCTCAGCCGGAGTTCTCACGAGACTTACCCCACCTGTCCAGGGTGATATAAACCAGAGCTGGCCAGGGCGGAGGGCCCAGTCCAGGAGGAGGCGCTCGGGGGCCCCCTTGGAGAGCTGGTGTCCTCTGTTCCCGGGGGCAGTGCGTGAAGGGCACGGAGTGACGGCTGGTGCAAGAGCGCTCCCCCAGTGGCCATGATTCTGAGGCCAGCTGGAACCCTCGACAGCACAACTATTAAAACCACACAATAAAGATATAACACTGGGGTATAAAAATACGAGCCTAGTCAAAAGTTGAAAAAACATGCACAATCTCTCTCTATAAAGTCGAACGTCTGTCTGTTCCCTATACATTCCCCCACCCTTTGAGCTATTGGGGCCACAGGTTGCAAAGTGACTGCCTAGAACCCTACGAGTAACAGAGGGTCCCCGGGAACCCCGACAACCCCCTCGCACAGACGGAGAGCTGGATATACAACGGGTATAGCCACACAACGGATGGGGATGCAACAACAAAGAGAAACTTGCACCATGAGCCCCAAACCACAAAATACAAAACACCAGCAGCAGCCACAAAAACAACGTCCCTATAAAAGCCTGGGTAAAGAGCCAAGACGCCACTTGCTTTCTAAAAACTGTGATGGCGCCGGAGGAGCCTGCTGCCAGCACAAGCTGGGGCCAACTGCCTCTCCTCTCCAGCCGGGCCAGAGAAGGTCCACTGCCCTGTGAGGAAGACTGCAGCTGCCAAGGCCTGCACAGGTGACACGGGGGGGGGGGCACTGCTCTTGAGGTGCTCAAGCCCCCCCAGCACTCACCCCCCCCCGACATTGCCATCTCAGGTTCTTCCCTGGCTTGCCCCCCCCCCGCCCCGATCAGCCCGGCCAGGCAAGGGGGCTTCCAGCACCGCCGGCTGCTCCGACTCCCTTTCCAACTCGCCATCACTAACCGAAACCAACCGCCGGCAGGTGGGCTTCTGCTCCACCCTCGAAGCCTCATTAAAAGCCAATATTGCTCGGCCCAAAGATGGAGAGCTCAGCATAGATTTTACTGAACGTTAAATCAACCAGCAAGCACAGCCAGCAAACTCTGTGGCACTTTAACTTTAAATAATGCAATAATTATTGAATTTCCTTTTTATAACTGAAGTGCTGGAATGTAAACAATGGGGCTGTAATTGCAGGAAGGGGGGATCAATAGAGGCAATCGTTTTCAGCCATGTTAATTGTAAATACAATTGCTCCAAGATGTCAGCCTTGTTCCTCTCGCTCCCAGAATCACCCTAACGGATGACAGAGTCCAACTTTCCCATTACAGCTGTTCGTTCCTTTAAGAGGTTCTCAATCAGGTCTGATCAATCTGTCAAGATAATGCATGGAGTAAGTAAGACTCTTCCAAACACAAACGCCCAATCAATAGCCCTGACCAGCTTAATGAGGAGGGGCTAAAACCCAGAGGGAGGCACGAGCCGGGCTTCAGCCGGCCAGCTAAACGGAGTCCTGCTTAACGAAGCCGCTCCGCAGGCCAGCTTCCGAGAGCAGCCTGGGCCCCTCCCTGGGGACAGGTGGACACGCAGCAGAGATGGGACCGAGCGCGGCTCTCCTCGCCGCACTGCCGGCCTGAGCAGGCTCATTAATCATGCACTGCAGCCAGTCCAAAGGCGGCGGCGGCGGCAGCAGCAGCAGAAGCAGCCGCCGCCGCCGCCTCGCCGGGCTGCTGATGCCGAGGAAGCCGCTCGTCCTGCTCGGAGGATGGCGAGGTCCCTGCAGAGCCCAGCCCAGCCAACTCGAGCTCTCTGGCAGGTGCCTGTGCCTGTGTCTGGAGGCAACCCCTCGCCCAGCTAGGAGGGAGGAGCCCTGGGTGCAGGACTGGTCCTGCTGAGCCTCTCTTTGGGGCACTCAGCAGCAGTAGCTTCTGCAGGCAGGAACACCCTCTTGGGGAGCTTGCCTCAGCTCCTGAGCATCAGGAGACATCCCTTTCGTCAGGAACCCCTACATCCCAACATGCAACACCACCACTCAGGCACCAAAGAGGCAAGGATTTGGAGAAGGTCTTTGCTCCCAAACCACACAGAGGAGCCAACGACATTCATGCATAAGGAATGGCACTTCTTTTTGTCCACTTCCGTTACTTTACATTTTGGTGCAAGAGTGAAACCGAAACAGGAGGGGCAGATTTTGCAGAAAACCTCATGTGTACTGAACATCCCCTTTGGCGATTTTTCAGGGGAATCCACAAAATGGGGCAAAGACATCCACCCATTCAGAGAGATGGGGCAGAAACCATTGCCCTCAATTCTGATTTGGCTTCGTGCTGGCATCCAATTGGCTATGTTATATCATCAGGAAGTCTGTTGGTGAGGGCAATGCTCCCTACCTTGCTCTGATTTGGCTCTGACACACCACATGGTCAAATCTGACTGGCTACCTGGGCTTCATGATGTCTACGCAATCCCTGATCAGCTGGAATTGCCTCAAGAAGCAGCCCTTTAAACAAAAATGTGTGCCCACATTGCACAAACATTGCAGAAAACAATATGTGAAAAAGGTAAACTGGGGGCGGGGGGGGCCTGTAAAATGAAGCTTCCCCCAATTAACATCCTTGCACTTTTGAGCTCACTGAATAAGCGCAGTGCCTCTATTCCTTGGCCAGCTCGGATCCCCTCTTCAGTCAAAGGCCACAGCAGTCACTTTGCCATGGGTGGCACTTGAGACCCCCTCTATCATCTAAGAACTATGTGCCATTTGCGTAGCAACACTTCTGTTTGCCAAGTTCTTTACCATGTCTGGGCATACTCAACAAATGGATACACAGCTCAAGATGGCAATCATGACGAAACACCTCTGAAATAAATGAGACATGAACACCTTCAGCCCATTAATTCCGACCTGATGTAAGCACGACTAACCCACTCTGTTCCAGCCCTCTGTGAGCACGCCCCCAGCTGTGCAAGTTCAGGCCCAGCTTGCCCAGGGCCCAAAGCATCCCGAGGCCATATGTGCAGTGCAGCCCCACAGGCCAGTTGACCCCCACAGCATTCCATCCATGCAGCACCACAGACCTGGGGCACAGCACATGCCTTGCACATCCTCGGCTTCACCAGGCAAAAGGCTCTCCAACAGCGGACAGTCCTGCAGCTGGACTAGATGGGCCCAAGGCTGATTCCACGCAAGATGGTTGCACCCGGCCACGGCCAGACGGTAAGGAGTCAGGTGTGCTGGCTGCTCTGAGCCCTCACTGGCTCCAGGTGAGCCTGGCCTCACCCTCCACGTCAGCTCAGCCAGGGCCGGCTTGCAAGAGCAAGACCACCCCTAGTCACACAATTGCTGGCTACCTTCCAGGGCTCTCGTTCTCTGTATCTGGGCAAGACACTGACTTCCTGACAGAACATTTCTTCCCTCTTCTAGCCTTCATGGGTCTACTTAAGCTCTCTGGAGTCTTTTTGGGCCGAGCTGTGTGCCCTCACCTAATCTAGGCAGTGCATTTTAACAGAGAACCGAATAGAGAGATTTCAAATCTTGTCCAAGCTTCCTCAAGAGACCGGACCCTCCTGCACGCACTCGGGCAGCTTCCATTCAAGTTAATCCCCGCATGTTTGAGAATTCCCTCTTCTGAAAATGGAATGGGCAACATCAGACTTTCTGGGCAACTTCTCAGTCATGCATAGGAGGAATATGATAGCCTGGCATTTCAAACACAGTTCAATGTGACTGACATTTTGTTCTAGAGACAGGAAACCACTTTGCCTGCAACCAAGAGTCACCCTTCCTCGTCAGCTGCTATGCCACAACCATGTCTCACACCTGGACTGCGTGGCCTACATTTACATTTAGATGGTCAGTATGAGAAGTCACTCTTCCCAATGTCTCCTTTGCCTTCTCCGTCAGGGTTTCTGTTCAGGTTGTGCGTGTGTCGGGAGATGGTACCTCCCTAGTACTAGATAACTTTTTTGGTCTCTTATTTCTAGAGACACCAATTCAGGAGACACCCCAATTCTCCTAAAGGGCAACAGCCCTCCGGTGAGACGTGCTTGAGGCTGTCGACAGGTCTAGATTGCTGCTGCAGCTCTCCACAGGAATGGGCTACTGCTAACTACAACTTTGAGAAGAAAAACAACATCAAAGACTAATCCCTGCTAACTGGGCAAAGAGGCACCTTTTTAATGAGGTGATTCTCTCGAATGAGCAGGGGGAGAGCAACTGGCCCTGTCCACCCCCAGCACAGCATCCCTCCAGTGGCTGTTGCTGGGGTTCTATCTTATGTTTCTTTTTAGATTGTGAGCCCTTTGTGGGGAGGGACCCATGCTTTTTTAAAAAAATATTTATTTATTTATTATTTCTCTATGTAAACCACGTTGGACACTTTTATTGAAAAGCGGTATCTACATATTTGTTGTTAATACAGAAACAGAACACCACACACTGCTCTGCCTGTGCCCCTTTGGCTAGAGGCTTAGGAAACTGGCTACAGCCTCCTGTGCAGGCATGTCAACCTCAGCTAAATTCACTGGCAGGTTTCTTCCCTCTTTCAGCCACTCAGCACCTCTCCCAGCAGTGGACATACCCCTATGACCGCCACCCAGCTCAGACAGCCAGAGGCCTGTTGGGGAGTCAGAGGAGTCCAACCTATAACTACAAAGGAAGCAGCACGAAGAGATGAACCCCCACCTCCATCATGGCACCAAAGGTCCCCTCCCCGCTGTGGCTGAAGCTAATCTGGCCTTCCATTGTACCAGGATTGGAAAACCTCAAACAGTGGAATGACCAGGGCAGTCATGCTGGGCAGCCAACTATCCAACAAGCCTACCCCAGGCCAGACAGATTTTCCACGCCAAAGTCCAGGGTAGCAGGCATGGAGAATGCTTCCAAATGGCACCACAAATCTAGGGGGCAGCAAGACCCTTGCCAGGCGGATGGACACATGTGGCCTAAAAGAAAACCATCCTGGGTGTGGAACTGGTTGGAAAAGGCACACTCCAAAGTGGTTTAACAAAAATGGACCAAGACCAAACCAGAGCACAAAAATGTTTATTCCACAGCGGTCAGTACTGAATCTGGTGGTCATCAAATGGGTTCCCCCCCCCTTCATAATTTGGAGAAAGAGGGGATAGACAATGTGCTTATCAAATCCACAGATGAAGCAGAACTGAGAGGTCTTTAGACACATGAGCTCTTGCATTTCTAGTCCAGTTAAGCCACCTGGGCAGAGAGCGACCACACAGCAATGTGCAGTTGTGCGAAGAAAAATCAACTCAACATTAAATGTGGGGGGAATGCTCTCTGATTTGCAAGAAAGGTTTAAAAAGGCCTCGGAAGGCTGTGGAATTTCCTCTTCCTTGGACATGGACAAAGGCTGCAGAATATCAAACCCCAAGAGAAACCACAAGTCTGAACAAGAGCTGTCATCAGTGTTAGATATTGTCCTGCTATTCTGCTTGTTTATTCTAAAAATATCCAAGTCACCTTTTCTGCACCTTGGTATCATGCAGCCTGCAAATAGCAGAAGAATGAGTCAGCAAATGTTGGGGAAGCTCCAGGGACAGCTCTGGGCTGGGATTAAATGACCCAACTGGTTTCCTTCCCTGCTATTCACTGGCACCGATTTTCCTCACCACCACATGTAATGTTCACACCTTGCCTACCTCTGCTCAGCAGAAGTCTTCTTGGAATCTTACTCAGCTCCTTACCTGGGCACTTTCCAGACTGTAAACTGCAACGTTTTGTGGTGCTGAATTCAAAGCGCATTAGAGATCCGTTGTAAGGGGGCAAGCCTCCTACAACGGGCAAATACAGCTTTCCCCCCCTTTTTTTTGGCAACGCAGATGTGACGTTATAGGGCTGTGATGCAGCAATTAAGTCTAAAAGAAGGCATCGGAAATATGAACAGCACCTTCCTTACAACGCAGAGGCTACGATGTCAAAACACAGGCAGTACGGAAGCACACTTCAGGGACCCGTTGCGACACTGTGATAGTGTGCAATCTGGAAAGCACCCCGGCTCCCTTCTGGCAAGAAGTAAGGGGCATGGGCTAATGATAGATGATGAGAACAAGTTTGTGTGTTTAGCAATTTGGAAGTTGTTCCTGCAGGTGAAAACTGGGCACCAATTGAATCTTGGCTGCCCCCCCTCCCCCTGCTCTGCATATTTTAAAGATTTCTCTTCTCCCCTGGAGTGCTATTCCCCAATCACAGTCAACCTTGTCACCCGCAAAGGGTTTTTCACTGGAAGCCAGGTAGCCCCTCCCCCAAGTCCCCTCGAGAGAGGCAGCAGCAGGACGGCCCACGCCTCCTCCGGGACAGCTGGCTCCAAGGAAGGCTTCCTGCAAGAGGCACTCCCAGAAGGAGCCCCGAATGGCTCCCAGATCAGCTCTCTGGAGGCAGGCAGAGCACCAAGCAGCCCACAGACCTTGCTGGTGCCCAGACCAAGCAGGACCCTTGAGACCCAGCCAGCCAGAGAAGGCGCTTGGTGGGCACAACTGCTGCAAGCCGTGTGCCCATCGCCTCCAAGGAGACCAAGCCCCGGATGCTGCAAGCCAGCAGTCCCTGGGGGACGATGGAAGAGAGGGGAGGGCCAGAGCCGGCCGGCCGGCCTGCCTGGCACTGCCCGGCTACAAGGACCTCAGGCAAGATCCCGGCCAGAGACCTGGGAGAGCTGCTGACCGTCGGGGGACGTCCCCACTCCCACTGCTGGCGGGGCCTCACCTGCTGGTTTCCAAGCAAGATGGCCTCCAAGTGGCTGCTCCCATGGCTGCCTGGGCCGCTCCAGCCAAGAGGCCTCCTGAAGGCAGCCAGCCCCACCAACCGGGGGGCGCTTGCCCGCCAACCTCCCCTCCCCTGCTGCGCACTGCCGGCTTGTTCTGTGGGTGCTCCAGCCAGCTCCACAGCCAGAAGCACACGGAACTTGCTGCTGCCGCCGCCCCCCGTCTGAGTTTCCAGACTCTGGCGCTGCCCTCCTGCTGCTCTGCGGAGTCCGAGAGCCCGGTGGCTGCGCTCACAGCCCAAGGCGCCCCCTTTGGCCTTCCAAGACTGGACAAGTGAGCCAAGAGGCACACAAGGCCGCAGCCTGGGTGCCAAAGGAAGCGTCTCCCCTGGTCTGGCCGAGGAGCCGCCCTCCTCCTCCTCCGCAGCAGCAGCAGAGCTGGCCCCAGCTCTGCTCCCGCCCAGCTCTGCTCCCGCCCAGGCTAACCCTAACCCTAACCCTGCAGCCCCACTGAGCGGAGCGGGCCTTCCCGCCAGACTCCCCCCCCCCGCTGCTGCGCACCTGCCGGCTCCCCAAAGAGGCAAGCATGGTGCTTGTTCTCCACCCAGCCCCCAGCCCCCCCCCCCCCCGAGGCGAACCACAATCCTTTGAGAGGCTCCTGTAGGTGCAAACCGAGGCATGTCAAAATCAAAGGGGATCCCACACGACGGAATCTGCATGCAGTGGAAGCAGGCTGACGATTCACTGCCGTGCCAACCCACAAAGGTGGGGAGAGCGGCAGCCTGGGAATGAGTCCATGCCTGCCTGCACCAACAGCAGCTGGCCTCCGGGAGGGAGGGAGGGAGCATCATCCTGGGAAGCGCCAGGCCTCGGGGGCTGTGCTGGCAGCCAGCTGATGCCAACCCGCCTGGCCCCGGGCCAGGACTTAGATAACAGGCAGCCCCGGAACTATTTATAGACTCTTCACACTAGCATGTTAGACGGGGGGGGGGGGGGGGGCTGTCCCTTCCACCCTCCCGCTGGCACCAGGGGGAAGGAAGCTCCCCCTAGAGGAGGAGCGGTGGCGGCGGCGGCGGCTGTGGCTGGCGCAGCAGGGCAGCCTAGCCAAGCGCCGCCCCCCCTGCCTGCCACCAGGCTCTTCCACACACACACACAGCCCCCCCCCCGCGGTTTGGAAGCAGGGCAGCAGAGCTCCTCAGGCCCCCAGTCCAGGAAGCCTCTCCGTCGTCCCAGCCCAGGCGCCGCCAGGGAGCGTGAGCGAGCACCCTCTCCCCCCGCCGCCCCACGGAGGGCCTGAGCCGGAAGCGTCTGCTGCAAGCGAGCAAGCCCCTTGGCGAGGAGGCCTGAGTGGCTGGGTCTGTGCCAGCAGGACCTCCACCCACACCCTGGCGGTGTAGACACCGGAACGCCTCGGCCTGGCTTCTGCCTCGTGAAGGGAAAGGCAGTGGGGGGGAGGCTGCCCTGGCAGCGGAACGGGTGCCTGTGGGGCCGCCTCCGCGATGCTGAAGCAAGTGCAGGAGCTGTGACTGCCGGGAGGGGCCGAGACCTCCCCTGGCCTGGATTTCTCGGCCGGCTCTTCCCGGAGGCAGAGCTGCTCTGGAGGCCAGAGAGGCCCTTTCCCCAGTGGGGCCTGGCGGTTCTCCCAGCGGCTGCCCCAGGCCGGAGGCTGCAAGCCCCTTGGGAGAGGGGGCCACCTTCTGCATCAAGGCAAGGGAGCCACACCCCTGGCTCCTCACCACCCTCCTGTGGGGCGGCTTAGGCCAAGTGCCACTTGCCCAAAGCCTGCCTAGGGGCTTCCCGTGCGCCGCGACAGGGCCCGGCTTCACAAGGCGTCGTGTCCTGGGCTGACTTCGCTGTGTGGCTGGCACCCCCTCCAGGGAGAAGCTCCCCTGACTGCTCACGGAGACATTCCTGGCGTTTGGATCACCTTGGTTTTGTGCGGCAGTCCCTCTGGAGCCTGGCCAAGCGCCAAAGCAGCCAGCGCCAGGGCCAGGCAAGAGGCCAGCTCCCGCTCTCCAGCCACAGCCCAGGGAGGGCAGAGGGCCGGGGGCGGCCATGCTGCGGCCCGCTCCGCAGAGCTCCCAGCACGACTGGCCACAGCCCTCCACGTGGCGCGGCGAGGACCTGGAGCCAAGCCGCAGGCCAGCCTCCAAGGAGGAAGGAGCCCAAGGAGGGGGCCGGGAGGCTTCAGGCAAGCAGCAGGGGGTTCCCTGGGCCATGGGCCGAGCCAGGAGGAGGGCCAGCTCAGAGGCCGGCGGCTTCTTCCAACACTTGGAGAGAGAGGAAGGGCGGCGGCGGCGGCAGCTGCTCCACGGGGAGGGCCACCCGGGGCTGAAAACCGCACCAGCAGAGGACGAGCGGAAGTGGGAGGGCGCACAGAGGGCGCTCCTGCTCAGGCAACCCAGCTGCGGCTGCCACCGCAACCCCCTGCTGGAGGGGGAATCCCTAAGGGATCGGTGGTGCCGTTGCCCACACCGAGGAGAGAGAGGCCCAGCACTCTGGTGCGCTGCTGCTCCAGAGCCAACATCTCCCGACCTTTCAGCTCTCAGGCCTGCCTGAAGCTCTCGAAGGAGGGGGCAGGAGGCCGGCAGGATGCAAACCCCCCCCCCATTTTCTGGCAGCCCCCATGCTCTTGCTCAAGCATGGCTCAGGCCCTCACAGGCAGGGAAGCTGCTTCCGCCTCCAGCAGTCCTCCTGTTGTGGGACACCCCGCATCTCTGGGGGTGCAGCCCCGGAGCAGGAAGGCCCACTGGGCAAGGCATCCCAGCACGACAGGCCCTTCCCTGCTGGACGACACCAAGGGGCCTCCAGGACGATACGGTGGGGAGCGGAGGGGTCCAAGCCCCAGTAAGGAGACAACTCAACACCTGACAGGCTGTGGAGGGGACATCAAAGCAAACCTGTCTGTTTATTCAGCCTTCAGCATGCTGCCCCACCCGCTAGGGGCCTCCGCCCCCTCCCATGGAGCAACACCGGCCAGGAATGGCTCCCTCCTGCACTTCTGTGCCTGTTTTGCTACTGACAGCCAAGTGGGTGGCACACAGGAAGCTGCCCTCTTCTGAGACAGAGCCGTCGGGGCACCTTGTTCAGGTTCTCTCGGCCATCTTGGGCGCCCCCCCCCCCGCCCACCAGGCAAGGAGGGAGCGTTCCAGATCCTGGGTGTTGCTGCCCAGCCATCACACACATTTCCAGCGCCCAGCACCACTGGACAGGCAAATGGCAAAAAGGCAGAGCAAGGAGGATTGCAGGCACGATAAGCCTTGTGCTATCTCACCCAAGCAGCATCTGGAGAGGATTTTCTCCAGCAGAGAGGCAAGAACTCGATTACATCCAGTTAACTGCACTCTAAACTGATTATGCATGTGCCAGGCTAATGGATTACATTAGCAAGAGGCAAAATCCCATCCCACCCATCTCCATTTTACAACCCACCACGCAACGTCAAGGAGACCAGAGGCTGGCCTTGCACTGCTCCAGCCCCTGAGGCCAAAGCCCCAAGAGCCACCAGCAGGCCTTGGGACAAGCCCCAACATCCATGGAGCTGATCCCAAGCTCCAGGCAAGTTGGACGGCTACCCAGTGCTCCAGCCAAGCGGAGATTAGCTCAGCACTTTGGCTGCCACTCGCAGCAACGTGGAGCGTATTCTCAGATCCTCCTCCCCGAGAGCAGGAAGAGTCGGGATCTCGGTGCAGAACTTGGCCCTCTCCAGGTGGGTGGCGTTGGCAGCCCAGGAAAGGGACCGGCGCAGGCAGCCCTCTTCCAAGTGCCAAGGAGAGCCCACATGCCTCTCCTCTCCCTTGGGGGAGGCCCCCTCAGCGAAATGGCAGCTCTCCGGTCACACACAACATGGCCCCAGTGGCCACAGCCCCGTGAACATCCACACTCAACTTCTCCGGGGCTCTTTCCAGATCACACGCTTGCCACAGTCTCACTACGTGTTCCTTAAGCATGCTTCCGTACTGCCTTTGTCTCAACATTACGGTCCCTGAACTCTCATCAGCAAGTTGCTGTTCACTTTTCCAATGCCTTCTTTCGGATTTTATCTTTGCATTTTAGTCCGACAACGTTGCATGTGTGTTGCAAAAAGACAGCGGTATTTTCCCATGACGGGAGGGTTGCGCAAACTATTTCCGTTTTCAAAATGATCCTGCCAAGCCAAAGCACTTTACTGCTGAACAGCATGTCATCTGGAAAGCGCCCGGGTCCCCAAAAGCTGCCTGGACTGCAGGCTCTGCCTGCCTGACGAGCTCTCGGGGGCCACCCTGAGGTGCTCGGGGCTGCACCGGCACCTTCAGCTTCGCGGTCCAGGGCCAGAGCTGGGCAACAGGCGATTCTGCACCCCGGGCCACAGCTGGGCAAAGGGGACTGGGGCAGCGGAGGTGGGGCGGGGAGCAGAAGCATCCTCAGCACCAGGACAAAGATGACGACAGCTTCTTCTAGGGAGCGGGGAGGGCAGGAGGGAGGGAAAAGAGAACAGAAAACTGAATGCAAGAAAGACAGCCTGCATAAGTGAGTGGAAGATACATGGAGTGAACCTGCTTAGATTTATGGCAATTTGTACCTGATTGTTCATACTAAAGCCATTATGGGATGATTAGAGAAAAAGGTGAAGCTTTAAGTCCGGTGAAAATCAATAGAGACGTCTGGAGCAATTCTGCTGCACAAATGGAAGAACTATTTACTGTATGCAGAGCTTCTCAATTTGCAGCCTGCATGGTGGGGGCCAGGGGGAGCAGAGAGGAGGGAAAGCGCAGAAATGTGCAGCCAGAAGAAGTGGACAAAGCTGTAAGATGGAGGCAGTGTGAGAGCAGAAGACCGATCTCCACTGGGCAGTGGCAGCCAAGGAGGACAAGCAGAGGCCAGGGCCATCTCCGCACTCTCCCCTGCTTGCTCCCAGCATTCCCCTGGTGCTGTTCCCTGCAGCAAGCATGAGGTACGCAGGACAGCTGCACATGCATGACCCCACTGCACCACCCAGCACCCCTCTTTCCCCGAGGGGTTGGCAGAAAAGAAGAACATCAGAACAGCCCTGCTGCTGGACCAGACCCAAGGAGGCCCATCCCGTCCAGCCTCTTGTTTCCCACAGTGGCCCACCAGATGCCTCTGGGAAGCAGCCCACAGGCAAGAGGTCTGTGCATGCCCTCTCTCCTGCTCTTACCAGGAGAGGCTGGTGCTCAGCTCCACGCCTGTTGCACCTGAGCTCAAGCAGCAGCTCAGCCGCCCAGCACCCCCTGCGGTGGGGGATCGCCTCACCCGGCCTCCGCAGGGCCAAGCCCCCGCCAGGTGAGTGGAGGAGGCAACCCCCCACTGCAGGGGTGCTGGGCGGCTGAACTGCTGCTTGGAGCAGCGTGTAGATGCAGGGCTAGCGGAGGTCAGCAGCTGCAGCAGCTGCTGTTACTGCTACTGTTACTCCCCCGCAACTGAGATTCAGAGACATCCTGCTTCTGAGGCTGGAGATGGCCTATCGCCACCAGACTAGTAGCCCTTGATAGACCTGCCCACCATGAATTTGTCTAGGCCCCTTTTAAAACCATCCAAGCTAGTGGCCATCACCACATCCCATGGCACAGAATTCCATAGATTAATTATGCGCTGTGTGAGAAAATAATTCCTTTTGTTGGTCCTAAGTTTCCTGACCTTCAGTTTGGCCTCTTCAGATGGCCCCTTGTTCTACTGTTGTGAGAGAGGGAGGAACATTCTCTCTGTCCACTCTCTCTACTCCCTGTATAATTTTATACACTTCTATCATGTCTCTCCATAGTCGCCTCTTTCAAAACTAAAAAACCCCAGATGTTGTAGCCTTGCCTCATTGGGAAGTACTCCAGGCCCCTGAATATCTTGGCTGCCCTTTTCTACACCTTCTACAATACAATAATGTCCCTTTAGAGATATGATGACCAGAACTATACACAGTACTCTAAATGTGGTTGCACCATAGATTTGTATAAGGGCATTATGATATTAGCATTTTAAATTTCAACCCCCTTCCTAATGATCCCGAGCATGGAATTGGCATTTTTCACAGCTGCCGTGCAGAGTTGACACTTTCAATGAACTGTCCACCACAAGCTGAAGATCTCTCTCAAAGTCAGTCAGTGACCACTCATCAGTGTATATGTGAAGCTGGGGTTTTCTTGCCCCAATATGCATCACTTTACACTTGCTTACATTGAACTGCATTTGCCATTTTGTCACCCACTCACCCAGTTTGGGGAGATCCTTTTGGAGGTCCTCACAATCCGTTTTGGATTTCACTACCCTAAATAGCTTCGTGTCATCTGCAAATTTAGCCCTTCACTGCTTACCCCTGCTTCTAGATCATTTATGAACAAATTAAAGAGCACTGCACCCTGTAGAGATCCCTGGGGGACCCCACTTATTACTTGCCCCAAAACGTATCTCAGTGCCTAACACATCTAAACCCTTCCTCCTGGCACCAGCCTCTCATCCACACCTAGAGACCCCGTCTCGCTGGCCCTGCGGGTGTAACAGATGGCACTTCAGAGGACGCTGCTCTGGGGGTCCTGGACTTCAATCTGCGATCTAGTGGCCTAAATTTGGCCTCTAGGAGCTCCCAACTACACTTCCCACCAGAAAAAGGCTGCATGAGTTGCTGCCAGCTGTGTGCGGGCAGGGGTCTTTCGAGCAACAAGACTCCTTGCCACGCTAGGAGCTGAACCCAGCCAGAAAAGCTCCTCCTCCCTCCCTCCCTCCCAGCCCAGCAGCCAATCAAGAGAGCCTTACCTTGTAGAGTTTCAGGCTGGCCTCGTGCCGGGAGTTCACTGTATGGAGACGCAGCTTCTCCAGGCTGTTGGTGTAATAGTCGCAGGCGTTGCACTTCAGATGCACAGGGTTCCCAATGGCCACGCACTTGAGCCGCCATTCATTGGCCTTGCCGCCCTCCTTGATGTGCGCCACCAGCTGGTACTTCTGCACGTGCTTGTCCGTCTTGCAGTGGAGCTGGAAGTTGGCCTTGAGCTGCGTGTTGTAGCGGCACAGCTTGCACTGGTGGGAGTCTCCCATCACCGCCTTCCACTCCTCCTCGGGCAGGCTGCGCTCCACATTCATGTGCAGCCCCAGCAGGTCCAAGTTGTCTGTGGTGAATCTGTTGCACACAGCACACTGGAAGAGCTTCAGCGAGGGGTCACTGGTCTGGGTGAAGGTCTCCCCCAGGTTCATGAGCTCCTCAGACACCAGCTGCCCACTCCCAAGTCGCATGTCCAGAGGAATCTCTCCACCCACTGCACAGAAAAAGGAGAAAGCAGTCAGAAGAGCTCTGCAGGAACCAGGGAGAGCGAGGGCATGGCCAGCAGTGCTCCCGGGAGAGGCCTGCGAGGCCAAAGGAGAGCCCAAGGGAGCCAGGAAGTGCTGGGCACACGTCCCACCCACACACCCCACGAGGCCTCAGATGGGAGCCTCAGGAATTCGAGGGGGAATGCGGCAGGGCGAGGGGAAACCTCTAGAAACATTTCCCCCGAAGGAGGACTGAAATACAAGCTGCTTTGAAAAGCCACTGCCAATTCACACGGCTACACCTCTGGTCCAGTCCCAAGACAGTCACGCCATGACTGCACTGGTCCAAAGTCCGACTGGATTGCTAAGCAAATGAGGCTTCCAGGACTGGATGTTGGAAACATCCTCCCAAATGCTGCGGAACACAGAACACCTTCAGGCCTGGGGTCCACTTGGGGGGTCTGCCAAGCACGGTGGGGGGGGGTGCCCCCTCCACAAGACAGCCTCAGACCCCTCCAGCTTCTGTGTTAAGTTCAGTAACCTGAGGACTGCTTGGAAACCCAGGCGGCCAAGGGGCAGCCCCACCTCTGAAAGGGCGGGGTTGAAGCTGGCTACAATGGAGGCATCCCTCCTCCTTCTGAAAGCCACAAAGTCTAACGTGACAGATGATCTTTCAGACACTCATTCTGATTAATCAGAACAAAGCAGTTGTGCTAGTATGTTCAAGGGCACGTCATTTACTGGGATGGACTAAGAGATACATAAGATAAACAGGGGCTTACAATAGCTAATTTTGTCTCGTTACTATGACACTTCAGTCCAACCCTATGCATGTTTTCTCAGAAGGAAGTCTACTGAGTTCACCAGGACTTCTTGCTGCGGAAAGTGCACAGACCTGGAATCTTACCATGTCTGATGGCATACTACTGAATAACTCAATAATTTGTTATAAATATTAACTGAACATCCAAGTATACTGCTTAATAACATAACATTACAGGAATAATTGCTTTCTGAGCTCTCCCCAGTACGATTACTATGGATGGTTGTATACTGCTTACAAATTACAAACGAACTTTTGGAAGACAACCCAGCTATAAGCTGGAGACATCCTGTATTGTGGATGTAGCAGGTTGTAGCTCCACTTCGCATCTTGCGTGTATTTGTAATTCTTCTTGAAATTTGTAATTCTGGTTTAAAATCACTCAAAGCACTTCTGCTTCTAAATGTCATAAATATACCGAGCTACAACGTGATGTGCTAAGTTATGCACAATGCTATTCTTGCTCTTGAAGAAGCAAAAGCCAACTTAGGTTTGCTGAGAGAGCCAGGATATTCCAAGCTCTCCCTCCAATGCCAGACTTTCCCTCTTCGGTCTGGAACACACACCGTTTTCTTCCAGGGTCTCAAAGCTTCCGGCCAACCCTGCGCGCACACACACACACACACACACACACCCCGCAACTCATCGCTTGAGTAGAGCCTTCTCGAAGACGACGGCATGCAGCAGTGTTTCATGCACACTCCTCCCTTTGATCCATGCAAGGAAACACCTCAAGACTGTTGGCCAGAGCAAAGGGGCTGCCCTCCACTCCACCTTGCCCTGGTCCAAGGTGGCCCCTTACAAGCCTGCAGGCTCTCCCAGACCCGCTGGGCCTTTCAAGACCCACACTTCTGCTCCTGGCAAAGGCCCTTCCTTCTTTGCTCTGTAGCAGTGCCTTCCACCACAACAACTTCCACCAAGTCTTACTGCCGACACAGCAGCCATGCGGAGTGTGGAGCTCTTGTCATGGAACAATAGCGTTTGCGATGCCTTTGAACATTTGACAAGATGCCCAATAAAAAATGGCAGTTTTTACAAATTCTCGTTAGACAGGAGACTTTGAATGAATAGATAACATCGACTGTAAATGCAGCTCTTTGAAAAGCTTGTCACTCTGCAGAAGGAAGGGGCTCTCCAAATTACAAACACAAGAAGGCAAGAGAGAGGAAGTCTCTCCGGCCTGTATGGCATACCTGGAGCCAAGGAAGACATTTCCTCTGCATTCTCTACACACAAACCCCGCCGCACCCCAACCACACTAACCTTCCCCACCCGCCGGGTTCACTCTGGACTGTAGCAGCCCTATGAGGAGGAAGAGGGGCAGCCGCTGCCGCCGCCGCCGCCCAGGATGCCAGTCCTCTGAGGCCACCTGAATCTGCTCTTCCTCCAGCCACTCCGTGGCCGGTCCGGAGCTCAGCCAGCCCAGGATGGCCCCAGGTGTACCCCCTTCCCAGGCCACACTCCCCCAATCCAGCCATTCACTCCCCAGGCTGCACTCCTCCTGCTGCTGGGAGGGCGCGGGCCAAGGAGACACCCCCCCCCCCGCCGTGGTCTTGGCCTCTGCTTTGCTGCAGGCCAGTCAGGAGGCCGCTGGCCGGTGGCACTGGGGCACTTCACGGCTGGCAGGGATCAGAGAGTGACTCCCGCTGGCCCAGCCCGGGAGTCCTTCCAGGCCGGCCTGCAGCAGAGCCATCTGCTCACCTGGGCCAGCAGCTCTCTGCACCCGCCTGGCAGCTACAAGAGAACAGGCTGCCTCCCCCGGCCTCCCATGATGGCCTCCCAAGAGCTCTCACAGGGGCCACGAGGCCAAAGCAGCTCCGTGAGCTCCCTCACGAGGGGAGGCCTTGCAGCCCACCTCACGGACAGCGCTTCAGCCAAGCACGGTCCCAGCTGGCCACAGCCGCGCGGCCCAAGCCACAAACCCAGTTGCACCGTGGAATTAAAACAAACTATTTCTAGCAGCGAGCACATGCTTAGAAGCAGCGACCACAATCGCCTGGGAGGGCTCCCTCATCGCCAGCAGACAAGCAGCCTTCTCCCTGGCACCTGCCCCTGCCTGCCACGCCAGCTCCGCCTGAAGCCCACCGGCAGAGGCAGACCCCGCGGCCCTCCCTGGGCACCAAGGGCAAGCCTTCCTGGGCTCTTTATTTCATTTTCATTTTCATTTATTGTTCAATTTAGATGCCACCTTTCATTAAAGCAATCCCAAGGCGTTTTACACAAAAACTAAAAACAAGACTATAAAAATAACACAATCAAAATATTAAGCTAAGATATAAAACAAATCTGACTAGAAAGATTTAAAATACAAGCATAAAAACTGTACAAAGTACAAGGAAGCAGCAGTACAGACAATCACATAAAAGCCTGAGTAAAAAGCCAAGATTTATAACACGCTTTAAAAAACTGTGATGGAGACCAAGGAGCAAATAGCCACCAGGAGAGCATTCCAGCGCCTGGGGGCAGCCACAGAGAAGGCCCTGTCCCGCGTGCACGACAACCGAGCCTCCCTCATTGTTGGCACCCAGAGCAGAGCCCCCCACCCCAGATGACCTCGTCAAGCGGGCAGCAACCCTTGGGATCAGGCGGTCCCTCTGGGCCCAACCGTGAAGGGCTTTAAAGGTCAAAACCAGCACCTTGAATTGGACCCGGAATCAAACTGGTAGCCAGTGCAGCTCTTTCAAAATGGGGGTGATGTGCTCCCACTGGGCAGCTCCAGATAAAACCCTATCTGCTGCCCTTTTGCACTAGCTGCAGATTCTGGATATTCTTCAAGGGCAGCCCCATGTAGAGTGCGTTACCGTACTCCAACCGTGACGTGACTAAGGCGTGGGTAACTGTGGCCAGATCTGCCTTCTCGAGAAAGGGATGCCGCTGGTGCACAAGCTGAAGCCTGGCCACCGCCTCCACCTGAGCGTCCGAAAGCAGAGGCAGGTCCAGTAATACCCGCAAGGTGCCCTCTTCTCACTACACACAGCATCCTCAGAGGTTTCATCCTTTCCACAGAGAAATGACAGCCAGGGAGAAGCCAGTCCTGCTGATATGGGAACCAGCTTCCCGTTAGAAACAGCAGGGGAGACTTGCTCTCTCGAGAACTGCCCAATGGAAGGGGAGTGGACTCGTCTCCACCCCCCACCCCCACCCCCACCCCCACCCCCTTTTCCGGTGAGCAGCTGCCCCACCCCTGCCACTGCTACCTGGGCTGTCCCGCTGCACATGTGCAACACACATGCACACGCCCCCTTGGCCTTGGCATGCCCCAGAGATGTCTGCAAGAGGCGGACATTTGCAAGAGCCTCTGAGCACAGAGAAGGGCGGCACCCCGAGGCAGTCAGAAGGCTGGCCTCCCGGGCCCCGCCTGGCTCCCTCTCCCACTGACAGCCCCCCCCCCCCCGGCCCCGTTCCAAGGCGACTGAGCAGGACTGCCTGTGTGTGTGCTGCTCTGGCAGTGGGAGCCTCCTTGGGGCACCTGCAGACAGACGCCGGCTCAGGAAGCGAGTGTGTCGCAGCCTTCCCAGCGCCACGGAGAAGCCTTGCTGTGCTGCTGAGGCTGCTGAACTCCGACGGTGGGCAAGGCCATGACAACAGGCAGCTCTCCGAAAACCCACACGTCTTCACACGAGCCGGGGGCCCATGCTTGCTGCCACCCCAGAGGCTCGCCGACTCCTCCCAGTGGCCAACCCGGCTGCCCGCCCCCCCCGCCCCCCCGGGGGGACTCGCAACAGCACGCCTCACCTAGAGAGGGGGCCATGGAGGTGATGGGGTTGGTGGGGTCCAGCTGGAAGCCGCCCATCATGAACTGGGCATCCGAGGCAGTGCTGTCCATCTTCAGGTTGGGCAGGGTCAGGTTCTGCGCCAGGTAGTACTGGTAGAGCTCCGCCTCGGCAGGCAGGCTGCCCAGGCCCAAGTGGCGGTTGTGCTGCATCTGGCTCATGTTCTGCTGCAGCAGCATCATGTTGTGCATGTGCTTCTCACTGGTCATGTGTATGCGGAGGTTCCTGGCCACGTTGGTCTCGTAGTCACACACCTCGCACCGCCAGGTCGGCTTGCTTTTTGGTTTGGTCGGGGAGGGGGCCCCACAGCCACTACCCAGGTTGGTGGCAGTGGCGGCAGCGGCGGCGGCAGCGGCGGCGGCGGCAGCAACGGCAGCCCCGGCAGTGTGGCTGAACACTTGCTCCCCGCCTCCGTTCTGCAGGTTCTGCATGTTGTTGAGATGCTTGTCGGACTGCATATGAATGCTGAGGTTGCCTTTGGTCGTGGTGGAGTAGTTACAAACCTCACAGCGGAAAGGCTTGTAGCCACAGGTGTAGCTCTCGCCCCGAGCCAGCCGCGGGTGGGGCTGCCCGCTTTTGCAGTAGACACAGGAGCCCCCCGGCTCCGGGTGCTTCTCCTTCATGTGGGCCTCCAGTGTCTGCTGGTACTTGTAGTGCCAGTTGCACTTGGGGCACTTGAGCGTCTTGCAGGAGTTGCGCGAATGCATCATGGTCATGTGGCCGCCCAGCGAGCGCGAGGAGCCCAGGACCGTGTCGCACCGGGGGCACTCCACGCCGCTGCCCGAGGGGCACTCCCCGCCGCCCCCCTGCCCCTCACAGAGGGGGCCCGTGTGCTGGTGAGGGGGGAGGTAGCTCCCCTCCTCCCCCTCCCCGCTCTCATTTGGTTCTGGTACTGTGGCATTGTCTTTATTGGCACTTTCGTCACTGAAGTCCAGCCTCCTGCTGCCGCCCTCGCTGCCTTCACTGTTAAAGCTTAAACAATTCCTCCTGTTTGCACCGTCAAAGACAAAGGAAGAAGCAGAATTCGAACTAGAAGAAGCCGTGCCCCTGGACAGAGCCTGGAGCACGCTAGGCATTAAGGGAGAAACGCTTTGGTTTGAGAGAGCAAGGTCCTTTTTGCTGCTGCTGCTGCTGCCGCCGCCGCCGCCACTTGCCAGAGCCCCAGGCTCCTCCTCGGGAGGCCTTTCCTCCAGCTCATCCTCCAGCTCACTTGGGAACAGCCCTTTGCACCCCCCTTCCTCCTCCTCCTCCTCCTCCTCTTCCTCCTCCTCCTCCTCCTCCTCCCCATCTTCTTCCTCCTCCTCCCCCTCCTCCCCCCCAGCCAGCTCTGCTTTCTCCGAGAGGCTGTCCTGGTCAGCCAGATCTTGCTTCTCCCACTCTGCTACCCCGGGGTCCTTCCCCTCCGAGGATTTGGTAGGACTGGAAGCCAGTGGGCCCAGGGGGACTGAGGTAATTGGGGTCTTCAAAGCTGAGCTGGTTAGCCCTCCGAGGTTCAAGAGGGCCCCAGGGGCCAAGAGGCCTGGCTGGGGCTGGTCTGCTCCACTGGGAGCCCCGGACTGGGCCCCTTCCTCCCCCCCTTCCATCCGAATCCCACTGAATTTGCCATAGAAGCTGTGTCCAGGGCCCATGAGGTTAGTTGTGGAAACTAAAGGGTGTGGAAAGGGGTTTTTGTTTTTTGGTTCCAAAAAGCTGACAAGGGGCTCCTTGTCCTTGCCTATCCCTTGGATGATCGCGGAGATGTTCTTATTGCTAAGAATTTTCCGCTCCTCCTCGCTCAGAGTCATTCGATGGTCATGCACTGCGTGGGTCACAAATGAGCGGACGTAGCCAAAGGAGAGCTTGCACAAGAAGCACATCAGGATGGGCTTCCGCTTCCCATAGAGCACAAAGCCATCAAACTTGGACAGGTCCACATTGTTGGGAACATCTTTGGATACGCAGGAGCTTTTGGCAGAGCCGTCGCTGTTCAGGTAATCCTTGTTGCTTTTGTGGCGCACGTCAAACACGCGGAAGCTGTGCAGGACGGGGCTGACCCCCGCCAGGGCTGAGGTATTGGGGAAGGCCTGCTCCGAGCCCTCAAACCACTTCCCCAAGGAGGAGGCTATGTGGAACGTGTTGATGATCTGCGGGTAGGCGGGCGGGGCGGGCGGGGGGGCCTCCTCTCCTTGCTTGCCCCCAGCGCTGGGGAGAGAGTTCAGGAAGAGCGG
Organism: Hemicordylus capensis; assembly: GCF_027244095.1. Taxonomy (NCBI): domain Eukaryota; kingdom Metazoa; phylum Chordata; class Lepidosauria; order Squamata; family Cordylidae; genus Hemicordylus; species Hemicordylus capensis. The sequence continues at coordinate 32,285,277 of NC_069665.1, read as the reverse complement.
AGGGAGCGCCCCACTGCTGGTGCCGTTGCCAGCGCCGCAAAGCCCCCCACTCTGGACCAGCTGGCTGATGCTCTCCACAATGTACGCCGAGCCGTCCGGCTGGTAGACAATCTCCCCGGCCAGATTCTCCACGTCGCTCTCCTCGTCGCCCTCCTCCCCGGTGTCACTCCCACCGCCGTCCTCCAGCAGGGGGAGGAGGGGGCGGGCAGCGGGGCAGTGGTGCTCCATGTAGCTCTGCAAGCCGGCGAAGGAGGCGGCGCAGGCGTTGCAGCTGACCTCCTTGCCAGCGGCTTCGGCGCTTGGGCCGGGGGTGGCCGCGGCGTCACTGTCTGGGGAGCCCGGGCGGAAAGGGGCCCGCCGCTGGTCTAGGGCTCTGTGGTTCTCCACGGCAGGCTGCTCCGTGTGACTCGGCTTGCTGCTGGGGAGGTGGGTGCTGCCCAGGTCAGTCCATTGCTGGTGCGGAGGGACCGCGCACCCATGGTCCTTTCCCGAGAGGACAGGCGAGTCACAGCCTTCCATGGCGAGGCCGGCACCGAGTGTTCATCGCACCCAGGATGGCTCGGACCTACGGCGGACACAGAGAGGGGTGGGAGGAGAGAAAGAGGCAGGTCAGGCAGGAGGAAGCACAGGCCCCGGGCTCACACCCAACCATCCGGGCATGCACTCGGCCCGCCTCGCCCACTCGCAGGCCTGGAAGGGACAGAGAGGAGAGGCCCGGGGACCCAGCACCCCTCCCTGCTTTGATGGTCCCAGCGCAGGGCCAGAGCGGAAAGCCCTCGACAGGGATGGGGAAAGCCCCCCCGCTTTGCTCCCGGAAACCAGTCTGAGACACTGTGAGGAGGGCAGTTCAGAGCCATCCCAGGACTCGCTGGAGGAGGCTGCAGCTTGCCCCACCCTGAGCAGCAAGCAGGCCAGGAGGCATGGCCGACAAGCCCCCCTCAGAGGCTCCTGGCACGCAGCAGGGTCAGCTTGGGAGCTAGCGAGGGCTCTGGATTGTGGATGGGCTGGCCGGGAGAGGGAGGCATCTGCTGCGCTGCCCCCCCCGCCCCCCGGTCGACTGCAGGACGGCCCTGGCTGCAGGACGACGACAGCCTCTCTCCAGGGTCCTCAGCCACGCCAAAGGATTCTCTGTGCCAACAGGATCCGATTCAGGCCTGGCTCCGAAGGGCCCCCGTCCCGTCACTCGCAGCAGGGCCACACCCAGACCAGGCACAGATGGCGACGCTCCCGCCTCCCCCGAGACGCTCCCTGATGCCTGCAGGAACCCAACGTGGCCCCGAGGCGGAGGGGCCGCACGTCGGACTGGCAGCATGTGGCAGAGAGGGCGAGGCTCCTGACCGCCTCCAGCTGTCGGGGCAGGAGGGAAAGGAGCCCGAATGCAGGGGGTGCCCAGGTGGGCAGGGAGCAGGCACACAGGCTGGGCTGGGCTGGAGTGGGGGGCCCGTCAGCAGCCTCTTCCAGGGAAGAGCCCGGGGCTCAGCTGGGCTGGTGGAACCCCTCTCGGATGCGCACATCAGCCCGGGGTGCTTCCGGAGGCTCCTGACCACATCCAAGCCTTGTGAGCAAGCGTCCTCAGGCGAGAATGGCATCCAGAGTCCACCAGGGTGACCCCGGATGCAAGGACGACCCCCAGCCTCTGCCCGCAAGCCTCTCTCGGCCCTGCAGAGGCCAGATCCGGCAAGTCGGCAGCTGCTCGCGGTGGCCCACTCCCACCCTGCAAAGGAGCTGGGGGTCTGCTTTGCAGCAGCACTTGGGCCTCCTGGCTCGTCCCAGCAGGTGAAAGGAAGCCCCAAGGGGAGAGCCCCGCCCGGGCACCGGCTGGAGACCGGCTCTGCTCGGCTCCTCCGCCAGGTCTGCCGTGCACCTGCCGGCCAACCAAGGGCAGCAGCTGGCCAAAGGCCCGCCTGCTTCGGAAGAAGCGGACACTGAAGGCGCAGCCCCACTCGGGCCAAGGGGCCACAGGCTGTCCAAGAAGGCGGCAAAACAGCCTGGCCGCCTCAGCAGCGCCGCGATGGCCAACACAGCCGATTGGCTGCGAGTGGCCTGACTGACAGCTGGGGCCAACAGGGCTGGCAGGGCTGATGGGGCGGGAGGGTTAACAGCCTGATTGTAAAATCAATGTCATAAATGCTTGGTAAGTTACAGGAACAAGCGGGAAGAGGAGGCCGCGATTGATAAAGGACTGCGGCTTTGATGCTGCACTGGGGACTTGTTTATTGACAAGGCAGCCAATCTCCTCGGCAGGCCAGGCCAGGCCAGGCCAGAGAAGCCGGCAAATGCCTCCCAATTAATTGGTGGGCTCTTTGGCCTCCTGGCTGCCCTCCCAGCCCCCCCCCCGTCAGTCAGTCAACCAAGGATTCCCAGACATGCCACACAAGGGCCTCTCGCCACCCCTCTTGCCAGCAAGCCCCCAGGA